>NC_064830.1:52977933-53280964 GCF_024166365.1 Elephas maximus indicus
TGTGGTTGCACTCCATTTTGGGATTGTAATTTTATGTTAAGAGGATTAGAGTGGGATTATAACACCACCCTTACTCAGGTCACTTCCCTGGTCCAAGGTAAGGGGAGTTACCCTGGGGTGTGGCCTGCACCACCTTTTATCTCTCAAGAGATAAAAGGAAAGAGAAGCAAGCAGAGAGTTGGGGACCTCATACTGCCAAGAAAGCAGCACCAGGAGCAAAGTGCGTCCTTTGGACACAGCGTCCCTGTGCCTGAAAAGCTCCTTGACCAGAAGATTGAGGACAAGGACCTTCCTCCAGAGCCTACAGAGAGAGAAAGCCTTCCCCTGGAACCGGCGCCCTGAATTTGGACTTTTAACCTACTAGACTGTAAGAAAACAAATTGCTCTTTGTTAAAGCCATCCATCCACTTGTGGTATTTCTGTTATGGCAGTACTAGATAACTAAAATATATACCTTGCTTCTGGAAATTTTACAAAAATACATGGCTGAGTGAACAACTAGAGCTTTTTTCTGGGCTTTGGGAAGGGCTTGCACAGGTTTATGTAAGCTTCATTGTTGTTAGGTGCTGTCGAGTCGGTTCCGACTCATAGAGGCCCTGTGTACAACAGGAGAAACACTGCCTGATCCTGCACCATTCTCACAATCATTGTTATGTTTGAGCCCATTGTTGCAGCCACTGTGTCAGTCCATCTCATTGAGGGTCTTCTTCTTTTTTATTGACCCTCTACTTTACCCTTTACTTTCTCCAGGGACTGGCCCTTCCTGATAACATGTCCAAAATACATGAGAAGAACTCTTGCCGTCCTTGTTTCTAAGGAGCATTCTGGCTGTACTTCTTCCAAGACAGATTTGTTCTTTCTTGTAGCAGTCCATTCAGTATTCTTCACCAACACTATAACTCAAATGCATCAGTTCTTCTTCGGTCTTCCTTATTCATAGTCCAGCTTTCACACACATATGAAGCAATTAAAAATATCATGGCTTAGGTCAGGCACACCTTGGCCCTTGAAGTGACATCTTTGCTTTTTAATATTTTGAAGAGGCCATTTGCAGTCGATTTGCCCAATGCAATGCATTGTTTGATTTCTTGACTGTTGTTTCCATGGACATTGATTGTGGATCCAAGCAAAATGAAATCCTTGACAACTTCAATATTTTCTCCATTTATCATGATGTTGCTTATTGCTACAGTTGTGAGGATTTTGTTTTCTTTATGTTGAAGTGTACTTCAGACTGAAGGCTGTAGTCTTCGATCTTCATCAGTAAGTGCTTCAAGTTCTCTTCACTTTGAGCAAGCAAGGTTGTGTCATCTGCGTATTGCAGGTTGTTAATGAGTCTTCTCCCAATGCTGATGCTGCTTTCTTCTTCATATAGTCCAGCTTCTCAGATTATTTGCTCAGCATACAGACTGAATAAGTACGGTGAAAGGATGCAACCATGACACACACCTTTCCTAACTTTAAACCACTCAGTTCTGTTTGTTCTGTTTGAATGACTGCTTCTTGGTCAATGTACAGGTCCTGCATGTAATCTGTTATTTGCCTAATAAACCCTATAATTGTGAGTATGGTCTGTGAGTTTTGTGTGGCCATTGCAACGAATTATCAAACCCAACAGAATAGGGAGTACTGTAGGAGAGACAGTTGGTGTCAGGATTGGTAAGAAGTTCGGATAGTGGAGGTATATCTAACCTACTTCATGGAAATCAGCTTTGGGCTGATGCTGATCTTGATTCTCTCTCCTCCCCCTGAAGTCAGACACCATGCCATTTTTGTAATCAGGATGAGAAGGAACTAGCTATGTGAAGAAGCACTCCAGACAGAAGGAAGCACAATTGCAAAAGCCCTGAGTTGGGGGAAAGCTTGTCACGTTCTGGGAATTATACGAATGGCCTTGGGAGTAGAGCGGCATGAGAGAAAAGAAAGAGTGGATGTTTTCCATTTGTTCCCTCCCCCCAGGTCCCCACTCTACCCTGCCCTGTACCCTAGAGGGCAGATATCTAAGGACTGCATTAATGGCTCCCTCGCCCTCCGATTCCTGATTGAGTTCAGCTGACGGAGGGCCGTGGTAGGAGGTGAGAGGAAGGGAGGCCAGTGGAGTCAGGGGGTATCTCCCTGGCTCCCTTTCTGTTGGCTGTCTCCTGTTGGCTGCATCCTGTGCTGAAGGCCTCCACTCCTCTCAGCTGGCCCGCTTGTGTCTTCCTGCACAGATCTCACACCAGGCTTAGGTGTGGCTCTCAGCTGTGACTAGCCCTAGAGTACTGCATCTTCTTTTGTTGCTTTGCCTAAACTTCGTCCTTATCTTTGATGGGACTTACATTTTTAAAAGATCACTCTTGTTGCTTTAAAGTATAAACTGGAGGGATGGATGTATAGGGCAAGAAGAAGGGAAGCTGAGAGACATTGATGACAAGGTAGTTAAAATAAAGATGAACTTGGAAAACCTTGAATGTATGAATAATGTCTGAGAAGCACAGGACTCTAGCTTCATTCATTCATTCATTCATTCAGTTTTTTCAATATTTATTGATCATCTGCCATATGCCAGCACTATTATAGGCACTTGGGGTAGATAAATAAAGTAGGTAGTATGTTTGAAAGAGATAAGGGACATGGAATAATGAAAACATGGAGAAAGTTAATGGTGTTGGGAGTACAGGAATGAGAGAAATGGTGCAATTTTAAAGCAGCCATCACGGAGAAAGTGACATTTAAGTTAAGACTTGGAGGAGGTGAGGAAATGAGCCAGGTGGAAACTATTCCAGGTGGTCACTGTCAGAGCTCTCAAGGAGTGCATGACTGGCCTACTCAGCCTGTTAGACGAGCCACAGAGGCCTTGTGGCTGCAGCTCAGAGACTGTGTGTGTGTGTGTGTGTGTGCACATGTAGAAGGAAATGATGTCAGAGTGGCCACAGGAGCCACACAGCATGTGGTACCTTTCTTAGGGATTGGTGGGTGGGACACAGAAAAGAAAGCCTTGGGGAGAGGAAAGCACTCTCACACAGTCTCCTCCTACGTTTTGTTCCATGTCTGGTGAGAGGGGAAGACCAGGTAATTACTCTCATGTCTCCAAACAGGTTAGTCCTGACTAATAGATATCCCTACATCATGTCAGCAAGAAATGCTGGCCAAATTCTCCAATGTTTGAAAATGTTGGCAACCTAGGAGAAGAAAACTAGAATTGCACTACAAAGTCTGTAGGAGAGTTGGCAGGTAAGTCACTTTGGGTGTCTGTGGCAGAAGCATGCCCTCTGGGATGGCTGGAAGATGGGCTTTGGATCACCACAGCAGAGCTATTGATTTCCTGTTCACTGAGGAAGATGTCTGATTGTATTTTCACCATACCTTTGGGAGAAAGAGGAGGAAAGAAAGTCTGTCTTGCTACTCTCTCCACCTGTGAGCAGTAAATTCAAAACTAACATTTTTTAAAAGGTTCTTTATTGTGAAAATTTTTAAACATATGCAAGATTAGAGAGCATAGTATCTTGAACCTATGTGTACTTATCACCCAGATACAATAATTATCAACTAATGGCTAATCTTATTTTTTAGTTTTGTTTTTCTAGTTTTCTATCTAGTTAACTACATTTTTTTCTGGGTTATTTTAAAGCAAATTCCAACATGTTTATACTTGTTGAGCACTTACTTCATGTCAAACATTAGTCTAGATTCTGGAGTCCCTGGGTAACATAAAGAGCTAACGTACTCCCTGCTAACCAAAAGACTGGAGGTTCAAGTCTACTCAGGGACACCTCAGAAGAAAGGCTTCGTGACTTACTTCCAAAAAAATCAGCCACTGAAAACCCTGTGGAGCACAGTTTCTACTCTGACACACATGGGGTCTCTAGGAGTTGGAATTGACTTGATGGCAACCAGTATGTAGTCTTTTAAATGCTGGGAACACAGCAGTGAAAAAAAGTATATAAAAAAAAACCCTGTCCACATAAAGCCCACATTCTACCTGGGAGAGAGAGACAATAAGTTAAATAAATAAGCGAATTATGTAGTATGTTAGAAATATAGAAATGTGAACAGATAGGGTTACAACTTTAAACAAGGGGGTCAGTGTACATGTGGAGGATGCACTGCTCAGATTCCCCTTCAGAACTAAAGGTCTTATTCCCCCAGCTGCTGGCAGTGCTGTGGGTTGACAGCCCTCAGCTGAGACGAACCACCTCACCCAAGGTCATGACTTCTGAGGAAGGCCCCCATCCAATGATTGATCTGCACAAGAGTGTAAAAGCCTAGCCCTCTCTCCCCAACTCAGGACAGCTGTAAAGGGCCATCTCATGTTTAGAACTCCATAGGTTGGTTAAGGCTTCCACTGAAACTATTGCCATTCAACTTCTCCCCCTGCCAAATCCTGCTCCCTCACCATTCCTTCCTTCCATAGGTGTTGATTCAAGAGTACTCACTAACCAATGGAACAGAATTGAGAACCCAGAGATAAATCCATCCACATAAAAAATGAGCAGCTAATATATGACAAAGGCCCAAAGTCAGTTAAATGGGGGAAAAGACAGTCTCTTTAACAAATGGTGCTGGCATAACTGGATATCCATCTTCAAAAAAATGAAACAAGACCCATACCTCACACCATGCACAAAAACTAACTCAAAATGGATCAAAGACCTAAATATAAAATCTAAAACAATAAAGATCGTGGAAGAAAAAATAGGGACAATGCTAGGAGCCCTAATATATGGCATAAACAGTATACAAAACATTATTAACAATGCACAAACA
Source organism: Elephas maximus indicus (assembly GCF_024166365.1). Lineage (NCBI taxonomy): Eukaryota > Metazoa > Chordata > Mammalia > Proboscidea > Elephantidae > Elephas > Elephas maximus. The sequence goes on from NC_064830.1 coordinate 52,982,680, forward strand.
CCAGAAGATAAACTGAATATTTGGCAGCTGCTAAAAATCAAACACCTATGTTCATCCAAAGACTTCACCAAAAGAGTAAAAAGATTACAGACTGGGAAAAAGTTTTTAGCTATGACATTTCTGATCAGCCTCTGATCTCCAAAATCTACATGATACTCCAAAAACTCAACAACAAAAAGACAAAAAACCCAGTTAAGAAATGGGTAAAGGAGCAAGTGATGACTGCCCTGACAGGAAACACAACAGAGAACCCCTGAGGGAGCAGAAGAGCAGTGGGATGCAGACCCCAAATTCTCCTAAAAAGATCAGACTTAATGGTCAGACTGGGACTAGAAGGACCTCAGAGGTCATGGTCCCCAGACCTTCTGTTGGCCCAAGACAAGAACCATTCCTGGGGCCAACTCTTCAGACAGGGACTGGACTGGAATATGGGATGGAAAGTGTTACTGGTGAATAACAGGCTGCTTGGGTCAAGTAGACACATGAGACTGTGTTGGTATCTCCTGTCTGGAGGGGCAATGACAGTGCAGAGGGGGCCAGAAGCTCCCCAAACGGACATGAAGAGAGAGAGTGGAGGGAGGGAGTATGATGTCTCATTAGGGGGATAGCCATTAGGAGTGTATAGCAAGGTGTGCATAAATTTTTGTATGGGAGACTGACTTGATTTATAAACTTTCACTTAAAGCACAATAAAAATTAATTTTAAAAAATGGGCAAAGGATATGAACAGGCACTTCACTAAAGAAGACATTCAGGTAACTAGCAGATATGTAAGGAAATGCTCACAATCGTTAGCAATTAGAGAAATGCAAATCAAAACTACAATGAGATTCCATCTCACTCCAACAAGGCTGGCATTAATCCAAAAAACACAAAATAGGGAGAGGTTGTATAGAGACTGGAACACTTATACACTGCTGGTTGGGGGGTAAAATGATACACACACACACAAAAAACCAAACCCGTTGCCATCGAGTCGATTCCAACTCATAGCGACTCTATAGGAGAGAGTAGAACTGCCCCACAGAGTTTCCAAGAAGCACCTGGCAGATTTCAACTGCCGACCCTTTGGTTAGCACTTAACCACTAGGCCACCAGGGTTTCCAAAATGGTACAACCACTTTGGAAATCAATTTGGTGCTTCCTTAAAAAGCTAGAACTCCCATACGATCCAGCAATTGCACTCCTTGGAATATATCCTAGAGAAATAAGAGCCTTTACACAGATACATGCACGTCCATGTTCATTGCAGCACTGTTTACAACAGCAAAAAGATGGAAGCAATCAAGGTGCCCATTAACAGATGAATGGATAAATTATGGTATATTCACACAATGGAATACTATGCATTGATAAAGAACAATGATGAATCTGTGAAACATTTTATAACTTGGAAGAATCTGGAAGGCATTATGCTAAGTGAAATTAGTCAGTTACAAAAGGACAAATATTGTATGAGACCACTATTATAAGAACTCAAGAAATAGTTCAAACAGAGAAGAAAATATTCTTTGACAGTTATGAGAGTGGGGAGAGAGGGAGGGAAGGAGGGATGTTCACTAATTAGGTAGCAGACAAGATTAATTTTAGGTGAAGGGAGAGACAGCACACAGTACAGGACAGGTCATCATAACTGGACTAAACCAAAAGAAAAGAAGTTTCCTGAATAAACCGAATGCTTCAAAGGCCAGAGTAGCAGGGGCAGGGGTTTGCAACCATGGTTTCAGAGGACATCTAGGTCAATTGGCATAATAAAATCTATTAAGAAAACATCCTGTATCCCATTTTGCTGAGTGGTGTCTGGGATCGTAAATGCTAGCAAGCGGTCATCTAAGATGCATCAATTGGTCTCAACCCACCTGGAGCAAAGGAGAATGAAGAACACCAAAGACATAAGGTAATTACGAGCCCAAGAGACAGAAAGGGCCACATAAATCAGAGACTACATCAGCCTGAGACCAGAAGAACTAGATGGTGCCTGACTACAACTGATGACTGCCCTGACAGGAAACACAACAGAGAATCCCTGATGGAGCAGGAGAGCAGTGGGATGTAGACCTCAAATTCTCATCAAAAGACCAGACTTAATGGTCTGACTGAGACTAGAAGGACTCCAGAGGTCATGGTACCCAGAACTTCTCTTAGCCCAAGACTGGAACCATTTCCAAAGCCAACTCTTCAGACAGGGATTAGACTGGACTATGGGATAGAAAATGATACTGGTGAGGAGTGAGCTTCTTGGCTCAAGTAGCCGCATGAGACTATGTGGGCAGCTCCTGTCTGGAGGGGAGATGAGAAGTCAGAGGAGGACAGAAGCTGGCTGAATGGACATGGGAATACAGGGTGGAGAGAAGGAGTGTGATGTCTCATTAGGGGGAGAGCAACTGGGAGTATATAGCAATGTATACACAAATTTTTGTCTGAGAGACTAACTTGATTTGCGAACTTTCACTTAAAACACAATAAAAATTAAAATAAATAAAATAAAAAGAGTACTCCCTAATAAATTACTTGCATGATAATCTCCATTTCAAAGTCTGCTTCCCAGGGACCCAACCCAAGACAATAGCTCTTCCTAAGAACATGACTTTTTGGCAAAGATATAACGTATGTAAGGATTGAGCTCTGGGGATATATGAAGCTCTTCTTCCTCCTTCTGGACCCCTTAACGTGTTGAGGTAGCAGATCTCTGACTGGAAAGTGAGGAGATGGGCAGGGCCAAGGGGAAGGAATGGTATCTGGTACAGTTTGGCCACTTTAGGTGCATCTGTGGCTTGGAAAAATGTGCCAAGTCTCATATAAGACAACTGCTATAGGTACATTCATAAAATGATTAAATCCCATTAAACAAACACATATTGACCCCTTTACTATATGCTGGGCACCAATATAGAAAGATGAGCCCTGACCAGCCTTCCATCTCAAGCAGGTCACAATAAATAAGACACATTGGTATTGGCCTCAACCCACCTGGAGCAAAGGCAAAGGAAGAACACCAAGGTCACATGACAACTAAGAACCCAAGAGACAGAAAGGACCACATGAACCAGAGACCTACATTATCCTGAGACCAGAAGAACTAGTTGGTGCCTGGCCACAATCGATGTCTGCCCTGTCAGGGAGCACAACAGACAACTCCTGAGGGAGCAGGAGACCAATGGGATACAGAACCCAAATTCTCATAAAAAGACCATACTTAATGGGATGACTGCGACTAGAGGAATCCCGGAGGCAATGCTCCCCAGACCTTCTGATGGCACAGGACAGGAACCATCCCCGAAGACAACTCATCGGGAATGAAAAGGACTGGTCAGCGGGGGGGAGAGATGCTGATGAAGAGTGAGCCAATTAAATCAGGTGGACACTGGAGAGTGTGTTGGCAACTCTTGACTGGAGGGGGGATGGGAAGATAGAGAGAGAGGGAAGATGGCAAAATTGGCATGAAATGAGAGACTGAAAGGGCTGACTCAATAGGGGGAGAGCAAGTGGGAGAAGGGAGTAAGATGTATGTAAACTTACATGTGACAGACTGATTGGAATGGTAAATATTCACTTGAAGCTTAATAAAAATTAATAAAAAAAAAGACACATTGGAAGATAGTTTGGCTGTTTCTTACAAAGTTAAACAGAGACTTACCATATAATCCAGCAACCATGATCCAAATGAGTGGAAAACTTATGTCTACACAAAAAGCTGTATGTGAACGTTTGTAACAAGTTTATTCATAACTGCCAAAAGTTGGAAGTAACCAAAATGTCCTTCAGTAGGTGAGTGGATAAACAAGTTGTGATACACCCATACATTGGAATATTGTTGAGCAATAAAAAGATATGAGCTGGAAGGCGGGGCCAAGATGGCGGACTAGGCAGATGCTACCTCGGATCCCTCTTGCAACAAAGACATGGAAAAACAAGTGAATCGATCACATACATAACAATCTACCAACCCTGAACAACAAACACAGATTTAGAGACGGAGAACGAACTAATACGGGGAAGCAGCGATTGTTTTCAGAGCCTGGAGCCAGCCTACCAGTCAGGTACGGCACAAGCACAGAGAGCTGCTCCACCCCCCTGAACTAACACCGGGAGGGGGCCCAGCCGGTTCACGCAGGCGGCATGGCGATGCAGCCGGTGGGAGAAGTCCCCGGTAGGCAGTGACTGGTCTTGGAGCGGGGAGAGCAGCATCCCAGCCGGGGAACCGTCCCACCGGGATTTGGACTGGACGCAGGTATGGCACAAACACAGAGAGCTGCTCCACCCCCCTGAACTAACCCCGGGAGGGGGCCCAGCCGGTTCCCTCGGGCGGCATGGGACGCAGCTGGTAGGAGAAGTCCCCGGGAGGCAGCGACTGGTATTGGAGTGGGAAGAGCAGCGTTCCAGCCAGGACACTTGGTCACAGCACAAGCACGGGGAGCTGCTCCACCCACCTGAACTAACCCCTGGAGGCCCAATCAGTTCGCGGGGGCAACACAGCGACGCGGCTGGCGGGACGAGAAGTCCCCGGGAGGCAGCAACTGATTTTGGACTCGAGAGTGCACCATCCCAGCAGGGGAGCCTTGACCCTGGGCGTGGGGCTGGAAGCGGAGGATCTGACCGTGACTCCAGCAGGCCAGACCCCCCGGGGGCAATCTCCACACAGCCAGCATACATAGGTGACGCGCCCCGCGGGAATCTCAGATATGATAGTCATTCCAAGCAAGACAAGCAACTCTGGCTATATTCTGAGGTGCTACTCTCCTATCTCTCTGTTCCCTCCCCCACCCTCCCCAGACGGCTTCATTAACATCCGAATAGCCTAAGCCAGAGGGAGAACTCTGATAGGGATCTGACTGCATTTTTTTTTAGTGGATTTTCTGGAAAAAACTAGTTTCCCAGTGATGGCTCGGAGACAGCAGTCCATATCAAACCACCTAAAGAAGCAGACCATGACAGCTTCTCCAACCCCCCCCAAACAAAAGAATCAAAATCTTTCCCAAATGAAGATACAATCCTGGAATTATCAGATACAGAATATAAAAAACTAATTTACAGAATGCTTCAAGACATCACAAATGAAATAAGGCAAACTGCAGAAAAAGCCAAGGAACACACCAACAAAACTGTTGAAGAACTCAAAAAGATTATTCAAGAACATAGTGGAAAAATTAATAAGTTGCAAGAATCCATAGAGAGACAGCATGTAGAAATCCAAAAGATTAACAATAAAATTACAGAACTAGACAACGCAATACAAGGTCAGAGGAGCAGACTCGAGCAATTAGAATGCAGACTGGGACATCTGGAGGGCCAGGGAATCAACACCAACATAGCTGAAAAAAATCAGATAAAAGAATTTAAAAAAATGAAGAAACCCTAAGAATCATGTGGGACTCTATCAAGAAGGATAACCTGAGGGTGATTGGAGTCCCAGAACACGGAGGGGGGACAGAAAACAAAGACAAAATAGTTGAAGAACTCCTGACAGAAAACTTCCCTGACATCATGAAAGACGATAGGATATCTATCCAAGATGCTCATCAAACCCCATTTAAGATTGATACCAAAAGAAAAACACCAAGATATATTATCATCAAACTCACCAAAACCAAAGATAAACAGAAAATTTTAAAAGCAGCCAGGGAGAAAAGAAAGGTTTCCTTCAAGGGAGAATCAATAACTTCAGACTACTCAGCAGAAACCATGTGGGCAAGAAGGGAATGGGACGACATATACAGAACACTGAAGGAGAAAAACTGCCAGCCAAGGACCATATATCCAGCAAAACTCTCTCTGAAATATGAAGGCGAAATTAAGATATTTACAGATAAACACAAGTTTAGAGAATTTGCAAAAACGAAACCAAAGCTACAAGAAATACTAAAGGATATTGTTTGGTCAGAAAACCAATAATATCAGATATCAGCACAACACAAGGACACAAAACAGAACGTCCTGATATCAACTCAAATAGGGAAATCACAAAAACAAACAAATTAAGATTAATTAAAAAAAAAATACACATAACAGGGAATCATGGAAGTCAATAGGTAAAAGATCACAATAATCAAAAAGAGGGACTAAATACAGGAGGCATTGAACTGCCATATGGAGAGTGATACAAGGCGATATAGAACAATACAAGTTAGGTTTTTACTTAGAAAAATAGGGGTAAATAATAAGGTAACCACAAAAAGGTATAACAACTCTATAACTCGAGATAAAAGCCAAGAAAACCGTAACGACTCAACTAACATAAAGTCAAACACTATGAAAATGAGGATCTCACAATTTACTAAGAAAAACACCTCAGCACAAAAAAGTATGTGGAAAAATGAAATTGTCAACAACACACATAAAAAGGCATCAAAATGACAGCACTAAAAACTTATTTATCTATAATTACGCTGAATGTAAACGGACTAAAAGCACCAATAAAGAGACAGAGAGTCACGGACTGGATAAAAAAACACGATCCATCTATATGCTGCCTACAAGAGACACACCTTAGACTTAGAGACACAAACAAACTAAAACTCAAAGGATGGAAAAAAATATATCAAGCAAACAATAAGCAAAAAAGAAGAGGAGTAGCAATATTAATTTCTGACAAAATAGACTTTAGACTTAAATCCACCACAAAGGATAAAGAAGGACACTATATAATGATAAAAGGGACAATTGATCAGGAAGACATAACCATATTAAATATTTACGCACCTAATGACAGGGCTGCAAGATACATAAATCAAATTTTAACAGAATTGAAAGTGAGATAGATACCTCCACAATTATAGTAGGAGACTTCAACACACCACTTTCGGAGAAGGACAGGACATCCAGTAAGAAGCTCAATAGAGACACGGAAGATCTACTTACAACAATCAACCAACTTGACCTCATTGACTTATACAGAACTCTCCACCCAACTGCTACAAAGTATACTTTTTTTTCCAGCGCACATGGAACATTCTCTAGAATAGACCACACGTTAGGTCATAAAACAAACCTTTGCAGAGTCCAAAACATTGAAATATGACAAAGCATCTTCTCAGACCACAAGGCAATAAAACTAGAGATCAATAACAGAAAAACTAGGGAAAAGAAATCAAATACTTGGAAAATGAACAATACCCTCCTGAAAAAAGACTGGGTTATAGAAGACATCAAGGAGGGAATAAGGAAATTCATAGAAAGCAACGAGAATGAAAATACTTCCTATCAAAACCTCTGGGACACAGCGAAAGCAGTGCTCAGAGGCCAATTTATATCGATAAATGCACACATACAAAAAGAAGAAAGAGCCAAAATCAGGGAACTGTCCCTACAACTGGAACAAACAGAAAGTGAGCAACAAAAGAATCCATCAGGCATCAGAGGAAAACAAATAATAAAAATTAGAGCTGAACTAAATGAATTAGAGAACAGAAAAACAATTGAAAAAATTAACAAAGCCAAAAGCTGGTTCTTTGAAAAATTAACAAAATTGACAAACCATTGGCTAGACTGACTAAAGAAATACAGGAAAGGAAACAAATAACCCAAATAAGAAACGAGATGGGCCACATCACAACAGAACCAAATGAAATTAAAAGAATCATTTCAGATTTTTATGAAAAATTGTACTCTAACAAATTTGCAAACCTAGAAGAAATGGATGAATTCCTGGAAAAACACTACCTACCTAAACTAACACATTCAGAAGTAGAACAACTAAATAGACCCATAACAAAAAAAGAGATTGAAACGGTAATCAAAAAACTCCCAACAAAAAAAAAGCCCTGGCCCGGATGGCTTCACTGCAGAGTTCTACCAAACTTTCAGAGAAGAGTTAACACCACTACTTGTGAAGGTATTCCAAAGCATAGAAAATGACGGAATACTACCCAACTCATTCTATGAAGCCACCATCTCCCTGATACCAAAACCAGGTAAAGACATTACAAAAAAAGAAAATTATAGACCTATATCCCTCATGAACATACATGCAAAAATCCTCAACAAAATTCTAGCCGATAGAATCCAACAACATGTCAAAAAAATAATTCACCCTGATCAAGTGGGATTTATACCAGGTATGCAAGGCTGGTTTAATATCAGAAAAACCATTAATGTAATCCATCACATAAATAAAACAAAAGACAAAAACCACGTGATCTTATCAATTGATGCAGAAAAGGCATTTGACAAAGTCCAACACCCATTTATGATAAAAACTCTTACCAAAATAGGAACTGAAGGAAAATTCCTCAACATAATAAAGGGCATCTATGCAAAGCCAACAGCCAATATCACTCTAAATGGAGAGAATCTGAAAGCATTTCCCTTGAGAACGGGAACCAGACAAGGATGCCCTTTATCACCGCTCTTATTCAACATCGTGCTAGAAGTCCTAGCCAGGGCAATTAGGCTAGACAAAGAAATAAAAGGTATCCGGACTGGCAAGGAGGAAGTAAAGTTATCACTATTTGCAGATGACATGATTATATACACAGAAAACCCTAAGGAATCCTCCAGAAAACTACTGAAACTAATAGAAGAGTTTGGCAGAGTCTCAGGTTATAAAATAAACATACAAAAATCACTTGGATTCCTCTACATCAACAAAAAGAACACCGAAGAGGAAATCACCAAATCAATACCATTCACAGTAGCCCCCAAGAAGATAAGATACTTAGGAATAAATCTTACCAAGGATGTAAGAGACCTATACAAAGAAAACTACAAAGCTCTACTACAAGAAATTCAAAAGGACATACTTAAGTGGAAAAACATACCTTGCTCATGGATAGGAAGACTTAACATAGTAAAAATGTCTATTCTACCAAAAGCCATCTATACATACAATGCACTTCCGATCCAAATTCCAATGTCATTTTTTAATGTGTTGGAGAAACAAATCACCAACTTCATATGGAAGGGAAAGAAGCCTCGGATAAGTAAAGCATTACTGAAAAAGAAGAAGAAAGTGGGAGGTCTCACTCTACCTGATTTCAGAACCTATTATACAGCCACAGTAGTCAAAACAGCCTGGTATTGGTACAACAACAGACACATAGACCAATGGAACAGAATTGAGAACCCAGACATAGATCCATCCACGTATGAGCAGCTGATATTTGACAAAGGACCAGAGTCAGTTAATTGGGGAAAAGATAGTCTTTTTAACAAATGGTGCTGGCATAACTGGATATCCATTTGCAAAAAAATCAAACAGGACCCATACCTTACACCATGCACAAAAACTAACTCCAAGTGAATCAAAGACCTAAACATAAAGACTAAAACGATGAAGATCATGGAAGAAAAAATAGGGACAACCCTAGGAGCCCTAATACAAGGCATAAACAGAATACAAAACATTACCAAAAATGATGACGAGAAACCCGATAACTGGGAGCTCCTAAAAATCAAACACCTATGCTCATCTAAAGACTTCCCCAAAAGAGTAAAAAGACCACCTACAGACTGGGAAAGAATTTTCAGCTATGACATATCCGACCAGTGCCTGATCTCTAAAATCTACATGATTCTGTCAAAACTCAACCACAAAAAGACAAACAACCCAATCAAGAAGTGGGCAAAGGATATGAACACACATTTCACTAAAGAAGATATTCAGGCAGCCAACAGATACATGAGAAAATGCTCTCGATCATTAGCCATTAGAGAAATGCAAATTAAAACTACGATGAGATTCCATCTCACTCCAACAAGGCTGGCATTAATCTAAAAAACACAGAACAATAAATGTTGGAGAGGCTGTGGAGAGATTGGAACTCTTATACACTGCTGGTGGGAATGTAAAATGGTACAAGCACTTTGGAAATCTATCTGCAGTTATCTTAAACAGTTAGAAATAGAACTACCATACAACTCAGAAATCCCACTCCTTGGAATATACCCTAGAGATACAAGAGCCTTCACACAAACAGATATATGCACACCCATGTTTATTGCAGCTCTGTTTACAATAGCAAAAAGTTGGAAGCAACCAAGGTGTCCATCAACGGATGAATGGGTGAATAAATTGTGGTATATTTACACAATGGAATACTACGCGTCGATAAAGAACAGTGACGAATCTGTGAAACATTTCATAACATGGAGGAACCTGGAAGGCATTATGCTGAGTGAAATTAGTCAGAGGCAAAAGAACAAATATTGTATAAGACCACTATTATAAGATCTTGAGAAATAGTGAACCTGAGAAGAACACATACTTTTGTGGTTACTAGGGGGGGAAGGGAGGGAGGGAGGGAGAGGGTTTTTTATTGAATAATCAGTAGATAAGAACTGCTTTAGGTGAAGGGAAAGACAACACTCAATACATGGAAGGTCAGCTCAATTGGACTGGACCAAAAGCAAAGAAGTTTCCGGGATAAAATGAATGCTGCAAAGGTCAGCAGAGCAGGGGCGGGGGTCTGGGCAACATGGTTTGCGGGGACTTCTAAGTCAATTGGCAAAATAATTCTATTATGAAATCATTCTGCATCCCACTTTGAAATGTGGCGTCTGGGGTCGTAAATGCTAACAAGCGGCCATCTAAGATGCAGCAATTGGTCTCAACCCACCTGGAGCAAAGGAAAATGAAGAACACCAAGGCTACACGACAACTAAGAGCCCAAGAGACAGAAAGGGCCACATGAACCAGAGACCTTCATCACCCTGAGACCAGAAGAACTAGTTGGTGCCCGGCCACAATCGATGACTGCCCTGACAGGGAGCACAGCAGAGGACCCCTGAGGGAGCAGGAGATCAGTGGAATGCACACCCCAAATTCTCATAAAAAGACCAAACTTAATGGTCTGACTGAGACTAGAGGAATCCCGGCGGCCATGGTCCCCAGACCTTCAGTTGGCACAGGACAGGAACCATCCCCGAAGACAACTCATCAGACATGAAAGGGACTGGTCAGCGGGTGGGAGAGAGACGCTGATGAAGAATGAGCTAATTATATCAGGTGGACACTTGAGATTGTGTTGGCAACTCTTGTCTGGAGGGGGGATGGGAGGATAGAGAGAGAGAGAAGACGGCAAAATTCTCACGAAAGGAGAGACTGAAAGGGCTGACTCCAGAGGGGGAGAGCAAGTGGGAGTATGGAGTAAGATGTATGTAAACTTATATGTGACAGACTGATTGGATTTGTAAACGTTCACTTGAAGCTTAATAAAAGTTAAAAAAAAAAAAAAGATATGAGCTACCAAGCTGCAAAAAGACATGGAGGAAGCGTAAATGCACATTGCTAAGTGAAAGAAACCAGTCTGAAAGGCTACATACTGTATGAGTCCAACTATATGATATTCTGGAAAAAGCAAAACTATAGAGACAGCAGTATGAGGCATTGGTGGTTCAGTGGCAGAATTCTTGCTTTCCATGTGGGAGACTTGGGTTTGATTCTCAGCCAATGCATTTTGTGGGCACCCACCACTCAACTGAAAGGAAACACTTATGTGTTGCTATGATACCGAACCAGTTTCAACAGAGATTCCAAACTAAGACTTTAGTTCACCAATTGCAACAAATTTATCACAGTAATGCAAGTTAATAATAGGAAAAAGTATGTGGGGAGGATAAAGAGAGTATATAAGAACTCTCTGTACTCTGTGCAATTTTGGGGTAAACCTAAAAATGCTCTAAAATATAAAGTCTATTTTAAAAAATGGTATCTACATCATGATTTTTTTTTATTTTCCAACTTTTTATTACAAACAGTTGTAAACATACAGAAGAATTGGAAGAATAATAGAGTTAATATCATTAACATTTTACCATATTTGTTTTATCTATTTTTTCTTTTTTTAATTTTTATTGTGCTTTAAGTGAAAATTTACAAATCAAGCCAGTCTCTCATACAAAAATTTATATACACCTTGCTGTATACTCCCCGTTGCTCTCCCCCTAATGAGACATCACACTCCTCCTCTCCACCCTGTATTCCCGTGTCCATTTAACCAGCTTCTGTCCTCCTCTGACTTCTCATCTCCCCTCCAGACAGGAGCTGCCCACATAGTCTCATGTGGCTACTTGAATCAAGAGGCTCACTCCTCACCAGTATCATTTTCTATCCCATAGTCCAGTCTAATCCCTGTCTGAAGAGTTGGCTTTGGGAATGGTTCCTGTCTAGAGCTAACAGAAAGTCTGGGGACCATGACCACTGGGGCCCCTCTAGTCTCAGTCAGATCATTAAGTCCGGTCTTTTGACGAGAATTTGAGGTCTGTATCCTACTGCTCTCCTGCTCCACCAGGGGCTCTCTCTTGTGTTCCTTGTCACGGCAGTCATCAGTTGTAGTCAGGCACCATCTAGTTCTTCTGGTCTCAGGCTGACGTAGTCTGTGGTTTTACATCATGATGTTTTTAGGACAAATTCAAGACAGGAAAAAAGATATATAAGCAATAACAACAACAACAAAAACGAACACATTGCCATCGAGCCAATTCTGACTCATAGCAACCCCATAGGACAGAGTAGAACTGCCTCATAGGGTTTCCAACAAGCAGGTGGTAGATTCAAACTGCCAACCTGTTGGTCAGCAGCTATAGCTCTTAAGCACTATGCTACCAGGGCTCTAAGCAATGACAATACACTGTGAAAAAGTGCTTTAGCATGGCATTCAACAATTGGCAGAGTCACAACATGGTGAATGTAATTAATGTCACTTAACTGTACACCAAAAAAAAGGTTAAAATAGCATATTTTTGTTACATATAATTTATAACAATAAAATTAAAAAGAAATAGCACAGTGTCAGAGAAAGACAACCCTTCCACTAAATTTTAATTTTCCCTCCACTGACCTTATCACATTGTATTTTCACACTCTTATCTGAAGCATAATACAATATGAAACATTGAAGTACATAAAATCATTTATCTAAACTGTATTGCTTTATTGATTTTTTATGATTATAAAACTAATAAATGCTTATGTTGAAAATTCAAGAAATTTAAAACTGCCTAATGAACAAAGAAAAAAATCTTAACGGGGAAACCACCGTGAATGTTACAGGAAATAGACTTCCAGGTAACTCTCTATGCATGTACGTGCACATGCACACGCGTTTTATAACAGTAATCATCCTGCTGGCAGACAACTTAGTATTCTTCACCCAATAATGCCTAATCCATTTTAAATATTGTATCCCACAGTGTAGTGAACATCTGTTATTTTGGCTTGCTTGACACTCTCACCCTGATTCCTTCTGGGGAGCTACTCTACCTTTGTGGTTTTGAAGGGACCCTCAATCGTAGTATGCCACACTTTCCTTCCATGGACCCTGGGGTAGGCAATTGGCCCAATTTGGGTCACCCTGGTAAAGTAAGATAAGTGAACAACAAGAAAAGTTGGCTGTCCAGCTCCCTTCTCCTGCCACCACTCTCAGATTCAGTTCTGGCACTTTCTGCTCACTAGGTAGCCTATTACACCTTGTTGCTTTGGCCCTTTTTCTTTATTCATATGCCATTTTCTTCTCATTTTCAGGCCTCACTTTCTTTGATTTGGTCTTTTCATTTGTTCATTTCCATTGTTCTTGGTTATGGTGATTTTCCAAATTCCACATTTACTTATCCTTTGAGCTGTAGCTAGTGCTGGCATTCTCCGTCAGTCTCTTTTAAAGCAGCAGATCCATTCTTACAACTCTGTTGCTATGAGGGCCTTTTCCAGCTCTGGTTCTCTGTTTTTAGGCCTTTCATGAACATCTGTTCTGTAAGACTACTCTTTTGTAAATAAAATGCTGAGTGAAGAATGAGATTGACGGATGGATAACAGCTCTTTGAGGAACTGGCAGCTCCCGGCACTACGAGATGCTCATGATCCTCCGATGTGGCACAGCCATCATAGTCTTGACATTTGAAGACAAAAGGTAAACAGACAACCTTCCATCACTTAATTCATTTATTTAAGCAAATGTATTTCCAGATACTGTAAGACAGATTGGGAAATCAAAGATGAATAAGATCTAGTGGGGTCCAAAAAAAACCTAGTTGCCACAGAGTCGATTCCAACTCATAGAGACCCTATGCGTGTCAGAGTAGAACTGTGGTCTGTACAGCTTTCGATGCCTGACTTTTCAGAAGTAGATTGCTGGGCTTTTCTTCAGCGGTATCTCTCAGTAGACTGAACCACCAACCTTTTGGTTAGCAGCCAAGCTACTTAATCATTTGTACCACCTAGGAACTCATCTAGTGGGGTAGACACCCAGATATATAAGCAGATAATTACTGTAGAGGTACCATTTTATAAATACACATATAAGATACTGTCTTAGAAAAAACATGTACCAAAAGGATATATGCCAAAAGTTAGCAGTGGTTATCACTATTAGATGATTTTTTTTTCCTTTTTGCTTATTTGTATTTTAACAACTTTTCCTTCAGTGAATATTTTTTACACAAAGAAAAAAGAAGCATCTACAAGAATCAATTCAATGAGACACATACTGTATTGAAGGTGTGCACAGTATCCTGAGGAAGTAACTGGTTTACCCGGGGAAGTTAAAGAAAACCTTGCAACATCTGCCTTTCTAGTCTTACACTCACGCATGTCTCCCACATGCCAACAAAATGCCCAGCATGGGCTTTTTTGGATCCTGATTCAAGCAAATCAAAGTGTAAAAATATTTATAAGACAATTGGGGAAATCTGAACTCTGACTGAATATTGGATTATTATTAAGTATGATAAAGGTATTGCAGTTATGTTGGAAAAAAATAATCCTTATCTTTTAGATAAGCATAGTGACATACCATGGATGAAACAATATTTTGTCTGAGATTGTTATGGGTAAATAACCTACTGGGGTGGAAAGTGGTTGGGAATACAAAATAAAAAGGTTGGTCATGAGCTAATGATGTTTGAAGTTGTGTGACAAGTTCATGGGAGTTCATCTCAATACTTTTCTCTACTTTTGTGTTTGACATTTTCTAAAATAAAATCTATGACATCATTCATATAATAAACTTTTTCTATAATAAATGAAAACACGTTTCACCTGTATCTATCTTCAAGCCTCAGATCAAAAGGCATCTCCCCCAACTGGGCATGAGCACACGACAATCAGTCCATTCATGTGTGTTGACACATACACAGGCAATATTGATCAACTCACTGTGCATTGCATGCTATTTCATGATCATCTGGTCTCTGTCAATGCCACTTGTCTTCTAATTTTAACATATTTTTTATATTATTCAATATTTATTGTGTGCTTAGACACGAAAATCAAATATTTTCATCATTTTATTATTTTTTTAAAGTCTCTTTTCCTTTTTGAAACCTTTCCTGACTGTCTTAGTTATCTAGTGCTGCTATAACAGAAATACCACAAATGGATGATTTTAACAAACAGAAATTTATTCTCTCACAATTCAGCAGGCTAGAAGTCCAAATTCAGGGCACCAGCTCCAGGGGAAGGCTTTCTCTTTCTGTCGGCTTTGAGGGAAGGTCCTTGTCATCAATCTTCCCCTGGTTTTGGAGCTTTTCAGTGCAGGGACCCCAGGTCCAAAAGACACATTTTGCCCCTGGTTCTTCTTGCTTGGGGATAATAAGGTCTCTCTCCTCTCTGCTTGATTCTTTCTTTTGTATCTCAAAAGAGATTGACTCAATATACAACCTAACAGAATCAAAGCCATTCCCAAAGCCCAGTCTTCAGACAAAGATTAGGCAAGATTATAAAACAAAACGTAAGACACTTGAAGAGTGTGCTTCTTATTTCAATCAGATACATGAGACCAAATGGGTGGCTCCTGCCTGAAGGCAGGATGAGAAGGCAGAAAGGGACAGGAAGTGGTTGAATGGACACAGGGAACCCAGGGTGGAAACAGGGAGTATGCTGTCACATTGTGGAGTTTGCAACTAATGACACAAAACAATGTGTGTATAAATTTTTGTACGAGAAATTAACTTGAGCTGTAAACTTTCACCTAAACCATAATAATAATAATAAAAAGATACTCCACTTCTCCCTCCCCATCTGGAGTAAGAGAGAATGAAGAAAACCAAAGACACAAGGAAAGATTAGTCCAAAGAACTGGATCACAACTACCACAGCCTCCACCAGACTGAGTTCAGCACAACTAGAGGGTGCCCAGCTACCACCACTGACTGCTCTGACAGGGATCAAAATAGAGTGTCCTGGATGGAGCTGGAGAAAATGTACAACCAAATCCTAACTCATAAAAAAAGATCAGACTACTGGTCTGACAGAGATCAAAGAAACTCTGAGAGTATGGCTACTGGACACCCTTTAATTCAGTACTGAAGTCATTCCTGAGATTCACCCTTCAGCCAAAGATTAGACAGGCCTGTGAAACAAACAATAATACCTGTAGCTCAACCATGTATTCAAGACCAGCTCAGACCTCTCATAAGGAGGAGAAGGCAAGAGGGGACAGGAAAGCTGGATAAATAGAAATGGGGAACCCAAGGTTGAGAAGGGGAGAGTGTTGACACGTCGCGGGGTTGGCAACCAATGTCACAAAACAGTATGTGTATTATAATGAGAAACTAATTTGTTCTGTAAACCCTCATCTAATGCAGGATTAAAAAAAAAAAAAGATAACCTAATCCTATAGATTGTGTCTTGCCTCATTAACATAACTGCCTCTAATCCTGCCTCATTAACATCATAAAACCCATTGCCTTCAAGTTGATTCTGATTCATGGTGGCCCTATAGGACAGAGTAGAATTGCCCTATAGGGTTTCCAAGGAGCAACTGGTGGATTCAAACTGCTGACCTTTTGGTTAGCAGCCTAAGGAATGCTTAACCACTGTGCCACAAGGGCTCGGCATTAACATCACAGAGGTTAGGATTTACAGCACACAGGGTTTACATAGCACATATTATCACAAAATGGAGGACAGCCACATAGTACTGGGAATCATGGCCTAGCCAAGTTGATGTATATTTTTGGAGGGCACAATTCAATCCATAATACTGACCATTCATTCCATTGTTTGACCCCCCACTGAACTCTGCACATACAACAAGAGACACATCGAAACCTGTTAAACCCGTTGCTGTCAAGCTGATTCCGACTCATAGTGACCCTATAAGATAGAGTAGAACTGCCCCATCCTGTTTCCAAGTAGCACCTGGTGGATTTGAACTGCTGACCTTTTTGGTTAGCAGCTGTAGCTCTTAACCAGTATGCTACCAGGGTTTCCAAGAGACACATAGCACTTGCTTAGTCATTTACTTTTATTTAAATGAGTTTTTGAGCTAAAATACCTAGAACTATGTGTAGCATGTGAAACCTATTCACTAAATGGTTGTTGTTGTCACTATAGACACAGTCTTTTTTCTCGGTTAGGCTCTGAGACTAGTAGTGACCATGTCTTACTAGTCTTTGTATACCCAGCTATTATCCCAAGATCTGGCAAGTGCTCAAAAATATCTATTCAATGAATGAATGAATGAAATTTAAGGAGCAAGCCAGTTATAGACCTATATTAAACCCAGTGGAAAAATCCATAAAATTGAAGAATATAAGCTAATGTATACCTTACTCATTAGATCAGAAACATAACATGAGATTCATAGATTTACTAATAACATAGTCACTTTTAAATTCAATAGCAGAAAATGGCCAAAATTACTTTTTATTTTTGGCCAGCCATGCATGTACTCCATAGCTATCTCTTTCCTTTATTCCTTCTTGAGTCTCTCCCTAGTAAGAAATATTTACTGAGTGGAGGGGTGAGTCAGGAATGGGACAAAGGGTAAAGTGAGGCTGAGTGTTACGGATTGAATTGTGTTCCCCAAAAATATATGGCAACTTGGCTAGGCCATGATTCCCAGTATCGCGTGATTCTTCACCATTTTGACATCTGATATGATTTTCCTATGTATTGTAAATCATACCTCTATGATGTTAATGAGGTGGAATTAACGGCAGTTACGTCAATGAGGCAGGACTTAATCTATAAGATTAGGTTGTGTCTTAAATCAATCTCTTTTGAAATATAAAAGACAGGAGTGAGCAGAGAGACACTGGGACCTCATACCACCAAGAAAAGAGCGCCAAGAACAGAGCTTGTCATTTTGGACCCGGGATCCCTGCACTGAGAAGATCCTCGACCAGGGGAAGACTGATGACAAGGACCTTCTCCCAGAGCCAACAGAGAGAGAAAGCTTTCCCCTGGAGCTGGCACCTGAATTTGGACTTTTAACCTCCTAGGCTGTGAGAGAATAAATTTCTCTTTGTTAAATCCATTCAGTGGTGGTATTTCTGTTATAGGAGCACTAGATAACTAAGACACTGAGGGATTAGGAAAGTGACAAAGTGAATCTCTGGACCAGTGCATGGCTATTTCACACAATATTGGGTTATGTGTCCTAAAAGCTGAAAACATTTAATGACTTGTTTTTTAGGCTTTGTCAAAATATTAATGACATCAAAATGGCTTGATTAAAACACATACTCATTTAATCTCAACAATAACAGTGTCAAGTAAACAGAGCTTGTTATTTCTTTTTTAGGGTTGTATTCTTCCACCATACCTATTTAATCTGTATCTTTCACTTAGCTGGGATTTTTAAGTCTCAGTTAATTTTTTTTTAATTCAGTATACTGGGCTAATAATGCTATTTTATCACTGCTTAAAAAAAAAAAGTTTTTTTTTTTTTCTTTTAAGAAACAGGAAGACAGTTTCCTAGCCAACTGACTGGAAGGGATCCATATTTATGCCTATTCCCAAGAAAGGTGATCCAACCAAATGTGGAAATTATAGAACAATATCATTAATATCACACGCAAGCAAAATTTTGCTGAAGATCATTCAAAAATGGCTGCAACAGTATATGGACAGGGAACTGCCAGAAATTCAAGCTGGTTTCAGAAGAGGACGTGGAACCAGGGATATTGCTGACATCAGATGGATCCTGGCTGAAAGCAGAGAATACCAGAAGGATGTGTTTTATTGCGTTTTATTGACTATGCAAAGGCATTCAACTGTATGGATCATAACAAACTATGGATAACATTGTAAAGAATGGGAATTCCAGGACACTTCATTGTGTTCGTGAGGAACCTTTACACAGATCAAGAGGCAGTTGTTCAGACAGAAAAAGGAGATACCGATTGGTTTAAAGTCAGGAAAGGTGTGCATCAGGGTTGTATTCTTTCATCATACCTATTTAATCTGTATGCTGAACAAATAATCCGAAAAGCTGGACTATATGAAGAACAAGGCATCAGGATTGGAGGAAGACTCATTAACAACATGCATTATGCAGATGACACAACCTTGCTTGCTGAAAGTGAAGAGGACTTGAAGCACTTACTAATGAAGATCAAAGACCACAGCCTTCAGTATGGATTACACCTCAACATAAAGAAAACAAAAATCCTCACAACTGGACCAATGAGCAACACCATGATAAATGGAGAAAAGATTGAAGTTGTCAAGGATTTCATTTTACTTGGATCCACAATCAACAGCCATGAAAGCAGCAGTCAAGAAATGAAAAGACGCGTTGCGT
Source organism: Elephas maximus indicus (assembly GCF_024166365.1). Lineage (NCBI taxonomy): Eukaryota > Metazoa > Chordata > Mammalia > Proboscidea > Elephantidae > Elephas > Elephas maximus. The sequence goes on from NC_064830.1 coordinate 53,002,140, forward strand.
TGGGCAAATCTGCTGCAAAGGACCTCTTCAAACTGTTGAAGACCAAAGATGTCACCGTGAAGACTACGGTGCACCTGACCCAAGCCATGGTATTTTCAATTGCATCATATGCATGTGAAAGCTGGACAATGAATAAGGAAGCCCAAAGAAGAATTGATGCCTTTGAATTGGGGTGTTGGCAAAGAATATTGAGTATACCACGGACTGCCAAAAGAACAAATAAATCTGCCTTGAAAGAAGTGCAGCCAGAATGCTCCTTAGAGGCAAGGATGGCGAGGCTGCATCTTACATACTTTGGACATGTTGTCAGGAGGCATCAGTCCCCGGAGAAGGACATCAAGCTTGGCAGAGTACAGGGTCAGCAGAAAAGCGGAAGACCCTCAACCAGGTGGATTGGCACAGTGTCTGCAACAATGAGCTTAAGCATAACAACGATTGTAATGATGGCTCAGGACCGGGCAGTGTTTCATTCTGTTGTGCATAGGGTCGCTATGAGTCGGAACTGACTGGACGGCACCTAACAACAACAAGAAACAGGTATTTGTTTTGAAGTTGCTGTTAGATTTAAAAGTACTCCTTAGGGGCAGAGCCAAGATGGCGGACTAGGCAGACACTACCTCGGATCCCTCTTACAACAAAGACACGGAAAAACAAGTGAATCGATCACATACATAACAATCTACCAACCCTGAACAACAAACACAGATTTAGAGACGGAGAACGAACTAATACGGGGAAGCAGCGATTGTTTCCAGAGCCTGGAGCCAGCGTACCAGTCAGGTACGGCACAAGCACAGAGAGCTGCTCCACCCCCCTGAACTAACCCCGGGAGGGGGACCAGCCGGTTCCACAGGCGGCGTGGGACGCAGCCGGTAGAAGAAGTCCCCGGGAGGCAGTGACTGGTCTTGGAGCAGAAAGAGCAGCGTCCGAGCTGGGGAACCGTCCCGCAGGGATTTGGACTGGACGGAGGTATGGCATAAACACGGGGAGTTGCTCCACCCCCCTGAACTAACCCCAGGAAGGGGACCAGCTGGGTCGCTCGGGCGGCGTGGGACGCAGCCGGTAGGAGAAGTCCCCAGGAGGCAGCGACTGGTATTGGAGCGGGGAGATCAGCGTCCCAGTCGGGACACTCGGTCACGGCACAAGCACGGGGAGCTTCTCCACCCATCTGAGCTAACCCCGGGAGGAGGCCCAACTGGCTCTCGGGTGCGGCACGGCCACGCGGCTGGCGGGACAAGAAGTCCCCGGGAGGCAGCAACTGATTTTGGAGTCGAGAGTGCACCGTCCCAGTAGGGGAGCCTTGACACTGGGCGTGGGGCTGGAAGCGGAGGATCTGACCGTGACTCCAGTGGGCCAGACCCCCCAGGGGCAATCTCCACACAGCCAGCACACATAGGCGACGCGCCCACGGGAATCTCAGATATAATAGTCATTCCAAGCAAGACAAGCAACTCTGGCTATATTCTGAGGTGCTACTCTCCTATCTCTCTGTTCCCTCCCCCACCCTCCCCAGGCGGCTTCATTAACATCTGAATAGCCTGAGCCAGAGGGAGAACTCTGATAGGGATCTGACTGCATTTTTTTTAGTGGATTTTCTGGAAAAACTAGTTTCCCAGTGATGGCGCAGAGACAGCAATCCATATCAAACCACTTAAAGAAGCAGACCATGACAGCTTCTCCAACCCCCCAAACAAAAGAATCAAAATCTTTCCCAAATGAAGATACAATCTTGGAATTATCAGATACAGAATATAAAAAACTAATTTACAGAATGCTTAATGATATCACAAATGAAATTAGGATAACTGCAGAAAAAGCCAAGGAACACACTGATAAAACTGTTGAAGAACTCAAAAAGATTATTCAAGAACATACTGGAAAAATTAATAAGTTGCAAGAATCCATAGAGAGACAACATGTAGAAATCCAAAAGATTAACAATAAAATAACAGAATTAGACAACGCACTAGGAAGTCAGAGGAGCAGACTCGAGCAATTAGAATGCAGACTGGGACATCTGGAGGACCAGGGAATCAACACCAACATAGCTGAAAAAAAATCAGATAAAAGAATTAAAAACAATGAAGAAACCCTAAGAATTATGTGGGACTCTATCAAGAAGGATAACCTGCGGGTGATTGGAGTCCCAGAACAGGGAGGGGAGACAGAAAACACAGAGAAAATAGTTGAAGAGCTGCTGACAGAAAACTTCCCTGACATCATGAAAGACGAAAGGATATCTATCCAAGATGCTCATCGAACCCCATTTAAGATTGATACCAAAAGAAAAACACCAAGACATATTATCATCAAACTCACCAAAACCAAAGATAAACAGAAAATTTTTAAAGCAGCCAGGGAGAAAAGAAAGGTTTCCTTCAAGGGAGAATCAATAAGAATATGTTCTGACTACTCAGCAGAAACCATGCAGGCAAGAAGGGAATGGGACGACATATACAGAACACTGAAGGAGAAAAACTGCCAGCCAAGGATCATATATCCAGCAAAACTCTCTCTGAAATATGAAGGCAAAATTAAGATATTTACAGACAAACACAAGTTTAGAGAATTTGCAAAAACCAAACCAAAGCTACAAGAAATACTGAAGGATATTGTTTGGTCAGAGAACCAATAATATCAGATATCAGCACAACACAAGGTCACAAAACAGAACGTCCTGATATCAACTCAAATAGGGAAATCACAAAAACAAACAAATTAAGATTAATTAAAAAAAATACACATAACAGGGAATCATGGAAGTCAATAGGTAAAAGATCACAATAATCAAAAAGAGGGACTAAATACAGGAGGCATTGAACTGCCATATGGAGAGTGATACAAGGCGATATAGAACAATACAAGTTAGGTTTTTACTTAGAAAAATGGGGGTAAATAATAAGGTAACCACAAAAAGGTATAACAACTCTATAACTCAAGATAAAAACCAAGAAAAACGTAACGACTCAACTAACATAAAGTCAAGCACTATGAAAATGAGGATCTCACAATTTACTAAGAAAAACACCTCAGCACAAAAAAGTATGTGGAAAAATGAAATTGTCAACAACACACATAAAAAGGCATCAAAATGACAGCACTAAATACTTATTTATCTATAATTACGCTGAATGTAAACGGACTAAAAGCACCAATAAAGAGACAGAGAGTCACGGACTGGATAAAGAAACACGATCCATCTATATGCTGCCTACAAGAGACACACCTTAGACTTAGAGACACAAACAAACTAAAACTCAAAGGATGGAAAAAAGTATATCAAGCAAACAATAAGCAAAAAAGAAGAGGAGTAGCAATATTAATTTCTGACAAAATAGACTTTAGACTTAAATCCACCACAAAGGATAAAGAAGGACACTATATAATGATAAAAGGGACAATTGATCAGGAAGACATAACCATATTAAATATTTATGCACCCAATGACAGGGCTGCAAGATACATAAATCAAATTTTAACAGAATTCAAAAGCGAGATAGGTACCTCCACATTTATAGTAGGAGACTTCAACACACCACTTTCGGAGAAGGACAGGACATCCAGTAAGAAGCTCAACAGAGACTCGGAAGATCTAATTACAACAATCAACCAACTTGACCTCATTGACTTACACAGAACTCTCCACCCAACTGCTGCAAAATATACTTTTTTTTCTAGCGCACATGGAACAGTCTCTAGAATAGACCACATATTAGGTCATAAAACAAACCTTTGCAGAGTTCAAAACATCGAAATATTACAAAGCATCTTCTCAGACCACAAGGCAATAAAACTAGAGATCAATAACAGAAAAACTAGGGAAAAGAAATCAAATACTTGGAAAATGAACAATACCCTCCTGAAAAAAGACTGGGTTATAGAAGACATCAAGGAGGGAATAAGGAAATTCATAGAAAGCAACGAGAATGAAAATACCTCCTATCAAAACCTCTGGGACACAGCAAAAGCAGTGCTCAGAGGCCAATTTATATCAATAAATGCACACATACAAAAAGAAGAAAGAGCCAAAATCAGAGAACTGTCCCTACAACTTGAACAAATAGAAAGTGAGCAACAAAAGAATCCATCAGGCACCAGAAGAAAACAAATAATAAAAATTAGAGTTGAACGAAATGAATTAGAGAACAGAAAAACAATTGAAAGAATTAACAAAGCCAAAAGCCGGTTCTTTGAAAAAATTAACAAAATTGATAAACCATTGGCTAGACTGACTAAAGAAATACAGGAGAGGAAACAAATAACCCGAATAAGAAATGAGAAGGACCACATCACAACAGAACCAAATGAAATTAAAAGAATCATTTCAGATTTTTATGAAAAATTGTACTCTAACAAATTTGCAAACCTAGAAGAAATGGATGAATTCCTGGAAAAACACTACCTACCTAAACTAACACATTCAGAATTAGAACAACTAAATAGACCCATAACAAAAAAAGAGATTGAAACGGTAATCAAAAAACTCCCAACAAAAAAAAGCCCTGGCCCGGACGGCTTCACTGCAGAGTTCTACCAAACTTTCAGAGAAGAGTTAACACCACTACTACTAAAGGTATTCCAAAGCATAGAAAATGACGGAATACTACCCAACTCATTCTATGAAGCCACCATCTCCCTGATACCAAAACCAGGTAAAGACATTACAAAAAGAAAATTATAGACCTATATCCCTCATGAACATTGATGCAAAAATCCTCAACAAAATTCTAGCCAATAGAATCCAACAACACATCAAAAAAATAATTCACCCTGATCAAGTGGGATTTATACCAGGTATGCAAGGCTGGTTTAATATCAGAAAAACCGTTAATGTAATCCATCACATAAATAAAACAAAAGACAAAAACCACATGATCTTATCAATTGATGCAGAAAAGGCATTTCACAAAGTCCAACACCCATTCACGATAAAAACTCTTACCAAAATAGGAATTGAAGGAAAATTCCTCAACATAATAAAGGGCATCTATGCAAAGCCAACAGCCAATATCACTCTAAATGGAGAGAACCTGAAAGCATTTCCCTTGAGAACGGGAACCAGACAAGGATGCCCTTTATCACCGCTCTTATTCAACATCGTGTTGGAAGTCTTAGCCAGGGCAATTAGGCTAGACAAAGAAATAAAAGGTATCCGGATTGGAAAGGAAGAAGTAAAGTTATCACTATTTGCAGATGACATGATTATATACACAGAAAACCCTAAGGAATCCTCCAGAAAACTACTGAAACTAATAGAAGAGTTTGGCAGAGTCTCAGGTTATAAAATAAACATACAAAAATCACTTGGATTCCTCTACATCAACAAAAAGAACACCGAAGAGGAAATCACCAAATCAATACCATTCACAGTAGCCCCCAAGAAGATAAGATACTTAGGAATAAATCTTACCAAGGATGTAAAAGACCTATACAAAGAAAACTACAAAGCTCTACTACAAGAAATTCAAAAGGACATACTTAATTGGAAAACATACCTTGCTCATGGATAGGAAGACTTAACATAGTAAAAATGTCTATTCTACCAAAAGCCATCTATACATTCAACGCACTTCCGATCCAAATCCCAATGTCATATTTTAAGGGGATAGAGAAACAAATCACAGATTTCATATGGAAGGGAAAGAAGCCCCGGATAAGCAGAGCACTACTGAAAAAGAAGAAGAAAGTGGGAGGCCTCACCTTACCTGACTTCAGAACCTATTATACAGCCACAGTAGTCAAAACAGCCTGCTACTGGTACAACAACAGGCACATAGACCAATGGAACAGAATTGAGAACCCAGATATAGATCCATCCACGTATGAGCAGCTGATATTTGACAAAGGACCAGAGTCAGTTAATTGGGGAAAAGATAGTCTTTTTAACAAATGGTGCTGGCATAACTGGATATCCATTTGCAAAAAATCAAACAGGACCCATACCTCACACCATGCACAAAAACTAACTCCAAGTGGATCAAAGACCTAAACATAAAGACTAAAACGATAAAGATCATGGAAGAAAAAATTGGGACAACCCTAGGAGCCCTAATACAAGGTATAAACAGAATACAAAACATCACCAAAAATGATGACGAGAAACCCGATAACTGGGAGCTCCTAAAAATCAAACACCTATGCTCATCTAAAGACTTCCCCAAAAGAGTAAAAAGACCACCTACAGACTGGGAAAGAATTTTCAGCTATGACATCTCCGACCAGCGCCTGATCTCTAAAATCTACATGATTCTGTCAAAACTCAACCACAAAAAGACAAACAACCCAATCAAGAAGTGGGCAAAGGATATGAACACACATTTCACTAAAGAAGATATTCAGGCAGCCAACAGATACATGAGAAAATGCTCTCAATCATTAGCCATTAGAGAAATGCAAATTAAAACTACGATGAGATTCCATCTCACACCAGCAAGGCTGGCATTAATCCAAAAAACACAAAATAATAAATGTTGGAGAGGCTGCGGAGAGATTGGAACTCTCATACACTGCTGGTGGGAACGTAAAATGGTACAACCACTTTGGAAATCTATCTGGCGTTATCTTAAACAGTTAGAAATAGAACTACCATACAACCCAGAAATCCCACTCCTCGGAATATACCCTAGAGATACAAGAGCCTTCATACAAACAGATATATGCACACCCATGTTTATTGCAGCTCTGTTTACAATAGCAAAAAGGTGGAAGCAACCAAGGTGTCCATCAACGGATGAATGGCTAAATAAATTGTGGTATATTCACACAATGGAATACTACGCATCGATAAAGAACAGTGACGAATCTCTGAAACATTTCATAACATGGAGGAACCTGGAAGGCATTATGCTGAGCGAAATGAGTCAGAGGCAAAAGGACAAATATTGTATAAGACCACTATTATAAGATCTTGAGAAATAGTATAAACTGAGAAGAACACATACTTTTGTGGTTACGAGGGGGGGAGGGAGGGAGGTGGGAGAGGGTTTTTTATTGATTAATCAGTAGATAAGAACTGCTTTAGGTGAAGGGAAAGACAACACTCAATACATGGAAGGTCAGCTCAATTGGACTGGACCAAAAGCAAAGAAGTTTCCGGGATAAAATGAATGCTTCAAAGGTCAGGGGAGCAAGTGCGGGGGTCTGGGGAACATGGTTTGTGGGGACTTCTAAGTCAATTGGCAAAATAATTCTATTATGAAATCATTCTGCATCCCACTTTGAAATGTGGCGTCTGGGGTCTTAAATGCTAACAAGCGGCCATCTAAGATGCAGCAATTGGTCTCAACCCACCTGGAGCAAAGGAAAATGAAGAACACCAAGGCCACACGACAACTAAGAGCCCAAGAGACAGAAAGGGCCACATGAACCAGAGACCTACATCATCCTGAGACCAGAAGAACTAGTTGGTGCCCGGCCACAATCGATGACTGCCCTGACAGGGAGCACAGCAGAGGACCCCTGAGGGAGCAGGAGATCAGTGGGATACAGACCCCAAATTCTCATAAAAAGACCAAACTTAATGGTCTGACTGAGACTGGAGGAATCCCGGTGGCCATGCTCCCCAGACCTTCAGTTGACACAGGACAGGAACCATCCCCGAAGACAACTCATCAGACATGAAAGGGACTGGTCAGCGGGTGGGAGAGAGACGCTGATGAAGAGTGAGCTAATTATATCAGGTGGACACTTGAGATTGTGTTGGCAACTCTTGTCTGGAGGGGGGATGGGAGGATGGAGAGAGAGGGAAGCCGGCAAAATTGTCAAGAAAGGAGCGACTGAAAGGGCTGACTCAAGAGGGGGAGAGCAAGTGGGAGTAGGGAGTGAGTTGTATGTAATCTTATATGTGACAGACTGATTGGATTTGTAAACGTTCACTTGAAGCTTAATAAAAGTTATTAAAAAAAAAAAAAAGTACTCCTTAAATTCTGAAAGGCGCTATTGACTGACTTCCAAACTCAAAAACTCCAGAGCCAGGGAGGCTTGTTTGTTTGCTTATTGTTAAGTATTTGAATGACTAACTTGCTCCTTGAAAAGCAGAGGTGTGGAATCAAAGGCCCGATTGTGCTGACTCCTTCTCTTTGGTCATTATTCAGACTGGTTCCCAGCATGCCACAGTCCAAAGGAAAGGGTCCAAGCTTTGTTTAAAAATCAGGGATTAAAGAGTTTACTCAGCACACATTACAAGCTGACATTAGTGTTGTTTATACTCATGATTTAAAAATCTTTTGGTAGCGCCTTGTATAAAATAATCTTAGGCTTCCAGGAATATTCTCAGAATGTTCAAAGCACCTCCCTGACCTAGCTATAACAAAAATTCCTTTTCATTATTATCCCCTTTCTTGAAGGACCCTTGGAATAGGCAGGTCCTTAGGCATGACTGAATACTGGGTAAAAATTTTAAAGAAGTGCAGCCTTCCCTTTTTTGGGGGGAAGGGGTGAGAAAGAGGGGAAATTTTAGATTGAACCTGGCTCTTGTTGCTCACCTTCCCAGACAGATAATTACTCTTAGGGGAACACGCGATGATTTGTTGTCTGTTTCAGGGTCTGGAAGAATGAGAGTGTGTTGCAGCAATCTGATTATTTGAAAGAATGTTCCTTTAACTTCTGAATTAAAAAAAGACTCCATAGAGTGGAGATACAAATAAGAGAGCCAATGGACCCTTAGTATGTCAACCCAACTGACAAAAGACAGGATTTTTCTAAGGGTGTAAGAATTATATCTACCTTCTTTTTTTTTTTTTTCCTGGGTACAAGAGGTGGGATGGAAAGAAGGGATTCTGGAACAGACATCCCAGAAGAATGACCCTAAAACAAAACCCTTCGCACAAGGTCATCTAAGGATGTGCTCTTCCTGGCAGGTGCACGGCAGAAAAAGCATTCGGTCCTTCTCTGGTAAAGTAAGGTTTACTTGGAGGTTACGACAACGATGTCCTAGTTTACAGCAGTCCAGGTGACCCTGAGAGCAGGAACATCCCGAGGACTGCGACACAGCAAATTTCCCAGCCGGTCTCTCGCCCCGCCTCCGTTCCATTCCCGGGGGATTGGAGTAGCGTTGGAGTCGCTGACGCCATCCCTTCCTGCCCCTGACTTACAAGGAGCATGCGCTTCCTTCCTCGTAAGACTACGGCCCGGCGGACCAGCGATCGGCTTCGCGTCACTGGAACTTCAGCACCCAGAGGGCGGACAGCGCGCTCCTTCACCTCAAGACCCGGCTCCCCAGGGTCCCGTGCCTCTCTAATCCCGTCTCTCCGCGACCGCGCGGAGCTCGGGGCCACTCTTCCAGCCCGCACCCGCCCACCTGGCTCTTCCGGTTTTCACTCCTCCTTTTCATTCATAATAAGAGCTACAGCTCGGGAACCCGACGCCAAGCGTAGAAGAATGGGGCTCCTTTGGACTGGCATCTGGATTGTGGGGTTGGTACTCTACAACAGTCCAGTTCAAGCTTTCCCCAAACCGGGAGGCAGCCAAGGTACGTGCGCAATTTTCTTCCCTCCTCATTTCTCCAAGAAAATGTAAGGTTTGACATAATTCGTGAGCTGTAAATCAACTTGTCTCATTTTCTGATGAAATCATATCCATGCTTATTGACAGAAATCTATTTGAATTTAGAGACCCAAGGTAGATTTTTTTCCCCTCACTTTTTAAATGATACAGTAAAAACATGGGTTGCTTTGAAATATCTTATTTTGCAAAGGGGGGATGTGGCCTTTTCTGCCTAATAAAGCGGCATGCATTTTTTTTCTAGTTGTTTTACAACCATTCTCAGATACTCTATTGATGTGCAGTGGGTGTTTAAAGACCTGTTAATTTGCCAATGATACCAATTCAAATTATGTTCTGGCTACCTGAGAACGGCTAGTAAATCAAGTTTTAGAACTGTATGTTAGATTTTTGGTCAGAGCAAAAGTGTGATTCTATTAACTCAGGAAATACACTAGAATAATAGCAAAGCAACATTGATAATCGCTGTTATTGTATAATCTTAATAATTTTTGTTAACATATATTTTTGTTTCATAGTCATTCAAAAATATTTCTCCTAATATTTTTTCTTTTTTAAAAAAAGGTTTTGTTAATTAAAGACATTGTGTCTTCCCAATGCACAATTAAATTTATATTTGTGTGTGTTTTACTCTAGACAAATCCATACATAATAGAGAATTAAGTGCAGAAAGACCTTTGAATGAACAGGTAGGTCAAAAGTGAAATTATATATCATTTTACTGTAGTTATTACTATTTGATGTAATTATGCTATGACATCTTAGTCATTTTAAAGCCACAAATATTTAGAGTTTAATAGTAAATTTACAAAAATTAGGATGATAGATATAATCTTGGTAATTTCTGTGCCCTGAGAGTTATATACATTGTTCTGTATAATACACAGAGCTGGCTCCACATTGACTATTAGCTCAACTTCACATCCACTCTATTGTAAGATGGTTTAATTTACCAGAGATTTAGCTTTTCCAATATTATAAGAAGAAGAGAATTAATATTTATAGAGCATCTGCTCTTTATCTCATTTAGTCCTTACAACAATGCTTTGAGAAAGAAATTTCTATCTACATTTTATAAATGAGAAAACTAAGTCCCATGGAGATTAAATCATTTGACTGTGATGGCTGGTAAATGCTGGAGCAATGATTTAAAATCCAGTTTATTCCCTCTCTATTTCACAGATTGCTGAAGCAGAAAAGATTAAAAATGTATACCCTGCAGGTAAAAATTCTTTTAATTTAATTTTTATTTATATTTCTGTTAATTTAAATAACACAGACCTAGAGTATCAACTAAAATCACATGTTGGGTTTGGGGCTTTTTGTCCAGAAAACAACTCAGGCGAAAACAATTATTCTTTTGCTGATAATTTGAACCTGCTAAAAGCAATAACAGAAAAACACAAAATTGAGAAGGAAAAACAATCCATAAGAAGCTCCCCATACGATAATAAATTGAACGTGGAAGATGCTGATTCAACCAAGAATCAAAGACTAATTGATGATTATGATTCTACTAAAAGTGGACTGGATCATAAATTTCAAGGTAAATGAGGAAAAAAATAGCTTTCTGTTACCTATTTTCTCTAATTTGGGGTTGCCTGTTTTTGATTAAGAGAAAATCCTGTATTTTAAAAATACCGTTTCTATACTCATAATACTCATAATCCTGTATTAGTCAAGTACAAAATTGAGATAAAGCCCCAACTGACTGATACTGTACAAAGCAGAGCTTTGAACTAGCTCATTCTGGTTTGAACCCCTGCTGAGAATTTGCATTTCTACCCCGGAGATGCTGAATCTGAATCTACATTTTAACAAAATCCCCACGTGATTCTTATGTATAATAAATTTTAAAAAACACTGCTCTACATAGTGGTTCCCAGAATTGGTCCCTGTCTTAGTTATCTAGTGCTGCTATAACAGAAATACCACAAGTGGATGGCTTTAACAAACAAATTTATTCTCTCACAGTTTAAGAGGCTAGAAGTCCAAATTCAGAGTGCCAGCTCTAGGGAAAGGCTTTCTCTTTCTGTCAATTCTGGGGAAAGGTCCTTGTAATCAATCTTTCCCTGATCTTGAAGCTTCTCAGAACAGGGACCCTGGGTCCAAAGGATGCTCTCTGCTCCCAGTACTTCTTTCTTGGTGGCATGAGGTCCCTTGCCTCTCTGCTTGATTCTCTCTTTTATATCTCAAGAGAGATCGACTCAAGGTAAAACCTAATCCTATGGTTTATGCCCTGCCTCATTAGTATCATAGAGATTAGGATTAACAACACATAGGATAATCACATCAGATCATGAAATGGAGGACAACCACACAATACTAGGGAATCATGCCCTATCCAAGTTGACACACATTTTTGGGGGACACAATTCAATCCATAACAGCCCCTAGCCAGCAGCATTACCATCACCTGGGAATTGTTAGAAATGCAAATTCTCAGCAGGGGTTCGAACCAGAAAAAACTGGTTTGAAGCCCCGGTACAAAGCCCCAGGTCCACAGAGGTCCAAATTTTATTTTTTTAACGATGCTTTGGAAACTGTAATAATCTACTCTCTATTTTTGTTATTGAATTTTTTTTAATAATTTTTATTGTGCTTTAAGTGGAAGTTTACAAATCAAGTCAGTCTCTCACACAAAAACCCGTATACAACTTGCTACATACTCCCAATTACTTCCCCCCCCCCATGAGACAGCCCACTCCCTCCTTCCACTCTCTCTTTTCGTGACCATTTTGCCACCTTCTAAGCCCCTCTACCCTTGCATCTCCCTTCCAGGGAGGAGATGCCAACATTGTCTCAAGTGTCCACCCGAACCAAGTATCGCCTCACCATCATCCCCCTCCAACACATTGTCCAGTCCAATCCATGTCTGATGAGCTGGCTTTGGGGATGGTTCCTGCAGTGGGCCAACAGAAAGTCTGGGGGCCATGATCACCAGGGTCCTTTCAGTCTCAGTCAGACCATTAAGTCTGGTCTTTTTATGAGAATTTGGGGTCTACATCCCACTGTTCTCCTGCTCCCTCAGGGGTTTTCTGTTGTATTCCCTGTCAGGGCAGTCCTCTGTTGTGGCCAGGCACCATCTAGTTCTTCTGGTCTCAGGATGATGTAGTCTCTGGTTCATGTAGCCCTTTCTGTCTCTTGGGCTCGTTATTATCTTCTGTTCTTGTTGTTCTTTGATCCAGGTGGGTTGAGACTCATTGATGCATCTTAGATGGCTGCTTGTTAGCATTTAAGACCCCAGACGCCACTCCAAGGTGGGATGCAGAATGTTTTCTTAATAGATTTTATTATGCCAATTGACTTAGATGTCTCCTGAAACCATGGTCCCCAAACCCCTGCCCGTGCTTCCTTGACCTTTGAGGCGTTCAGTTTATTCAGGAAACTGCTTTGGTTTAATCCAGTTGTGCTGACCTCCACTGTGTTGAGTGTTGTCCCTCCTTTCACCTAAAGTAGCTCTTGTCTACTATCTATTTAGTAAATACCCCTCTCCCACCCTCCCTACCTCCCCCCTCTCGTAACCACAAAAGAGTGTGTTCTCAGTTTAAACTATTTCTCAAGTTCTTAGAGTAGTGGTCTTATACAATATTTGTCCTTTTGCAACTGACTAATTTCACTCAGCATAATGCCTTCCAGGTTCCTCCATGTTATGAAATGTTTCACAGATTCATCACTATTCTTTATCCTTTGTGTGAATATACCATAATTTATTTATCCATTCATCCGTTGATGGGCACCTTGGTTGTTTCCATCTTTTTGCTAATGTAAACAGTGCTGCAATGAACATGGGTGTGCATATATCTGTTCGTGGAAAGGCTCTTATTTCTCTAGGATATATTCCAAGGAGTGGGATTGCTGGATCGTATGGTAGTTCTATTTCTAGCTTTTTAAGGAAGCACCAAATCGATTTCCAAAGTGGTTGTAACATTTTACATTCCCACCAGCAGTGTATAAGCATTCCAATCTCTCCACAGCCTCTCCAACATTTATTATTTTGTGTTTTTTGGATTAGTGCCAGCCTTGTTGGAGTGAGATGAAATCTCATTGCAGTTTTGATTTGCATTTCTCTAATGGTTGATGATCGAGGGCATTTCCTCAAGTATCTGTTAGCCACCTGAATGTCTTCTTTAGTGAAGTGCCTGTTCATATCCTTTGCCCATTTTTTAATTGGGTTGTGTGTCTTTTCGTGGTTGAGTTTTAGCAGAGTCATGTAGATTTTAGAGATCAGGCGCTGGTCGGAGATGTTGTAGCTGAAATTTTTTTTCCCTGTCTGTAGGTGGTCTTTTTACTCTTTTGGTGAAGTCTTTAGATGAGCATAGGTGTTTGATTTTTAGGCGCTCCCAGTTATCTGGTTTTTTAGAAATATTTTTTATTCTGTTTATGCCTTGTATTAGGGCTCCTAACATTGTCCCTATTTTTTCTTCCATTATCTTTATCGTTTTAGATTTTATGTTTAGGGTTGATCCATTTGGAGTTAGTTTTTGTGCATGGTGTGAGGTATGGGTCCTGTTTCATTTTTTGCGGATGGATATCCAGTTATGCCAGCACTATTTGTTAAAAAGACTATCTTTTCCCCAATTAACTGATACTGGGCCTTTGTCAAATATCACCTGCTCATATGTGGATCAATTTATATCTGGATTCTCAATTCTGTTGCATTGGTCTATGTGTCTGCTGTTGTACCAGTACCACGCTGTTTTGACTACTGTGGCAGTATAATAGGTTCCAAAATCAGGTAGAGTGAGTCCTCCCACTTTGTTCTTCTTTTTTAGTAATGCTTTACTTATCTGGGGCTTCTTTCCCTTCCATATGAAGTCAGTGATTTGTTTCTCCATCTCATTAAAAAATGTCGTTTGAATTTGGATCAGAAGTGCATTGTATATATAGATGGCTTTTGGTCGAATAGACATTTTTACTATGTTAAGTCTTCCTATCCATGAGCAAGGTATGTTTTTCCACTTTTGTACGTCCCTTTTGGTTTCTTGCAGTAGTACCTTGTAGTTTTCTTTGTATAGGTCTTTTACATCTTTGGTAAGATTTATTCCTAAGTATTTTGTCTTCTTGGGGGCTACTGTGAATGGTATTGATTTGGTGATTTCCTCTTCGGTGTTCTTTTTGTTGATGTAGAGGAATCCAACTGATTTTTGTATGTTTATCTTGTAACCTGATACTCTGCTGAACTCTTCTATTAGTTTCAGTAGTTTTTTTGAGGATTCTTTAGGGTTTTCTGTGTATAAGATCGTGTTGTCTGCAAATAATTTTACTTCTTCCTTGCCAATCTGGATATGCTTTATTTCTTTGTCTAGCCTAATTGCTCTGGCTAGGACCTCCAGCACAATGTTGAATAAGAGCAGTGATAAATGGCATCCTTGTATGGTTCCTGTTCTCAAGGGAAATGATTTCAGGCTCTCTCCATTTAGGATGATGTTGGCTGTTGGCTGTTGGCTTTGTACAGGTGCCCTTTATTATGTTAAGGAATTTTCCTTCTATTCCTATTTTGCTGAGAGTTTTTATCATAAATGGGTGTTGGACTTTGTCAAATGCCTTTTCTGTGTCAATTGATAAAATCATGTGGTTCTTGCCTTTTGTTTTATTTATGTGGTGGATTACATTAATTGTTTGTCTAATGTTGAACCATCCTTGCATACCTGGTATAAATCCCACCTGGTCATGGTGGATTTTTTTTTTTTTTGATATGTTGTTGAATTCTATTGTCTAGAATTTTGTTGAGGATTTTTGCATCTATGTTCATGAGAGATATAGGTCTGTAATTTTCTTTTTTGGTGTTGTCTTTAGCTGGTTTTGGCATCCAGGTTATGCTGACTTCATAGAATGAGTTAGGTAGTATTCCGTGCTTTTCTGTGCTTTGAAATACCTTCAGTAGTAGTGGTGTTAACTCTTCTCTGAAAGTTTGGTAGAACTCTGCAGTGAAGCCGTCCAGGCCAGGGCTTTTTTTTTGTTGGGAGTTTTTTGATTACCTTTTCAATCTCTTCTTTTGTTATGGGTCTATTTAGTTGTTCTACTTCTGATTGTGTTAGTTTCGGTAGGTACTGTTTTTCTAGGAATTCATCCATTTTCTAGGTTTTCAAATTTGTTAGAGTACAATTTTTCATAGTGGTCCGATATGATTCTTTTAATTTCAGTTGAGACTGTTGTGATATGGCCCATCTCATTTCTTATTCAGGTTATTTGTTTCTTTTCCTGTATTTCTTTAGTTAATCTGACCAATGGTTTATCAATTTTGTTAATTTTTTCAAAGAACCAGCTTTTGGCCTTGTTAACTCTTTCAATTGTTTTTCTGTTCTCTAATTCATTTAATTCTGCTCTAATTCTTATTATTTGCTTTCTTCTGGTGCCTGACAGTTTCTTTTGTTGCTCTCTTTCTATTTGTTCAAGTTGTAGGGACAGTTCTTTGATTTTGGCTCTTTCTTCTTTATGTATATGTGCATTTATTGATATAAATTGACCTCCGAGCACTGCTTTCACTGTGTCCCAAAGGTTTTGATAGGAAGTGTTTTCAGTCTTGCTGAATTCTATGAATTTCTTTATTCCCTCATTGATGTCTTCTATAACCCAGTCTTTTTTGAGCAGGGTATTTTTCAGTTTCTAAATATTTGTTTTTTTTCCCTGGTCTTTCTGTTGTCGATTTCTACTTTTATGGCCTTATAGTCTGAGAAGATGCTTTGTAATATTTCGATGTTTTGGATTCTGCAAAGGCTTGTTTTATGACATAATATGTGATCTATTCTAGAGAATGTTCCATGTGCACTAGAAAAGAAAGTACATTTTGCAGCTGTTGGGTGGAGCGTTCTGTATAAGTCTATGAGGTCAAGTTGGTTGATTGTAGCGATTAGATCTTCCGTGTTTCTATTGAGCTTCTTACTGCATGTCCTATCCTTCACCGAGAGAGGTGTGTTGAAATCTCCTACTGTAATTGTGGAGGTGTCTGTCTCACTTTTTGTTAAAGTTTGTTATATGAATCTTGCAGCCCTATCATTGGATGCATAAATATTTAATATGGTCATATCTTCCTGGTAAATTGTCCCTTTAATCATATGTAGTGCCCTTCTTTATCCTTTGTGGTGGATTTAACTTTAAAGTCTATTTTGTCAGAAATTAATATTGCCACCTCTGCTCTTTTTTGATTGTTTTTGCTTGATATATTTTTTTCCATCCTTTGAGTTTTAGCTTATTTGTGTGTCGAAGTCTAAGATGTGTCTCTTGTAGGCAGCATAGAGACTGATCTTGTTTTTTTATCTAGTCTGCAACTGTCTGTCTCTTTATTGGTGCATTTAGTCCATTTACATTCAGTGTAATTTTAGATAAGTATTAGTTTCATGCTGTCATTTTGATGCCTTTTTTTGTTTGTTGTTGACAGTTTCATTTTTCCACTTTTTTGTGTTGAGAAGTTTTTCTTTGTAAATTGTGTGTTCCTCATTTTCATAGTGGTCTAATTTGTTTTTGCTGAGTCATTACGTTTATCTTGGTTTTTATTTTGAAGTATGGAATTGTTAGACCTTTTTGTGGTTACCTTAATATTTACCACTATTTGACTAAGTAAAAACCTAACTTGTATTGCCCTGTATCTCCTTGGTTTCCTCTCCATATGTAAGATCTATGCCTCTTTTATTTAGTCCCTCTTTTTTGACTATTGTAATCTTTTACATAATGACATCAATGATTCCTGTTTTCAGTAATTTTTTTTTTAATTAATTGTATTTTGTTTTTGTGATTTCCCTATCTGAGTTGATTTCAGGATGTTTTGTTCTGTGACCTTGTGTTGTGTTGGCATCTGATATTATTGATTTTCTGACCAAAGAATTTCCTTTAGTTATTCTTGCAGTTGTGGTTTGGTTTTTGCAAATTCTCTAAGCTTGTGTTTATCTGTAAATGTATTAATTTCACATTCGTATTTGAAAAAAAGAGTATATGATTCTCGGCTGACAGTTTTTCTCTTTCAGTGCTCTATATATGCTATCCTATTACCTTCTTGCCTGCATGGTTTCTGTCGAGTAGTCCGAACTTATTCTTATTGATTCTCCTTTGTAGGTGACTTTTCGTTTATCCTTGGCAGCTTTTAAAATTTTCTCTTTATCTTTGGTTTTGGCAAGTTTGATGATAATATGTCTTGGTGATTTTCTTTTGGGATCTATCTCTTATGGGCTTCAATGAGCATCTTGGATAGATATCTTTTCGTCTTTCACGATGTAAGGGAAGTTTTCTGCCAACAGATCTTCAACTATTCTCTCTGTATTTTCTGTTATCCCTCCCTGTTCTGGAACTCCAATCCCAGGCAAGTTATTCTTCTTGATAGAGTCCCACATGATTCTTAGGGTTTCTTCATTGTTTTTAATTCTTTTATCTGATTTTTCTTCAACTATATTCGTGTCAATTGCCTTATCCTCCAGCTCCCCCACTCTGCATTCCAATTCCTCAATTCTGCTCCTCTGATTTCCTATTGAGTTGTCTAATTCCGTAATTTTATTGTTAATCTTTTGGATTTCTGAATGCTGTCTCTCTATGGATTCTTGCAGCTTATTAATTTTTTCACTATATTCTTGAATAATCTTTTTGATTTCTTCCACTGCTTTATCAGTGTGTTCCTTGGCTTTTTCTGCAGATTGCCTTATTTCATTTCTGAGGTCATCCCTGATGTCTTGAAGCATTCTGTATATTAAGTTTATATTCTGCATCTGGCAATCCCAGGAATGTATCTACATCTGATTTTGGAATGATTTTGGTTCTTTGATTTGGGGGTTTGTAGAAGGAATCATGGCCTGCTTCTTTATGTGATTTGATATGGACTGCTGTCTCTGAGCCATCTGTAAGATATTGTAATGTTTTCTTTTATATTTGCTCACTGAGTCTTGTCTTCTAGTTTTGTTTTGTTACAATGCACCCAGATGAGCTACTAGATTGTGCTGTCTTGATTGCTGTAGCTTTTGAATCACTTATGTGCTGTTACCAGCTGGTCTGAGCTGTTACCAAGTATACAAGCCTATGAGTCCATTCACTATTCTTGAATAGAATCAGCTTAGGTGTCCTAGTCCTCAGGGTCACCTAGTGTGTGGTATAGGCTCTCACCTATTAACTTAGAGAAGTAGTGGTGATGGTTGTATGCACCAGTTTCTAGTAGCAGCAGGGGTCACACTCCAAGGAGGGCAGGATGCTGACAGCCTTCCCCCAAGTGTCAGTGAGGTAGGAGCGGCTCTATTCTCTAGAATGCTCTGCTGGGTGGACTCTGCAGCTGTACCTTAGGCACCCAATGCTTGTACCTCTGTAGTTCAGTAGGTGTCGCTATCCTCAGTCCCCTTTAGCAGGTGGCTAGGTGGTGTGGGTGGAGCCTTAGCCCTCAGTTTCCTGGAGTGGATCAGTGAGGGCTCTGTTTAATAGGTAGAGAGGTATCTGACCTCCAAAACTTGCCTTTCTGCTGCTTAGCTAAAACAATTACAGTCAGATCTCTATCAGAATTGCCTTTGCATTATAATAGCCACCTGGTTACCTGTAGGGATGAAAGCCAAACGCTGTGGGCCTCTTATGCCAGGATGGAGCTGGTTCTGTATTATTATTCCAGTTTAGGGATGCCAGGGAAGGATTTTTCCTTTGATTGTTAAATGCTGCTTTTCTCAGGCCAGGAGAATGGGTTAGAAAAGAAAGAAGATAAAAACAAAAAAAAACAGCAGTGCACTTCACTCTCTGGCCCGGGGAATTCCAATGTTAATGAAGCCGGCTGGGGCAGGGAGGGGAGGGATCAGATAGTTAGTAGAGAGTAGCATGGCAAGATAGACAAAGTTACTTATCTTGTTTGGTAAGGACTGCTTTTTCTGAGATTCCAGAGGGGTGTGTAGCTTTTGTGCACTGGCTGGTCCCCCACTGAGACTGCCCCAGAGGTTTAGGGCTGCATCCTGTGCTCACACCATCTCAGGAAGCCGCAATCAGCTCTTCCATGCTTAGTCCAAAGCCCAGCGCCAAGGTTTCCTGTCTAGGACACTGTGCTCCAAGCTCCAAAACCAGTTGCTGCTTCCCTGTGGTTTTTCGTTTGCCTGTCAGCCGCATCAGTATGCAGCCTTCGTGTGTTGTCTGGGTCCCCTCTGAGGCTGGTCCCGAGGGCTAGGCCTGCATCCATGCTTGCCCCGTCTTAGTAAGCCACAACCAGCCCCACCACTCTGGGACAGGGGACCACAAGAGCTCAAGGCTGTGGCATGGCTCACTGGTTCTGGAAGCGGTCGCTGCTTCAGCGTGTGGCTTTTCGCTCCCCTGTCACTCAGGCCAGCTTCTTAGTTCTGTATTTGATGGTCAAGGTTCATAGATGGTCCTTATGTAATCGATTCACTTGTTTTTTTGAATCTTTGTTGCAAGAGGAATAAGCGGAAGCTTCTACCTAGTCAGTCATCTTGGTCTCGCCACCCTTTTGAATTCATTTTAAGATTTCAATTTATTTTAACCATAGGTGCAAACAAAATACAATTAGCAAATAACGAAATTAATAAAATGTCCCCCGAAGGTCAAAAATATCCATTATTTCCTTTTCCATGTTCTCCTATCTATATCCTTTCTCCCTTGTCCAAAACCTCAGTTACCATCCGATGTTCCATGTCATTAGCCCAGACTTCTCTGAGCTAAAGAACTCTATATCTGTCTACTTAATATTTTCCCTTGAATGTCTCAGAAGCACCTCAAATTTAACATATCCAAGATTAAACTCAGTATCTGTGTCCACCTCACAGCTAGTCCTCTTGCAGTGCTCTTTTCTGAGGAAGGGCACTACTCTCTATCCAGCCTTCAAGACAGATACCTAGAGTCAAACTAGCTCTTGTGTTCTCTTTCCCTCACCTATCAATCCAATCCACCAAATCTTATCCCTTTTAACTCTTCTATATCTCTCAAGTCTTCTCTCTATCCCAAATCACCACCATCCTAGTCCAAGTTACAATCCTGTCTCACTTGAACCACAGCAAAGTCTTCTAACAGACCTCCCAGCATCTACTCTGCCCCTCTCCAACTCATTCTTCATTTAGCAGCCGGATTGATCTTTTCCATACAAAAATATGAACTTGTCACTCTTGTGCGTAAAACCCTCGAGTATATTCATGTTTCTCTCAGGATGAACACCAAAATCCTTGACATGGCTTCCACCACTCTGCATGAACTGGCTCCTGTCTATATCTCTGGGTTTATCTGGCCCACATGATCTGATAGAAACCTTGTACCACTTTCTGGTGGTACTTATTGTGGTGTGCAATTTTACATTCTTGAGTGCATTTTTCTCCAAACTAAACTGAATGTCTTTCTCCAAAACTAAACTGAAAATTTTACAAGAACAGGGACATTGTAACCCCAGTATCTGGAAGCTCATGAATCCATCGAATGAATGAATGACAAATGAAAGAAAACATGAGGTAATAAATGAACTGCTGTAGCTAGGCATTGAAAAAGGGAGTATGTTTTCCATTTTGGGGACCAGTGCTTAGGTGTAACTCTGAGTTTTCTTATATGTCCTTATTTTGTTCCCGGGCCACAAGAGAATTATGCTGGTTATCTCTGCCAGAAAACAAGTGCTAATTAAATTAGACTTTCATAGGACGTCATAGCCTGAGGAAAGTTCAGAAGTGTGTTGTGCACGTATGAGATGAGGTGGGAGTAATGGCTTATGTTTTGACACATTTAATATTGTATGCTGCTCAGGGAAATTGCTTGTTTTTTTAATCTTGAATTCTATTTTTCAACCTAAATACTTGGACTAGAAATCAGAAGAGACTGGGCATATCTGCATACGAAAATAGATTCAACCACTTTGACTGAATTGAGCATTTGATTTAGTAAGAAAAAAATTAGTCTAATGTTTGTTTGACTGAACTGATTGGTAAACTGGTTGTGTACTCAGGCAGAAGCACAGATCTGTTTGTGATTTGGCCACTAACTTAAGCGACTTATTTTTAATTTGTTCAACAAATTATCACCATCCCAAGTGGTTTCAGGACTATCAAGTAGTCCTGATAGATCTAGGTTTACTCTAGGAGGCATATAACTCTACCTGAGATCAGAGAAGCTGAGCCAAGGTTCTTGGAGAAAGTGGTTTACGGGTGAGCTTCTGGTTTCCCCTCACGTCTTAGAAGTCCTGGAATCAGAGAGATTGGAACTACCAAGGTGAATAGAATGCCAGAGGCACGTAGACTTGCATCCCAAAAGGGAGAGTGAGGGTGCTTTTCCAGACCTAATCACTCCTTTAGGAAAACTCCAATGGGCTTGGACTGTGGGACTCATGAAGTCTCCTTCCTTTTCAGCATTCACTATACCCAGTGCTGTCTGGTTTTTTCAGTATTCACTATAGTATGAGTGATTAAGGATTTTCCCAAGTTTCTTTTATGAAGTAGTGCTTTGGTGCTTCTGTGTGCATTTACCCAACAAATATTTATCGAGCAATTATTATGTACCAGACTATGAACTAGACAGTAAGCTCCATGAAGTCAGGGGCCATGCTGAACCTATTTGCCATTTTATTTCCAGTATCTGGTAAATATTAAGACTTCAATAAAATTTTATTGAACAAATCAGTGCCAAGTGCCATATTAGATGCTAGGGATTCAAAACATAACTGGGCAGATGATGATTTGAGACATGGCCTTTTGATATCCACTTAGAACATGGCGGGTACTCAGCAAAAGTTGCAGATGTTGAACCCTTGTTTGGCTACTCTCTGAGGAGGGTGAAATATTCCTTGACGAGTAGTAGGGAAGTCATTATGAGTAACTCTGTACCTTTTAGAAGAGTCAGGGGAAACCAGTGGAAGAAACACCCAGGTGCCCCACTATTAACCCATCTACCAAAGCTCTTTACCAAAGCTCGGCTTGGGGAGGTGCCTAAGATCCTGACATGAGAGAATACAGCAGTGAACAGAGGAAAGGCTATTTTTTGGTATGTTGCTAACATTCTCCCTGTTGTGAAGTAAATGAACTAAAAACGTCATTTCAGTTATTTTCAAGGTCCAGCAGGCAACCAATATTCTCCCTTTTTCAGATCCTGAGGGATTAGTGGGAAGGGAAATAAATTCTTCCACCTCTCATATACCCAGGCAGTTTCTGTTCCACATATTCCCGAGAGCCTGACTTCTAACCCACAAATGGAAAAATCATACCTAAATGATATTGGGAAACCCTGGTGGCGTAGTGGTTAAGTGCTATGGCTGTTAACCGAAAGGTTGGCAGTTCAAATCTGCCAGGCACTCCTTGGAAACTGTGCAGCAGTTCTACTCTGTCCTATAGAGTCGCTGTGAGTCGGAAATCGACTTGACAGCAGAGGGGTTTTCTTTGTTTTTTTTTAAATGATATTGAGTCTGCTCCTGAAAAATAGGTGATGAACCCCATTCTCAGCCAGCCAGGAGGGGAACTGATGTTATGCTTTTTTCTTAGAGGCTTTTCTGTTCATTTGTCACTATGATACACAGGGCTCCTAGGCTCACAGCTCATGGGTTGGCCGACAGCTTAGCCATTATAGAGAGTCTGAGAACTTCCAGTCCTCTGGGTATAATCACCGCTCTCATTTCTCCTAAGCTTCTTTCCAGAAAACCCAAGGATGATATTTTGCCTGAGGCTGCACACACCCCATCTTCACAGAGTCTGGAGATGCCAAGGGAGAACCTCTTTGTTCTGAATCCCCAAAAGCCACGAAGAACAGAATCTGAATAGGAATATCGGGGCAGGTTTTTTTTTTTGAGTGAATGAGGATTAATTGGACAGAATCTGGCCAGGGATTCAATTTCCATTTTCTCTAGAAGATAATACATTAACATTTATATAGTGCTTTGCAATTTACAAGGTGCTTTTACATCTTATTTCATCTGATCTTCACAACAACCCCATGAAATAGATATTTTCATCATCCTCCTTACAGTGGGCCAAGGACATATAGGTAACAAGAGGCTTCCCTGAGGATAAAATTGATTTTTTCCCATCTGCCTAGAGGTGACAGAGAGTTAAGTGCCTTGTAAACTTGAGGTGCTCGATGTAGTATAGATTGGAAGAGACCAATTGATTCCTGGTAATTCTCCATGGATATAGTGCAGTCCTTCATTGCCACTGACACTACTGTGTCTTCTTTCTGTCACAATCAGCCCTGGTTTTGGTCTGAATTAGTGCTGCCAAATGTATTCCCAAGGATACATATTTGCATGCTTCTCTGCAAAGATTTACATATTGCTTTGCACAAATCTGTTGCCTCATTTAAAAAGTCTGAATTCTAGGCATATAAAAAAAAATAGTAAGTTCCCTATTCTCTGGAGAACAGGGCCTTGTCACATTAATCTGCCTTACATAAAGACACTCTGACACGTTTAATTAAAAGTAAATATTTATTCCAGGTAAGTCATGAAATCTTCAGTACATGCTCTCTAATTCTGGGTTTGAAGCACCTTCCCCTATTCCCAGCCTAGGAATTTACCTGCAAAGGGAGTACATGTAGGGAATATTACCAATCTACTCTCTGCACAGAAATGAAATATCAAATTATATAATGTATAGAAGGGTGCTTTGAACTATATGGCATACTACATAAATACAGCGTACTATCAAAATAATATAAATAAATAATTTAAAAATTGTATTACTGATAATAAAAGGAGGGAGCTTTTGTGTTATTTTCAGCTCTTCCTCTTATTATTACATATTTTAAAATTTCCGTTATCATCCTAGTTTCTTAACGTGAAGTCTAATTTCATTTCAAAGCAAGAGTTTATGCAGACTAAAAACCACCATGCCTATAATCCAAAGATACGTACACAAATGAAGTATAAATTTTAAATAGAATATGATCCATGAAATAGGTCTATGATCACTATGAGGTGAAGTTGTGGTTGCTCTGTCTAGATGACCCAGATGGCCTTCATCAACTAGATGGAACTCCTCTAACTGCTGAAGACATTGTTCAGAAAATTGCTACCAGGATTTATGAGGAAAATGACAGAGGAGTGTTTGACAAGATTGTTTCTAAACTGCTGAATCTTGGCCTAGTAAGTCATAATACATGAGAGTAAATTAAATTCTTAGTACATTTTGGAGGATGCCAAGAAGCCAAGCCACTTGATTGAAATACCTAAATGTTTACAATGCATCTACTTTGTAGCAGGCTCAATAGGTTTCAAGGACAAGTAAAGTACTTTCCCTCTAGGAGTTTATAGTCTGTCAGAGGGACTAGACTAGCACACATACAACCACACACAAGAACCGTAGGAGGAGTTCGGCATGCAAAAGGTTGGGCTATATCCAGTTGGGCAGTAAAGAAATGCTTCAGAGGAGGAGGTGCTTGAAATGTTAGGATTTTAACCAGTAGAAGTAAAAGACGTGTGTGTGGTGAGAAGGAAATAACATGAGCAAAGGCACGTAATGTGTGTTTGAGAAACTAAGCAATCCAATTTGATCCTGCCTTAGCTTGGCCCACCACCCTAACACAGCCCTGGCAGGCTTTAGGAGGCTGCTAACTGTGGGGTTTGAAAAGTTACCTATGACCTGCAGCTGTGCAGGGAGCAACTCTTGAGCTCTTCCTCAAAGTAAATATTCCAAGGGCTCCAATAGAAAGGACTGACCACCTGCATGGTGGGCCCAAAGACACTTCTGCCCAGGAGTGCTGAGTAGCCCCTGTAACAGCCAGCATGTTGTAGAAGCATAAATGAGAGCTGTTCAGAAAGAGGGTTCAGAAGATTCTCCCCTCTAAAAAGACGTGTTCAACCACAGAGTTCAGTCTATATATTTTTCGAAACCACAAAAATGGGAATAGCAGTTGTATATGTTTTGCCTCTTTATAACAGATCACAGAAAACCAGGCACACACACTGGAAGATGAAGTAGCAGAGGTTGTACAAAAATTAATCTCAAAGAAAGCCAACAATTATGAGGAGGAGCCCAGTAAACCCAAAAGCAGAACAGAGAGCAAGGCTGGGAAAATGTCAGAGAAAGCGGTATGTATATGTAAATGTATGTGTATGTGATGTATGTATGTTTATGTGTGCATGGGATGCTTGTGTCTATATATAATTAATACCTGGCTTAGTGCCAAAGAAGATCTGGGGTATGTGGCACTTTTACCCAACTTAAAATGTATATTCATGAAATGCCAATATGTTAATATATATATAAACCCTATCCCAAATACAGAAAGAAAAAAAAAAAAAAGATTAATAGGTTTACGGTCCTGTTTTAGAGGAAGCGAGGAAAAAAGCAGAAAATGACTCTGAATTTTTTACTAGATGGCCTGAAAGCAGGGCTTTGAACTGGCTTGAACCCCTGCTGAGAATTTGTATTTCCGCCCTAGATATACTGGCTCAGAATCTACAGTTTAACAAGATCTGCAGGTGATTCTTATGTGTAATAAATTTTGAGAACCACTGCTCTACTAGTGGTTCTCAGAACTGGCCCCTAACCAGCAGCATGAGCATCACCTGGGAATTTGTTTGAAATGCAAATTCTCAGTAGAGTTTTGAATTGAAATGAACCTGTTCAAAGCCCTGCTTAAAACCTCTTCTTTGCTTACCCAACTTCCTATCCCCACTAGCTGCCACCTTTTAAACAGCTTTGAAGATCTACCCACTTAAAGAAAGCTTTCTAGATTTATCAAAGAACTCATAACTTTCACTCAAGCTGAAACTGACATAGCTATTTTCATGATCCTTTGCTCCAACTGGAAACCTGGTGGTATAGTGGTTAAGTGCTACGGCTGATAACTAAAATGTCGGCAGTTCAAATCCACCAGGTGCTCCTTGGAAACTCTGTGGGGCAGTTCTACTCTATCCTGTATAGGGTCACTATGAATCGAAATCAACTTGATGGCAACAGGTTTGGTTTTTAGGTTTTGCTCCCATTATGTCCTCCTTATTCACCCATCTCTAAAATTGTGCGTATGCTCGACCTGTTCACTCATGTTGCCTAAATCCATCAATTTTCCTATTCATTCAACAAATATTTATTGAATACTGTGTACCAAACTGATGTAAAAAAAAAAATTATGTTGAGTCGATTCCAACTCATAGCAACCATACAGGACACAGTAGAACTGCCCCATAGGATTTTCGAGGAGTAGCTGGTGAATTTAAACTGCCAACCTTTTGGTTAGCAGCCTTAGGTCTTAACCACTGCCTCACCAGGGCTCCCAGGCTGATGTAGTGCTCATTTAAAAAGACATAATCCCTGCTCTCATAAAGTTTACAGCCTAGTGGAAGAGGTAGATGGTCTTCAAATAGTCATATAATTTTAATTACAGCTGCATTAAGTTCTTTGAGGAAAGGAATGTGGTTCTACGAAGCCTCATAAAACAGGAACCTGTTCTTGACTTAGGCTTAGAGAGGTGACTTGAACTAAGAATTGAAGGCTGATCATGAATGAGAGGCAGCATGTAGAGAAGGATGTGTGGAGTACCCAAGCAACTGAAATAAGGACAGTGTGATGGCATGCAGAGAGTTATGAGAGATGAAGTGGGAAAGGTGGACCCAGGCCAGACCATGAGGGCCTTGTGAGACATTTATATGGGCTCTGACCTTTACTGGAAGTGATAGGAAAACACTGAAAGATTTTAAGCAAAGGATCTACATGATCATATTTTTAAAAGATAACTCTGACTACAGTGGGGAGAATGCAGTGTGGGGAAAGGACTGAAGGTGGGTAGCATAACAGTTAGAAGGTGAGAGATGAAGGCAGCTTGGACTAGTGTGAAACAGAGGAGAAGGAGTGATGTGTACAAATTTGGAATGAATTTCGAAAGTATATGAACTGATCTACTCGTGGGTTGGATGGGGGAAGGAAGAAGAAGAGGTAAGAGAGGCTCTTAGATTTCTGTCTAGTTCATTGAGTTGAGAATGGGCCATTCACTAAGACAGGGAACATTAGACAAGGATCAAGTCTTGGAGAGTCTTGTACACCCATCCAGACAGACCTTAAAATGTCACCAAAAAATTCCCAAAGTATCATTGCTCTGCTAGTGTTAGACATTCTGGCAGGCTCTCCTGTACTGTGGCACTACCCCTTTTGGTAGAGTCTGTGAACTCAAAGCTCCCCTCCTTGGTGAAAGGCAGTTTTATGAGGAGAGACTCATAAAGACTGAAGGAGGGTACTTGACTGGTACAGGAAACTAAAAATTCCCTATCTATTCTCACCCAAGAAGGAGCCAGGGTCTTTAGGGGGTTTTCCTGGAGGTAGACCCCTCTCCCTAAGTCCCTGTCTGCATACCTACCCATGTGGCTAGTTGCCCACACGCCCAAATATAGAAAAGGGTTTGAACCTGCAGGAGCTTGCAAAGGAGGAGGCATTCTTGCACTTTACATTCAAGTGCACCACAGAAGAAAGAACTAAGCTGGAGTTTCATTAGTGCTAACAAAATCTTTATTTTTTATCAAAATTTTTCCCCCACTGGAGACTCCACTGGCAACAATGCAAGATGGTTTTACTAACGGAGAAAATGATGAAACAGTATCTAGCACATTAACCTTGACGAATGTCTTGGAAAGGAGAACTAAAACCTACAGCGAAGATAACTTTGAGGAACTCCAATATTTCCCAAATTTCTATGCATTACTGAAAAGTATTGATTCAGGTAATCACTGTGTTTCTGACCATATGGAACATAAACAGCTATTCTGGGAAATGTGTGGGAGTGTGTGTGTTTTGTGTTTTCAGTTTCTAAATGCAGTCTTCAGTGACACACCACGGGCTCAGGAAAATAGTTCACATCAATTTTTTTTTTCTTTTTAAAGAAGTGTACTAGTCATGGAAATATTTAGGAAAGGTAATCAGGAAGGGTAGAGTTTCTGAATAATTTAATGCTTTTTTTAACAGAAGGTTCATTTATTTGTTCAACAAACAGTTATTGAACATGTGCTGTGGACAATGTACCAGAGTGAACCTTGTCCAGATATATGATTGACTCAGACAGTATCCTTCCCTTACCCAGTTCAACCCCAACTCTTATTGCAATTTTTGTGTTAAGAGTATTCATTCATTTTCCTCCCTTGGAGAATGATTATGTGGAACATAACATCCTTTTTTAGATGATTCAGTATGTTGCTTTGTAGACATTTTCAGCTTCAGCCTTCAAATGAGTTAAAGTGGAAGACATTGGTCTAAAGGAGTTCAGGAGCCCAAAACATATTTGGGAAATTATTTGATTTTTTAAAATAAAATCTTTAATGTATCTTTCTCTTTTTTGTTATATGTGCACTAAGGATTTCACATCGTGTTTATTTTTGGCTAATCTGTGAGGAGGATCTTAATGGGCAGAGCTTCTGTTGTTGTTATTGACCTGACAGATCCCTTAATGGCTTTTCTTTTCCCTGTTCAAAGATTCAGCCACCAACTGAACATGTGCATGAGTGTTACTGTAATCATCAAGTATTTGTCCATAAAGTAACCTTAGTATGAGCTTTCATTTCTGGAGAGCACCCATTGTCCTTCAATTCCAGACATTAGCCAGATGGCACAAGCCCCTCTGCTGGTGTCTGCAGGGTTTGTACCTCTTAAGGCTTCATTCTAAGCTATCTTGCCCCATTGGTTGGCAGGTGCCCAGCTCAGAATCTCTGTCATCCTCGTGAGTTGCTTCTTGTCCATGAAGGGCATAAGCACAATATCAAGTACTAATATAGATGTGACCTTGGACAAATAATGTCATGGCTGAAGTTATCATTTGGTGCCCTTTTCCAACATCTGTTGTCCATCCTCTTCTCTTACCTTTCTTCCTTCCCAGCTGTGAGTTTTTTTTTTTTATTCTACTGTGCTTTATGTTATTTTATTTGTTTTTATCTTCTCATTACCTTCATGCCACTCCTTATTGCGTTTATTTTTCTAGGATTTTAATTTAAATACTTATGCTGAGGTCTTTGATGATACTTATTCTTCTGAAAGATACTGAGCAAGATCTGAACCAACTGAGAAATAATAAACCAAGTAGAAACTCAAAATATCATCTCTATTACTGATAAAAGCTGTGTTGTAACTTAGTGTGAGAGCCAAAAATGGACTTGCTCACTCCCTCCTCCTCAGTCCAGATGTTGCAACAGACAATCCCAGGGAAAGTTTGAGTCTGCAGATCAGGCACTTATCCCAGGTCCCTGCCTTCCACTGTTCCACGGGAGCAAAGAAACATTCCAAATCCCTTATCAGCTGAGAAATATAGACTAATGGCTATTGCCCACTAACCACATCTGTAGGGATGATGAAAAGTGGGGAGTAACCCTCTTCATGGGAACTATGCCAAATACGAAGGGTTTCCAAGAAACTGTTAATAGTGGTTACCTACAGGGAATAGAAAGGAACCCTGGTAGCACAGTGGTTAAGGGCTCAGCTGTTAACCAAAACCTTGACACTTCCAACTCATCAGCCACTCTGCAGGAGAAAGATGTGGCAGTCTGCTTCCGTAAAGATTTACAGCCTTAAGATGCATCAATTGGTCTCAACCCACCTGGAGCAAAGGAGAATGAAGAACATCAAAGACATAAGGTAATTATGGACCCAAGAGACAGAAAAAAAAGGGCCACATAAATCAGAGACTACATCAGCCTGAGACCAGAAGAACTAGATGGTACCTGGCTACAACCGATGACTGCCCTGAAAGGGAACACAACAGAGAATCCCTGATGGAGCAGGAGAGCAGTGGGATGCAGACCTCAAATTCTCGTCAAAAGACCAAACTTAATGGTCTGACTGAGACTAGAAGGACTCCGGAGGTCATGGTCCCAAGACCTTCTGTTAGCCCAAGATTGGAACCATTCCCAAAGCCATCTCTCCAGACAGTGATTGGACTGGACTATAAGAAAATGATACTGGTGAGGAGTGAGCATCTTGGCTCAAGTAGACACATGAGACTATGTGGGCAGCTCCTGTCTGTAGTGGAGATGAGAAGACAGAGGGGGACAAAAGCTGGCTGAATGGACACGGGGAATACAGGGTGGGGAGAAGGAGGGTGCTGTCTCATTAAGGGGAGAGGAACTAGGAGTACATAGCAAGGTGCATATAAAGTTTTGTATGAGAGACTGACTTGATTTGTAAACTTTTACTTAAAGCACAATAAAAATTAAAAAAAAAAAAAAGAGAGATTTACAGCCTTGGAAACCCTATGGGGAAGTTCTACTCTGTCCTATAGGGTTGCTATGAGTCAGAATTTACTTGACAGCAGAGGGTTTTTGTTTGTTTGTTTTTTGTTTTATAGAGAGTAGGATTTAAAGGGAAGAGTAAGAAAGAGAATCTTACTTTTCACTTTTATTTACTTCTGCCCTGTAGGGTTGACTCAATGGCAGTGGGTTTGGTTGGTACTTTTAGAATATTTTTACTATATGCATATATTCTTTTAAATAAAATAGAGCTTAAATAGCAATATATGCTACTGTTAAAAAACAACCTTCCATTTTAAAAATAAAAATACACGTGTGTTCTTATTTTCAAATATTAAGCTTAGTTAATGAATACATCTCATGTAGCTGTTTACTTCTCTTACTCTACAGGTCTGTCCTGAACATATCATTGACTTCAAAACATACAATTGGACACTTTGTTCTTGCCCTCAAGGACTAAATGGCCCAAGAAGAGGAAAGTTGTTGGGCCACCAATCTTCTCTTTTGAGTTCATAGTCTGTTGAGTTGAAAAAGTGTCTCTGTATCACCTATTGATAAAATCTTTTAGATTAATTAAACCTTTGAAGAAGTTATAATTGTTCATTTCAGGGGAAAAGCTTAGTGTACCAAACACTGTTCTGCATTCTCCAATTAAGCCTAAGACTTTTTGTAAATTAAATATATAGGGTTTTAGCTATAAATGTAGTGAGAAATACTTCAATAAGATACTGTACTTCATAAGTTGACATTGAAAGATGAAGCTATATTCTGCTAGGTTTTTTTTTTTTTTTTTGGTAACTTTTTATTGTGCTTTAACTGAAGGTTTACAAATCAAGTCAGGTTCTCATACAAAAATTTACATACACCTTGCTATATACTCCTAATTGCTCTCCCCCTAACAAGACAGCCCGCTCCTTCCTTCCGCTCTTTTTTATTGTGTCCATTCCGCCAGCTTCTAACCCCCTCTGTTCTCTCATCTCCCCTCCAGAGAGGAGATGCCAACATAGTCTCAAGTGTATACTTGATGCAAGAAGCTCATTCTTCACCAGCATCTTTTTCTATCCCATTGTCCAGTCCAATCCCTGTCTGAAGAGTTGGCTTTGGGAATGGTTCCTGTCTTGGGCTAACAGAAGGTATGGGGCCATGACTACTGGGTTCCTTCTAGTCTCAGTCAGACCATTAAATCTGGTCTTTTTACCAGAATTTGGAATCTACATTCCACTCTTCTCTTGATCCTTCAGGGGTTCTCTGTTCTGTTCCATGTCAGGATTGTCATCGGTTGTAGCTGGGCACCATCTAGTTCTTCTGGTCTCAGGCTGATGTAGTCTCCGGTTTATGTGACCCTTTTTGTCTCTTGGGTCCATAATTACCTTATGTCTTTGATGTTCTTCATTCTCCTTTGCTCCAGGTGGGTTGGGACCAATTGATGCATCTTAGATGGTCGCTTCCTAGCATTTAAGACCCCGGAAGATGCTCTCCAAATTGGGATGCAGAATGTTTTCTTAATAGGTTTTATTATGTCAATTGACTTAGATGTACCCTGAAACCATGGTCCACAAACCCCTGCCCCTGCTACACTGGCCTTCGAAGCATTCAGTTTATTCAAGAAACTTCTTTGCTTTTGGTTTACTCCAGTCGTGCTAACCTTGCCTGTATTTCCCTTCACCTAAAGTAGTTCTTATCTACTATCTAATTAGTAACTACCCCTTTCCCTCCCTCCCTCCCCCCTCTCATAACCATCAAAGAATATTTTCTTCTCCGTTTAAACTATTTCTCAAGTTCTTATAATAGTGGTCTTATGCAATATTTGTCCTTTTGCAACTGACTGATTTCACTCAGCATAATGCCTTCTAGATTCATCCATGTTCTGAAACGTTTCACAGATTCATCACTGTTCTTTATCATTGCGTAGTATTCAGTTGTGTGAATATATCATAATTTATTTATCCATTCATCCATTGATGGACACCTTGGTTGCTTCTGTCCTTTTGATATTGTAAACAGTGCTGCAACGAACATGGGTGTGCATATATCTGTTCGTGTAAAGGCTCTTATTTCTCTAGGATATATTCCAAGGAGTGAGATTGCTGGATCGTATGGTAGTTCTATTTCTAGCTTTTTAAGGAAGTGCTAAATCGATTTCCAAAGTGGTTGTACCATTTTACATTCCCACCAGCAGTGTATAAGTGTTCCAATCTCTCCATGACCTCTCCAACATTTATTATTTTGTGTTTTTTGGATTAATGCCAACCTTGTTGGAGTGAGATGGGATCTCATTGTAGTTTTGATTTGCATTTCTCTAATGATTGGATGGCAGTGGCTTTTTTTTTTTTCCTTAATGGCTAATGATCGTGAGCATTTCCTCATGTATCTGTTAGCTACCTGAATGTCTTCTTTAGTGAAGTGTCTGTTCATATCTTTTACTCATTTTTTAATTGGTTTGTGTTTTCGTAGTTGAGTTTTTGCAGTATCATGTAGATTTTAAGAGATCAGGTGCTGACTGGAAATGCTATAGCTAAAACCCTTTTCCCAGTCTGTAGGTAATCTTTTTACTCTTTTGGTGAAGTCTTCGGATGAGCATAGGTGTTTCATTTTTAGGACCTCCCACTTATCTAGTTTTCCTTCTGCATTGTTAGTGATGTTTTGTATACTGTTTATGCTATGAATTACGGCTCCTAACGTTGTCCCTATTTTTTCTTCCGTGATCTTTATCATTTTAGATTTTATATTTAGGCCTTTGATCCATTTTTAGTTCATTTTTGTGCATGGCGTGAGGTATGGGTCTTGTTTCATTTTTTTACAGATGGATATCCAGTTATGCCAGCACCATTTGTAAAAAGACTGTCTTCCCCATTTAACTGATTTGAGGCCTTTGTCAAATATCAACTGCTCATATGTGGATGGATTTATGTCTGGATTCTCAATTCTGTTCCAGTGGTCTATGTATCTGTTATTGTACCAGTACCAGGCTGTTTTGACTACTGTGGCAGTAAAATAGGTTCTAAAATCAGGTAGAGTGAGGCCTCCCACTTTGTTCTTCTTTTTCAGTAATACCTTACCTATCCAGGGCCTCTTTCCCTTCCATAGGAAGTTGATGAGTTGTGTCTCCATCTCATTAAAGGATGTCATTTGCATTTGGATCGGAATTGCATTAAATCTATAGATCTCTTTTGGTAGAACAGACATTTTTACAATACTAAGCCTTCCTATCCATGAGCAAGGTATGTTTTTCCACTTATATAGGTCTCTTTTGGTTTCTTGCAGAAGTGTACTGTAGTTTTCTTTGTATAAGTCTTTTACATCTCTGCTAAGATTTATTCCTAACTATTTTATCTTCTTGGGGGCTACTATAAATGGTATTGATTTGGTGATTTCCTCTTCGATGTTCTTTTTATTGCTATAGAGGAATCCAACTGATTTTTGTATGTTTATCTTGTATCCCGATACTCTGCTGAACTCCTCTATTACTTTCAGTAGTTTTCTGGAGGATTCCTTAGGGTTTTCTGTGTATAAGATCATGTCATCTGCAAATAGAGATACTTTTACTTCTTCCTTGCCAATCTGGAGGCCCTTTATTTCCTTATCTAGCCTAATTGCTCTATCTAGTACCTCTAGCACAACGTTGAATAAGAGTGGTGACAAGGGGCGTCCTTGTCTGGTTCCTGATCTCAAGGGGAATGCATTCAGACTATCTCCATTTAGGATGATGTTGACTATTGGCTTTGTATAAATGCCCTTTATTATGCTGAGGAATTTTCCTTCTATTCCTATTTTACTGAGAGTTTTTATCAATTGGTAAAATTACGTGATTCTTGTCTTTTGTTTTATTTATATGATGGATTACATTAATTGTTTCTCTAATGTTGAACCATCCCTGCATACCTGGTATGAATCCCACTTGGTCATGGTGAATTATTTTTTTGATATGTTGTTGAATTCTATTGGCTAGAATTTTGTTGAGGATTTCTGCATTTATGTTCATGAGGGATAAAGGACTGTAATTTTCTTTTTTTGTGGTGTCTTTACCTGGTTTTAGTGTCAGGGATATGCTGGCTTCATAGAATGAAGTTAGGAGTATTCCATCCTTTTCTATGCTCTGAAATACCTTTAGTAGTAATGATGTTAACTCTTCTCTGAAAGTTTGGTAGAACTCTGCAGTGAAGCCATCCGGGCCACGGCTTTTTTTTTTTTTAGGAGTTTTTTGATTACCTTTTCAATCTCTTCTTTTGTTATGGGTCTGTTTAGTTGTTCTACCTCTGTTTGTGTTAGTTTAGGTAGGTAGTGTGTTTTAGGAATTCCTCCATTTCTTCTAGGGTTTCAAATTTCTTAGAGTACAGTTTTTCATAGTAATCTGATATGATTCTTTTAACTTCAGTTGTTGTTGTTGTTGCTAGGTGCTGTCGAGTCAGTTCCGACTCATAGTGACCCTATGCACTACAGATCGAAACACTGCCCGGTCCTGAGCCATCCTTAAAATCGTTGTTATGCTGGAGCTCATTGTTGCAGCCACTGTGTCAATCCACCTCGCTGAGGGTCTTCCTCTTTTCCGCTGACCCTGTACTTTGCCAAGCATGATGTCCTTCTCCAGGGACTGATCCCTCCTGACAACATCTCTAACGTATGTAAGATGCAGTCTCGCTATCCTTGCCTTAAGGAGCATTCTGGCTGCAGTTCTTCCAAAACAGATTTGTTTGTTCTTATGGCAGTATTCTTTGCCAACACCACAATTCAAAGTTGTCAGTTCTTCTTTTGTCTTCCTTATTCATTGTCCAGCTTTCAAATGCATATGATGCAATTGAAAACACCATGGCCTGGGTCAGGCTCACCTTAGTCTTCAAGGTGACATCTTTGGTCTTCAACAGTTTGAAGAGGTCCTTTGCAGCAGATTTACCCAATGCAATGCATCTTTTGATTTCTTGACTGCTCCTTCCATGGCTGTTGATTGTGGATTCAAGTAAAATGAAATCCTTGACAACTTCAGTCTTTTCTCCGTTTATCATGATGTTGCTCATTGGTCCAGTTGTGAGGACTTTTGTTTTCTTTATGTTGAGGTGCAATCCAGACTGAAGGCTGTGGTCTTTGATCTTCATTAGTAAGTGCTTCAAGTCCTCTTCACTTTCAGCAAGCAAGGTTGCGTCATCTGCATAACACAGGTTGTTAATAAGTCTTCCTCCAATCCTGATGTCCCGTTCTTCTTCATATAGTCCAGCTTCTCGGATTATTTGTTCAGCATACAGATTAAATAATTATGGTGAAAGAATACAGCCCTGATTCACACCGTTCCTGACTTTAAACCAATCGGTATCCCCTTGTTCTGCCCAAACAACTGCCTCTTGATCTGTGTAAAGGTTCCTCAAGAGCACAATGAAGTGTTCTGGAATTCCCATTCTTCGCAGTGTTATCCATAGTTTGTTATGATCCACACAGTCGAATGCCTTTGCATAATCAATAAAACACAGGTAAACATCCTTCTGGTATTCTCCTCTTTCAGCCAGGATCCATCTGACATCAGCAATGATATCCCTGGTTCCATGTTCTCTCCCGAAACCGGCCTGAATTTCTGGCAGTTCCCTTTCGATATACTGCTGCAGCCGTTTTTGAATGATCTTCAGCAAAATTTTCCTTGCGTGTGATATTAATGATATTGCTCTATAATTTCCACGTTCAGTTGGATCATCTTTCTTGGGAATAGGCATAAATATGGATCTCTTCCAGTCAGTTGGCCAGGAAGCTGTCTTCCATATTTCTTGGCATAGATGAGTGAGCACCTCCAGCGTTGCATCTGTTTGTTGAAACATCTCAATTGGTATTCCCTCAGTTCCTGGAGCCTTGTTTTTCACCAATGCCTTCAGAGCAGCTTGGACTTCTTCCTTCAGTACCATCGGTTCCTGATCATATGCCACCTCTTGAAATGGTTGAATATCAACTAATTCTTTTTGGTGTAATGACTCTGTGTATTGCTTTCATCTTCTTTTGATGCTTCCTGCATTGTTTAATATTTTCCCCATAGAATCCTTCACTATTGCAACTCGAGGCTTGAATTTTTTCTTCAGTTCTTTCAGCTTGAGAAATGCTGAGCATGTTCTTCCCTTTTGATTTCCCATCTCCAGCTCTTTGCACATGTCATTATGATACTTTACTTTATCTTCTCAAGACTCCTTTTGAAACCTTCTGTTCAGTTCTTTTACTTCATCAATTCTTCATTTTGCTTTAGCTGCCTGAAGCTCAAGAGCAAGTTTCAGAGGCTCCTCTGACATTCTTCTTGGTCTTTTCTTTCTTTCCTGTCTTTTCAATGACCTCTTGCTTTCTTCATGGTTGATGTCCTTGATGTGATTCCACAACTCGTCTGGTCTTCAGTCACTAGTGTTCAATGCATCAAATGTATTCTTCAGATGGTCTCTGAATTCAGATGGGTTGTACTCAAGGTCATATTTTGGCTCTCGTGGACTCGCTCTGATTTTCTTCAGTTTCAGCTTGAATTTGCATATGAGCAGTTGATGGTCTGTTCCACAGTTGGACCCTGGCTTTGTTCTGACTGATGATATTGAGCTTTTCCATCATCTCTTTCCAAAGATGTAGTTAATCTGATTTCTGTGTTTTCTATCTGCCGAGGTCCATGTATATAGTTGCTGTTTATGTTGGTGAAAGAAGGTATTTGCAATGAAGAAGTCGTTGGTCTTGCAAAATTCTATCATTCGATCTCCGGCACTGTTTCTGTCACCAAGGCCATATTTTCCAACTACGGATCCTTCTTTGTTTCCAACTTTCCCATTACAATCGCCAGTAATTATCAATGCATCTTGGTTGCATGTTCGATCAATTTCAGACTGCAGCAGCTGATAAAAATAATCTATTTCTTCATCTTTGGCCCTAATGGTTGGTGTGTAAATTTGAATAATAGTCATATTAATGGTCTTCCTTGTAAGCATATGGATATTATCCCATCACTGACAGTGTTGTACTTCAGGATAGATCTTGAAACGTTCTTTTTGAAGATGAATGCAACACCATTCCTTTTGGAGTTGTCTTTCCCAGCATAGTAGACTACGTCAGTTTGTCGTACTGTGGGGGCTTGCGTGTTGCTGTGATGCTGGAAGCTATGCCACCAGTATTCAGATACCAGCAGGGTCACCCATGGAGGACAGGTTTCAGCTGAGCTTCCAGACTAAGACAGACTAGGGAGAAGGACCCGGCAGTCTACTTCTGAAAAAGCATTAGCCAGTGAAAGCCTTATGAATAGCAGTGGAACATTGTCTGATATAGTACTGGAAGATGAGCACCCCAGGTTGGAAGGCACTCAAAAGATGACTGGGGAAGAGCTGCCTCCTCAAAGTAGAGTTGACCTTAATGACGTGGATGGAGTAAAGCTTTCGGTGCCTTCATCTGCAGATATGGTACGACTCAAAATGAGGAGAAACAGCTGTAAACATCCATTAATAATCGGAACCTGGAATGTACGAAGTATGAATCTAGGAAAATGAGAAATCGTAAAAAATGAAATGGAATGCGTAAACATCGATATCCGAAGCATTAGTGAGCTGAAATGGACAATTTCAGTGGGTCTGTTGTAGTATCACCCATCTCATTTCTTATTTGGGTTATTTGCTTTCTCTCCTGTTTTTTTTTTTTTTTTGTCAGTTTGGCCAATGGTTTATCTATTTTGTTAATTGTTTCAAAGAACCAGCTTTTGGTCTTGTTAATTCTTTCAATTGTTTTTCTGTTTTCTATTTCATTGAGTTCAGCTCTAATTTTTATTATTTATTTTCTTCTGGTGCCTGAGGGTTTCTTTTGTTGCTCTCTTTCTATTTGTTCAAGTTGTAGGGATAATTCTTTGCTTTTGGTCCTTTCTTCTTTTTGGATGTGTGCATTTATTGATATAAATTGTCCTCTGAACACTGCTTTTGCTGTGTCCTAAAGGTTCTGATAGGAAGTGTTTTCATTCTCATTGGATTCTCTGAATTTCTTTTTTCCATCCTTTTTTTTTTTTTTTTTTTTATAACCCAGTCTTTTTTGAGCAGGGTATTGTTCAGTTTCCAAGTGTTTGATTTCTTTTCCCTGCTTTTTCTGGTATTGATTTCCACTTTTATGGCCTTGTGGTCAGGAAAGATGCTTTGTAATATTTCAATGTTTTGGATTCTGCTAAGGCTTGCTTTATGACCTAATGTGTGGCCTATTCTAGAGAATATTCCATGTGCTCTAGAAAAGAAAGCATACTCGGCTGCTGTTGGATGGAGTGTTCTGTTTATGTCTATGAGGTCAAGTTGGTTGATTGTGGCATTTAGATCTTCTGTGTCTTTACTGAGCTTCTTTCTGGATGTCCTGTCTTTCACTGACAGTAATGTGTTAAAGTCTCCTATTCTTATTGTGGAGCTGTCTATCTCACTTTTCAATGCTGATAGAGTTTGTTTTATGAATCTTGCAGCCCTATCATTGGGTGCATGAATATTTAATATGGTTATGTCCTCCTGATATATTGTCCCTTTAATCATTATATTGTGTCTTTCCTTATCCTTTAGGATGGATTTAACTTTAAAGTCTATTTTGTCAGAAATTAATATTGCTACTCCTGCTCTTTTTTGATTGTTGTTTGCTTGATGTATTTTTTTCCATCCTTTGAGTTTTACTTTGTTTGTGTCTCTAAGTCTAAGGTGTGTCTTTTGTAGGCAGTATATAGACGGATCATGTTTTTTAATCCATTCTGCCACTCTCTGTCTCTTTATTGGTACATTTAGTCCATTTACATGCATCTTAATTATGGATAGGTATGAATTTAGTGGTATCATTTTGCTGTCTTTTTCGTGTGTTGTTGACAGTTTCTTTTTCCTGCTTAATTTTTTGTGCTGAGTAGATTATCTATTGTCTTTACCTCATATTTGTTGTTGTTGATTTTGTTTTTGCTGAGTTTCTATTTTTTTCTCGTATTTTATTTTTATGTGTAGGATAGTTTGTCTCTTTGTGGTTACCGTAATATTTACCCCTATTTTTCTAAATTTAAACCTAACTTTTATTTCTTTCTATTGCCTTGTCTTCCTCTCCTTATGAAAGATTTATGACTACATTTCTTAGTCCCTCTTTTTGTTTTAGTGTTGTCTTCTTTTACCTAATAACATCTCTGTTTCCCTGTTTTGTGCATTTTTTTTATCCTGGTTTATTTTTGTGATTTCCCTGTCTGGGCTGACATCTGATCGCTCTGCCCAGTGTTCTGATCTTGGGTTGGTACCTGATGTTATTGATTTTCTAACCAAAGAACTCCCTTTAGTATTTCTTGTAGTTTTGCTTTGGTTTTTATGAATTCCCTAAACTTCTGTTTATCTGGAAATGTCCTAATTTCAACTTCATATTTGAGAGACAGTTTTGCTGGATATATGATTCTTGGCTAGCAATTGGTTTTTTCTTCAATTTTTTATATAAGTCATCCCATTGCCTTCTTGCCTGCATGGTTTCTGCCGAGTAGTCCAAGCTTATTCTTTTTTTTTTTTTTAAATAATTTTTATTGTGCTTTAATTGAAAGTTTACAAGTCAAGTCACTCTGTCACATATAAGCTTATATACACCTTACTCCATACTCCCACTTACTCTCCCCGTAATGTGTCAGCCCGCTCCCTCCTTCCAGTCTCTCCTTTCGTGACGGTTTTGCCAGTTTCTAAGCTTCTCTACCCTCCCATCTTCCCTCCAGACAGGACACACCCACACAGTGTCAAGTGTCCGCCTGATACAAGTAGCTCACTCTTCTCAGCGTCTTTCTCCAACCCATTGTCCAGTCCCTTCCATGTCTGATGGGTTGTCTTTGGGAATGATTCCTGTACTGGACCAACAGAAGGTTTGGGGACCATGACCGCCGGGATTCTTCTAGTCTCAGTCAGACCATTAAGTATGGTCTTTTTGTGAGAATTTGGGGTCTGCATCCCACTGTTCTCCTGCTCCCTCAGGGGTTCTCTGTTGTGCTCCTTGTCAGGGCAGTCATCGGTTGTGGCCGGGCACCATCTAGTTCTTCTGGTCTCAGGATGATGTAAGTCTCTGGTTCATGTGGCCCTTTCTGTCTCTTGGGCTCATAGTTATCGTTTAACCTTGGTGTTCTTCATTCTCCTTTGATCCAGGTGGGTTGAGACCAATTGATGCATCTTAGATGGCCGCTTGTTAGCATTTACGACCCCAGACGCCACACTTCAAAGTGGGATGCAGAATGTTTTCCTAATAGAATTATTTTGCCAATTGACTTAGAAGTCCCGTTAAGCTATAGTCCCCAAACCCCCGCCCTTGCTCCGCTAACCTTCGAAGCATTCAGTTTATCCCAGAAACTTCTTTGCTTTTGGTCCAGTCCAGTTGAGCTGACCTTCTGTGTATTGAGTATTGTCCTTCCCTTCACCTAAAGTAGTTCTTATCTACTAACTAATCAGTAAATAACCCTCTCCCACCCTCCCTCCATCCCCCCCTCATAACCACAAAAGTATGTGTTCTTCTCAGTTTATACTATTTCTCAAGATCTTATAATAGTGGTCTTATACAATATTTGTCCTTTTGCATCTGACTAATTTCACTCAGCATAATGCCTTCCAGGTTCCTCCATGTTATGAAATGTTTCACAGATTCGTCACTGTTCTTTATTGATGCATAGAATTCCATTGTGTGAATATACCATAATTTATTTAACCATTCATCTGTTGATGGACACCTTGGTTGCCTCCAGCTTTTTGCTATTGTAAACAGTGCTGCAATAAACATGGGTGTGTATATATCTGTTCGTGTAAAGGCTCTTATTTCTCTAGGGTATATTCCTACGAGTGGGATTTCTGGGTTGTATGGTAGTTCTATTTCTAGCTTTCTAAGAAAACGCCAGATAGATTTCCAAAGTGGTTGTTCCATTTTACGTTCCCACCAGCAGTGTATAAGCGTTCCAATCTCTCCACAGCCTCTCCAACATTTATTGTTTTGTGTTATTTGGATTAATGCCATCCTTGTTGGATTGAGATGGAATCTCATCGTATTTTTAATTTGCATTTCTCTAATGGCTAATGATCGAGAGCATTTTCTCATGTATCTGTTAGCTGCCTGAATATCTTCTTTAGTGAAGTGCGTGTTCATATCCTTTGCCCACTTTTTGATTGGGTTGTTTGTCTTTTTGTGCTTGAGTTT
Organism: Elephas maximus indicus; assembly: GCF_024166365.1. Classification (NCBI taxonomy): domain Eukaryota; kingdom Metazoa; phylum Chordata; class Mammalia; order Proboscidea; family Elephantidae; genus Elephas; species Elephas maximus. Next base: position 53,043,859 of record NC_064830.1, read on the forward strand.
TAACAGAATCATATTGATTTTAGAAATCAGGTGCTGGTCGGAGATGTCATAGCTGAAAATTTTTTCCCAGTCTGTAGGTGGTCTTTTTACTCTTTTGGTGAAGTCTTTAGATGAGCATAGATGTTTGATTTTTAGGAGTTCCCGGGTATCTGGTTTCTCTTTGTCACTTTTGGTAATGTTTTGTATTCTGTTTATGCCTTGTATTAGGGCTCCTAAAGTTGTCACTATTTTTTATTCACGATCTTTATCGTTTTAGTCTTTATGTTTAGGTCTTTGATCCACTTGGAGTAAGTTTTTGTGCATGGTGTGAGGTATGGGTCCTGTTTCATTTTTTTTGCAAATGGTTATCCAGTTATTCCAGCACCATTTCTTAAAAAGACTATCTTTTCCCCAATTAACTGACACTGGTCCTTTGTCAAATATCAGCTGCTCATATGTGGATGGATTTATATCTGGGTTCTCAATTCTGTTGCATTGGTCTATGTGCCTGTTGTACCAGTACCAGGCTGTTTTGACTACTGTGGCTGTATAATAGGTTCTGAAATCAGGTAGAGTGAGGCCTCCCACTTTCTTCTTCTTTTTCAGTAATGCTTTACTTATGCGAGGTTTCTTTCCCTTCCATATGAAGTTGGTGATTTGTTTCTCCAACACATTAAAAAATGACATTGGAATTTGGATCGGAAGTGCATTGTATGTATAGATGGCTTTTGGTAGAATAGACATTTTTACTATGTTAAGTCTTCCTATCCATGAGCAAGGTATGTTTTTCCACTTATGTAGGTCCTTTTTAGTTTCTTACGCTAGTACTTTGTAGTTTTATTTGTATAGGTCTTTTACATCTTTGGTAAGATTTATTCCTAAGTATCTTATCTTCTTGGGGGCTACTGTGAATGGTATTGATTTGGTGATTTCCTCTTCGATGTTTTTTTTGTTGATGTAGAGGAATCCAAGTGATTTTTGTATGTTTATTTTATAACCTGAGACTCTGCCAAACTCTTCTATTAGTTTCAGTAGTTTTCTGGAGGATTCCTTAGGGTTTTCTGTGTATAAGATCATGTCATCTGCAAATAGAGATAATTTTACTTCTTCCTTGCCAATCCGGATGCCCTTTATTTCTTTGTCTAGCCTAATTGCTCTGGCTAGGACCTCTAGCACAATGTTGAATAAGAGCGGTAATAAAGGGCATCCTTGTCTGGTTCCCATTCTCAAGGGAAATGCTTTCAGTCTCTCTCCATTTACAGTGATGTTGGCTGTTGGCCAAGCTTATTCTCATTGACTCTCATTTGTAGGTGACTTTTTGTTTATCCCTAGCTGCTCTTAAAATTCTCTCTTTGTGTTTGGTTTTGGCAAGTTTGATTATAATATGTCTTGGTGACTTTCTTTTAAAGTCTGCCTTATATGGAGTTCGATGAACATCTTCGATAGATATCTTCTCATCTTTCCTGATATCGGGGAAGTTTTCTGCCAACAAATCTTCAGCGATTCTCTCTGTATTTTCTGTTATCCCTCCCTTTTCTGGTACTCCAATCACTTGTAGGTTATTTTTCTGGATAGAGTCCCACATGATTCTTCAGTTTTCTTCATTTTTTAAAATTCTTTTATCTGATTTTTCTTGAAATATATTGGTGCCTTGTGCTTTATCTACATGTTCACAAACTACGCCTTCCACTTGCTCAATTCTGCTCCTCTGACTTTCTATTGAGTTTTCTAATTCTGTAATTTTATTGTTAATCTTCCCCATTTCTGATTGCTGTCTATGGATTTTTCCAGCTTATTAAATTTTTCATTATGTTTGTGAATAATCCTTTTAATTTCTTCAACTGCTTTATCTTTGTGTTCCTTGGCTTGTTCTGCGTATTGCCTAATTTCCTTCCTGGCATCTTGAAAAGTTCTGTATATTAATCTTTTGTATTCTGCCTCTGGTAATTCCAGGAAGGCACCTTCATCTAGGAGATCCGTGGATTCTTTGCTTTGAGAGCTTGTTGAGGTGATCATGGTCTGTTTCTTTATGTAACTTGATATTGACTGTTGTCTCTGAGCCATCTACAAGTTATTGTATTAGTTTATTTTATTTTTGCTCACTGTACCATGGCTTCTTGCTTTGTTTTGTTTTGATATGCCCAGATGGGTTGCTTGAGTGAGCTAGCTTGATTATTTTCGGCTTTGGAACTCTGACATCCTGTACCCAGATGGCTAGAGCTGTTATCAGGTATATCAGTCTAGGAGTCCATTCACATTTCTTGTAGGAATTCAGCTCAGGAGTCCAGGTAGCTGATCATCAAGTGTGTGGTACAGGCTCTGTCCTACACTCAGAGTGGCAGGGGTGATTGCTATAGTTACCAGTATCTGGTTGCAATGGAGGCCACGCTCTGAACAAGGCAGGGGGCTAAGAATCATACCCCAAATGTCTCTGTGGAAAGCATGTCCCTGTTCCCTAGAGTGTTCAGGTGGGTGGATTCTGCAGATGGACCATGGGCACCCAATGTTTTTGGTTGTAAGGGCTGGGAGTTAGTAGTTATCCTTGGACCCTCGTTGTGGGTGGCTGGGTGGCCTGAATGGAGCTACCAGTCCTTAGGCCCCTGATGTAGGTAGGTAAGGAACCTGTTTAATAGGCAAAGCGGTGTCAAACATCAAATACCCACCTCTGTACTGCACAGCTCAGACAGTTGTAGTGTGCCAACAAGGGCCTGTTCTCCTGAAATAGGCCTACACAGGTCCATGCAAAGGGGAGAGATACTCAAAGTCCACAGACTGATTATGCCTGGACAGGAACTGCTTCTGTCCTGAGCTCCCCCAGTTAGTGGAGCTGGCAAATTATCCTTTCCCCCATTTGCAAATTTATTCCTTCTCCAGGGCCTGGAGGATGGCTCTAGGTGCTCAACGGGGCCTATCCCAGGCCCTGGGAAATCAACAGCTGCTGAAGCCAGCTTGAGTGTGGAGGACGTGGTAAAACATATGGAAGTACTTAGCTTTTGCTGAAAGCGCAGTTCTTTTCTGGTTCTGGAGGTGTGAGTAGGCTGTGTGGCTGGCTGCTTCTCCCTGAGGAAACTGCGGCCGAACGCTAGTACCAGCCCGCTGCAGCTGCTCCCAGGAATTGTGCCTGAGGGCTTCCAGCAATTCAGGTCCGGTAAATCCTCTTTCCTTCTGAACCATCTCTCCCTGCTCCTGCCCCTCAGCTCATTTTCTAACTTTGCCTTTGATGTTCAGGACTCCTACCTTGTCATAAATATACTCATTTCACTTGTTTTTTTGGGCCTTTTTGTAAGAGGGATTGCCGGAAGTGTCTGTTCTGCTATCTTGGCCCCGCCTCTCCATTAGTTTTTATATAATTATTTTATCCTTTTTTTATAGAAAAAGAGGCAAAAGAGAAAGAAACACTGATTACTATTATGAAAACATTGATTGACTTTGTTAAGATGATGGTAAAATATGGCACAGTATCTCCAGAAGAAGGCGTTTCCTACCTTGGTGAGAGCTCTGTCTGTTTTGTTTTTACTGTAATTGTTTTCATTGTTCAAAGTGAATTAGAGATTTGGCAATAATTACCTATTTTGGTAATTTATGCCAAAATAGCCTGAATTATGTGGGTAACCAGAATTGCCCACCTGGACAACCGCAATCTTACATCCTCAGAGCACAGCAGTCCCAGTGGAAAGAGAGCCTCTTTCTCCCAGTGGTCCTATCACTGAGTCTCATTGTCTGGCTTGAGTCATATGCTTAGGCTTGAACAAATCACTATAGCCAGGGAGACAGAAGACCCTAGCTAGGCCTAGATTATGTGGCCACCAATGAGGTCAAGTGTGTTGAGAGTTGGAGAAGGCTGGGTTATCCAAAGGAAAATCAAAGTGCAATTACCAACGGATGTTAAGTAAGTCAAAACTACAGGTGTGCACTACAGGTACCATCCCTGGGATTGTTCTAGCAGTGCCAAGGGACTTCCACAATGAACTGAAAGGAGGCTGAACTTGAGGATCTCAGACTATGTGACTTCCCAGAGTCAGCAATTCCTAAAAATAAGGTCAAGGTCCAGTCATCTGACTAGCATTGTAACTCTTATGGAATTGCTATTGTGGTATTTGTAGTGAGATTTACACGTTTTTAGTAAAAGTTTGATAATACCTTTCAAGAAAATAAAATTATACTTCTTTCCTTCCTCCCTCCAGAAAATGTGGATGAAATGATTGCTCTTCAGACCAGGAACAAGCTAGAAAAAAATGCTACTGACAATAAAAGCAAGCTTTTACCAGGTATGATTTATTTAACTTTTTCCCTAGCTTTTAGAACTCTTTTTGAGTGGTAAAAATGAACTTCAGTAAACACTGATGAAGAATTACAGATTTTAAAAAGTCTTAAAATCTGAAATCCAACCATAGGATTAAGCAGATGTAAATTAAATATACTTGGCTATTTTGTGGCCAGTCTGGGTACAGAAATCTGACCCCAAGAAGCATTGCAAAGTAATGTAGGGTTTTACTGAGGATTTCTTGAGGAGGCGGCTGGTGGGAATGGAAGGGACTACATCAGAAAACTGAGCAGTCCTTCCTAAAATTGTCATTTAGGTATCTCTCTCTCTTCTTGGATTACCACTTCTCCAAACTTCTTTCCCTGGTCATCTGTCTGTCCTCACTCTCCCTCCCTGCTTTCCTACCCAAGGTCTTCTCTTCTCTCCCCTGGGGGGCGGGTTCTGTGCTCTTACGTAGTACAGGTTCTTCTGGTCTGCATCTCCATTCACCCCTCTGCTCAGCACAGCAAACACCACGGAGCTGAGCTGTGCAAAGGAGCTCTGTTTTAAAACGGGAGGGTGGAGCAAAAAAGAGGAAACATTGCAAATTCTAATACGTTAGTATTTTGCAGGGCTTCTGAACTGAATTTGTTCTGGTTCAAACCCCTGCTGAGAATTTGCATTTCTAACAAGTTCTGAAGAAGCTATACATAAGAATCACCTGGGGATCTTGTTAAAATGTAGATTCTGATTCAGTACATCTGGGTGGAAATGCAAATTCTTAGCAGGGGTTTGAACCAGAATGAACAGGTTCAAAGCCCTGGTGATTTGTCCTTATCACAGAAATTATCTACATCCACTTGATAGCATAACCTGAAAAATGTTGATGTTAATGAACAAAAGTGAGAAACAAAATTGTACCACAGCTATAAAAATAAGTATACATGAAAAAAGGAAAAAAGAAATTTCATGCAGTACTAGTAGCGGATCTTTTGGCATAACGAGAAAATGACTGATTACTTTTTTTCTTCTTTACTGTATTTTCTATTTTTTATGTAGTAAAAACTCCTTTTACTTGGAAAGTTTATTGTTAGACTACTGGAGGTTCCTATTTCATTGACTGCAGGATGCATCACAATTGTCATCAACTGGTTACTTCCTTCAAGATTTATAATTTTTTAAATTCAGCATAGGATTTTCTAAAAGGAAATATAGTTATTTTCAAGTGAGAGGTGAGCAATATGGAATCAAGTACCTACAATTTACTTTAGGGCTTGGCATATCCAGCTTAATGGCCTAATTGATTAAAGTAAGGAAAATAACCTAAGCTCTAAGACACAGTTGGCAAAATGGAAAGAACACTGAATCCAGAAAGCTGGGAATTTGTCTTGGCTCTTCTGCTAAGTGGGTGACCTTAAGCAAATCTTTTCCCCTCTCTGGGCCTCAATTTCCTCATCTGTGAAATGAGGGTGTTGGACTAGAGAATTGCTAAAATCCCTTTCAGCTCAGAAAATTACTGAACCTCAAACTGTGGCTTTTAAATAAAGCTTATTTCTACATTACGAATTAATTGATAAGAGATACACTTGTAACAGCAGTGCGTAATCTGATTATAGCACCATCCGAGAAGAGTCATGAAGAGACAGACAGTACCAAGGAAGAAGCAGCTAAGATGAAAGAGGAATATGGAAACTTGAAGGATTCCACAAAGGATGATAACTCCAACCCAGGAGGAAAGATGAAAGAACCAAAAGGTATGAATTGCCAGCTTAAGTTTGGCAATGAAATTGAGGAAGCAAAAACTTTCACAATACCTGGAAGGGTAGTCAAAACGCCAGGCCCACCAAATCTGAGAAATTAGCATGATCTGTATGGAAAGATTCAGCATCTTTGCTGAATGGTACCTTTATTCGAAAAGCAATCTTTTTAAATGATCGTGAGTCTCCAGGAATGGCAAATTGGTTTCATCTCCTGATGGTCTCTAGTGTCCAAGGGGCTTTTGCACTAAAGAGAGAATACTGACTGCTGTTTGTGTGTTGTTTAATGTCCAATTTATACTCTTATGACATTATTAAGCAATCATTTCTTTAAACTTAATCAACAAGCTTCTAAATAGTCACATCCTGCTTATTCAACAGGGTCATCAAAATTTATAAATTTAACAAGATAGATTTTCTTAATCACTTAAGCACTGATCACACCACAACAAACACTTTTAAGAACTTGAATCAAAACCATAAATCCAATTATATCAAATTTTCTTAAATAATCCAAATGTCTTAAAAAGCAAAAACAAACAAATGAACACCTATTGCCATTGAGTCAATTCCAGTTAGCCCAATAATTATGAAACTGGTACACTTTCATCAAAACCAGTCACAAAGATGTTGATACTATGGACTTTACTTTGTCACTTACTTTCTCCTTATTCCTCTACCTTTTGGGGATCCAATTTTTGCTCTGCCATAGTAAGTCTATCAGAAACTAAGATTTTAGAAACTTTTGGAGACTTCCAAAGAGAAAGACCCATGAGGTTGCAAGTTGTATGTTGGCAGCCTTTTGGTCTCAGGTCAGGACACGTGATTTAGTTGCAGAGTCTAATGGTTCAAGTCTCTTTTCTAACAAAGTGGTACATTGTGGAAAATTTACATCCCTATCTCTCAGGTAGATATTTTTCTCCTGAAACTTTTTTTTACCAGAAGTTGTGAACAGATGGTTTGCATCTACCTTATTTATTTATTTATTTATTTTTTGTTGTTGTTATGATATATTGACCACTTTGGTATAATTGGGACCTTACTTATGTCTTATCAATGTCTCAACATTAGTAGGATCACTCGAAGGTTTATTCTCTAAGAGCTAAGGAAGTGGGTCAGTGTATTTAGCTCTCTCTTTTGTAGGGAGAGCAGGAAGGAGTACGGGGAGGATTCAGCTAATTAGTCATCTGAAAACACACAGTTGGGCTCTCTTTTCGTTGGTTATTGTGCATAACCATCAGCAAGAGCGAACTGATGGACCTTGCTTTTTTTTGTTGTTTTGTTTCGCTATGGTATTATATGAGACCACAAGGGCCAGTCAGGCCTTCCTGTCTCATGATACAGCTTTTAATTTTGTAGACACTATTTGGCCCACTGACAGGTTCCCCCACCCAATCTCTCTTGCTTTCACAGACAGGAAGTTCATACTTTATAATAGACCCATGCTTAACAATATCTGTGTATGAAGTAGAGAGGAAAAAAACTAGCTATGTATTTAATACCTCATAACTTATTAAAATTGATAAAAATTACAAACGATTTCCTTTTTATATTAATACTACCTTTTAAATGCTTCATATTAACTTTTCCATTGTGTAAGTTGTTCCAGTTGACTATTATTATTGTTGTCTTATGCTTAAATTGTCAACAGCTTGGGCAGTGGAAAAGTACTAAGCTCCCCTAAATTGCCCCTTTGTCCTTTTAGCACTTCACCTGATAGTTTTTTTTTTTTTGTCTTTGGCAACAACACAACATTCTAGACCTACCCTGAATTTTCCTGTCCCAAGACTTGAAATTAATTCCCCTTCAAGGAGGTCTAATTCATTGGAGTAAAGAAGAGCATTGGAGACCCGGGTTATGAGGGTGCGAATGAGTGGTGAAGTTGGAGTTGGACAAATATGCTGTTTCTATTTCAGCTATTGGGACTTTTATTTTCTTTTGAGACAGGCCTAAAAAGCATTTTTTTTTTTTTTTAAGATTAGAAGTTCATGTTGATTTTTTCCTATCTTATAAAGTTTTATATTATTGTACCCTTCTTTTCTCTAACATAGATTTTATAGACCATCACAATTTTCTCTACATAAACATAGCTGACATACCAACTAGGGTTGTTTGGTGGTGGCCTATGTTAAAAACGGTTATGAGGCTACACCTGGGCTGAGGAAGAAAAGAATGTTGGAGTGATTAATTAATGATGTTTGTCATGGTCAAGGGAAGGGGGACGTGGGGATACATGTGCCATGTTTGCTCACCCTGTAGGCAAGTCACACTGCCTTGATATTTCTGCTCAACCCTAGGTCCACTTTGGATGAGTGGTGAACTTCTGAAAGATAGCCAACTAGGGAAAGAGTGGTCCTGGGCCCTGAGACAGAGAGGCAGTGAGTGGCAGCACAGAGCACTGCAGGTTGCCCTAACAAAAACCCAGCATGCCTAAATCACTCCCTCTGTGAGCAACCTGTGTGTCATCATTGTGGTTGCTTCAGATGCAATGCAACAGCAAGCCAGAGTCGAGGTCTTTTGATTTGCTGAGTCAGCACACTCAGCACTTAAGACAACACTTTATATCACCATGCAAATATCCCTAGGCATGGGTGCTAACAGGTCTCTTTGCTTTTTTAGGAAAACATTATATAAAAAAAAGAATATAACAGAGATGATTCGTGGTAATCCACTGTTACCTGTTTGGGATGTGAGAGTTTAGGGACTAATGATGTCGGATGGTAAAGAGTTAAGGAGGACAGTGAAACTTCATTCATTTAGTGTTACTTTGTAAAGCCTTTTGTGAAACATTAGAAAGAGGGGAAGGACCTCTCCACTTTTTAGAGATTTAATTTATTCATACTATTCCTTACCCCTGTTACTCTGGGACAAGGGCAGTGGATTCTAATACAGTTCAGAAAGCAATCTGAATTCAAGTCAAGGAGCAACATTTCTTTAAGAAAAACGTAATTAATCTCCAAAGAGCATACTAAGACATATATGTGTGTTCACAGTTCCTTCATTTACACTCTTTTCAAAGGCCATTTTGCTTCCCTTTTACGAAGCCCAGTGATAAAACACCTATCATCTCCAGGCAGAAAAATGAAAGCACCTATATGGATGAGGGCAGGATTGACTGGGTTTCCTGAAACATTTATTCAGCAGTAGATAACCATTTATTCTGATAGCATGCCTGGCACTGTGCTCAGGAAGTAGAGATACAAAAGGAATATAAGAAGCAATACTTGCCTTGGAAGACTTAAACACACTTGAAATGACCTGAAAATAGTTCTTAACCCATAGGTAGACAAGTCCAGCCCAGGCCACATACATGTTTGCCAGCACAGCCTCCTTATTCATGAACCAGGCTTGTGTAGAACAGGCTCCCTTTGGAAGAGAAGTTGGATGAGATTACAGAGTAGTCAGAGATGAGGTAATTGGTCAGCTAAAATCACCTAAGGAAATAATTATAAGCAGTATGCATCGGCAGGAATATCTGTAGGGAGTCTACTGTGGTCTTACAATGTGAGGGTGACGGCCCCATCCAACTACCAAAACCAAACCCAAACCCATTGCCGCTGAGTTGATTCCGACTCATAGCAACCCTATACTACTACAGCAAATATTTATTAACCATGCCAAGCACTATGCTGAGTCCTATAAATATGTAAAATATTTATTAAATGTAATAATATCCTCCATTTATATCACTCTTCAGTTTATTTACAAGGCAATTTTAAGTACATCTCATTTCAGGTTTAATGTAAAAAAAATCCAATTTAATTACCAATGATAAAAAAATGACATTTCAAATATAGTTTAGGTAACTAAATTCTTGCTTTCTGCAGGGACTCACATTAAGAATTATATCTTTAAATATTTATTTCTAAGTGGTACAGTTATTTAAATAATTCAATAATTATTTCTAAATTTAGGGCTGTGCCAATGAAATAGGAATTTCTACTTTCAACTATCTCTATAAAGTTGCTTAATTTTTCACGTTAATCACTCTCTGGAGACCAAAGAAGAATACTTTAAAATTATTCCATTATCTAAGTATGTCTCTTTTTGCCAGTTGGATGTTTACTCATTTATTTCTGACCTGTGAGTCACTGAAACTCTTTTTTAAAAATCATCCAAGGGATGATATAAGCATTATAACACCCATAAACTCGTTCCAGTGCAATCATTTATCAAGATTATGACTAAGTAATGGAATCAATTTGAAAAATGTGATCTCTAAGATACTTTTCATCTAAATATCCTATAATCTCCATATCTTCTTTTTAGAAGCAGAAAGAAAAGTTAGCCAATTTAGTGAATAATTGTTAATAAATAGACTAACTCATTGTGGATGTTCTTATTTTGTAAATAACATGAATATAGAGGAGAAAATCCGTGCCTCCATTCAGATCCCAGGGTAGTTGACTAGAGATATCCTGAAACGTTGAGCCTAATCTCCTCCCCTGTGAGTCAATGAGTGGGTTAGGAGCTAAGCACGTTAGACACTGGAGACCTACACACCAAGCCAGATTTTTTTTCAAGGACAATGAGAGGTAATTCTTCCCACATGTAGAAACTATGAATCTCTTTCTTAGAAATCGACCCCTTAATTTATGAATGTAATTTACAAATTACAAGGTTCAGAAAATGCAGTGACTTGCCCAAGGTATCCTAGCCAAAGGGTGGCAGAACTGGACCTTGAACTTGTGTCCCCTGACTCCCAGTCCAGTGTTCTTCACAGTATTCAATACTGCATTTTACAAAGCATGTAAAATGTCGTCATTCCACAGAAATTCTCAATGAATTGAATGGCTCTGCAGCCCATGTAGGCACCCATGGTATCAGTATCAGAACTATCATCATGTAATCTTTACAGAATTTTAAGCACAATATCACACTTATTTTTTATAAAGACTTTTTAAGAGATCTAATATTTTTAGCATATCCAGTGTTCAGTAGGTTCACGCTCTTGATTTCTGCACTTTTTGGGGTCAGGACAGCATGCCAGAGTCAGGAAAAATTCATGTATAAAAGAGGCACTTCTTATGTAGTGCTGAAAACCAAAACAGCCAGTAAAGCAGGGCTGTGTCCTGACTCTGACCCTCTTCCCATCTGCTTCAGCAGATGTTTTAAGGCTTGTGCCATATTACCTCAGCCATGAGCTGCTTGTTTCCAAAGGAAGCTGAAACAGATTTGTGGAAAAAAAAAGTCCAGCTTTCCAAAGTGGACTCTCATGGGCTTTCAGTGCACACTGTGTAAATAAAAGCTGCTTTACAGCTCCTTCCCAGAAGAGAAAACGGAAACAGGAACCAGCTGCTTCTCTCAGAGAGCAGGGGAACGCCTGGTTTTATCCCTGATGTCACCAATGATTCAATAAACGTGTGGAGGCCCCAGTACTTGGGGCAGTGGTCCACAAGTTTTGCCGAACACTGGAGTCACCTCACGATTGTTAAAAATACTGATGGCATTCCTATCCACCAGATATTCTGATTTAATTGATATGGGGAGCAACCTGAACAGTGGGATTTTTAAAAAGCTCGCCTAGGTGGTTTGAAAAGGCACCCTGGGTGATGAAAATGGTTAAGCACTGGACTACTAACCAAGAGGTTGGAAGTTCAAAGCCGCTCAGAGATGGCTCAGAAGAAAGCCCTTGTGATTTGCTTCCAACAGGTCACAGCCTTGAAAACCCTACCGAGCACAGTTCTACTTTGCAACACATGGGGTCACCATGAGTTGGAATCAGCTTGATGGCAGTTGGTTTAAGTGATTCTAATGTGCAGCAAAGTTTGAGAACCATGGTATTTTTGGCCAATTTGGCAATAAACAGAAGGCCCAAAGCGCCTTTACTCTAAAAGGTGAATTCACCCTGCTCCCCTCACTAGAGGTTTCAGACTCATTCTGGTTCAAGATCAGGCACTGACCCTTATCCACCCTTGAGGATGTCACTTAACCTTTCTGAGCCTTAGTTTCCTCATCAGTAAAATGGGAATAATAATACTTATTCATAGAGTTCTATAAAGATTAAATGACATATAGATATGGTATGCCTAGGATATTGATAGTTGTTTAAACTAGACTATCATTAAAATTCAGAATCTATAAATTTCAAGTCTTCATTTATAATTTTTTAAATCATGTATCTTTGCCATTTACTCTTTGTTTTTAATTGTAGTTTTGATTCCATGATCACCAAGCAATCTTCTGATTACTATCTGTCTTTGATATAGGAAGCCTTCATTCATTCACTCATTCAACAAATATTTATGTGCCTACTATGTGCCAGACCTTGTTCTAGGCACTGAGGTACATCAGCATACAAAAGACTTTTCTAAGGGAGAAAGACAAACAGTAGACTTAATAAATAAGCAAATTGTATGATATGGTAAACCCATTGCAGATACGGTAGAAGGGAATAAATGCTATGGATAAATATAAAGCAGGAAAGGGGGGTAAGAGTGATGAGAGGGCATTCTATTTTAAAATCAAGGGAATGCCTTAATCATATATGTTAATATCCATAAGATAGTGGCTTCTTAATGGATTTCAGTCTATTTTTCTTTAAGCTATAGTAAACTCATTCTGTTTGTGGGTTGATAATGTCAATATAGTGAATAAAATTACTGTTCATGTATTTCATACTTGATAAATTCAACACCATTTTTTATAGGTAATTGGTTCCTGAGCAAAAAGCAGCCTAACTAACTAGGTAATGCTGAGATTTCTATTTCAAATTGTCTTGGGTTGGGTTCCCCTGGAAGCAGACCCTGTGAAATGGATTTGAGGTCAATGAGTTTAATTTGGAGGTGATCCCAGGAAGCACGAGTGGGGGAACAGAGACATGAGATGGGGAAGAGAAAGAAACTGATGTTTCAGCTGCAGTCAACGGGGGCTCAATTCCACTGATAACCTCTCGGCTGTCACATCTGAGGAGCAAAGAAGCTGGAATGTTTATCTACCAGTTTCACCCATCAGTGATTGAGAGCTGCCCATTAGCATACCTAGGAAGGGGAGATGTGAGAGTGGAACATCAACAGTGTCTGCTACACTATGGTAAAAATGTCATAGTTTTGTTTTTTGTTTCTTTTAACTTGCCTAATTCAGAAAATTTGATACAATATTTGTCTCACTTATCTAGTGCTGCTACAACAGAAATACCACCAGTGGATGGCTTTAGCAAACACAAGTTTATCCTTTTACAGTTTAGGAAGCTACAAGTCTGAATTCAGGGCACCAGGTCCAGGGGAAGGCTTTCTCTCTCCAGTTGGCTCTGGGGAAGGTCCTTGTTATCAGTCTTCCACTGGTCTAGGAGCTTCTCTGTGCAGGGACCAAAGGATGTGGTTCTTCATTCTTGGTGGCATGAGGTCCCTCTCCTCTCTGCTTGCTTCTTTCTTTTTTACCTCAAAAGAGATTGACTCAAAATACAGCCTAATCCTGTAGATTGTGTCCCGCCTCATTAACATAAGTGCCTCTAATCCTGCTTCATTAACATCATAGAGGTTAGCGTTTATAATACAGGATAATCACAGAGCCCTGGTGGTATACTGGGCTAAACAAAAGATCTGCAGTTCAAACCTACCAACTGCTCCTTGGAAACTCTATGGGGCATTTCTACTTTGTCCTCTAGGGTCACTGTAAGTCAAAGTTGACTTGACAGCAATGGGTTTCTTAGGATAATCACATCAGATCAGAGAATGGTAGACAACCACACAATACTAGCAATTATAGCCTAGCCAAGTTAATATACATTTTTGGGGGACACAATTCAGTCCATAACAGTATTTATTTTGAGATTAACTTGTGGTTCTCCTTTTCTCAAATACACTTTCTGTGTTGTGATGTACCATAGATAAGATTGTGGAAAGAATGCTTTAAATTATTTAGAAAATAAGACAATATTCAAACATTGTCAACAGTTTCAAAAACCCTGATTTCCTAATATGCAAACGATAAATCATTGTTACCTATTCATTATAGCAAGCCCCAGGAAGACCACTAATTTGAATTAATCTCTAAAAATCATGAAGTTGCATTCTTTAGAAATAGAAATATGTTAAGATTTCTTTTCTTGTTCAAAATGCCTTTTCTAACTGTATTAGTTTGAAATACAGAACACTGTTTTTGTTACCAAATCCGTTCGACCTTCTCAGCAATGAGCAACAATGAAAATCTCTGTATTGATTGCCTGTAATATCATAACATGAGCCAGAAGGACACTGGTCTCTCACATGCTCTGACATTCTTGAAAGCAAAGCACTGAAGTCAGGGCTGTTTTTACACAGACAATTGAAGTGAATTAAGGCTGAAAATTGTGGGTCTCTTCTCTTGTCTACTTATTCCTTTCTGCATGGGGCTTCTCTGTGCTTCTTTGGGGGCCAGATAATACAAAGCCCTGGTAGTGAGGTGGGAGTGGGTTTACAGGATCAGAAAGAAAGATGCTTAGGAAGTCATTTAAGTAAAGACTGGCAGAAATTGGAACACTGGCAAATTTTAAGGTAGTAATATATTTAAAAAAAAAAATTTTTTTTTTTTTTTTTAATATATTATACATGGACTGTAGTCTGATGTACCCAGGTTCAAGGCTGGCTCTACTACTTACTAGCCATGTAACCTTGGCCATATTACATTATTTCTCTGATACATTGTACATGGACTGTAGTCTGATGTACCCAGTTCAAGGCTGGCCATGTGACCTTAGCAATATTACTTTATTTCTCTATGCCTCAGTTTCTTCATCTATAAAATAATAGGACTGCCTCCAAAGGAAGGAGCCCTGGTGGTGCAGTGGTTAAAGTGCTTAACTGCTGACTGAAAGGTCGACGGTTTGAACCCACCAGCCACTCTGTAGGAGTAAGATGTGACAGTCTGTTTCCATAAAGATTTATAGCTTTGGAAATCCTATGGGGAACTTCTACCGTGTCCTATCACTATGAGTCGGAATTGACTCAACGGCAGTGGGTTTTGGGTTTGGCCTTGAAAGGTTATTATAAAGAGTAAATGAGATAATGCATTTTGGAGCACAAAGCATTGTGCCTGGCACATAATAAGCACACAGTATAGGTAGCTCAGTGAAGAGATCTACAGAGTAGACTAGAGGTAACAGGGCTTAAAGGGGGCTCAGAATGGGCTGGTCACCACAGTAAGCTTTGGAAGCTATAGCTTCTGCAGAGGTCCTGGACATCGAAGGCCTCTTGGGCCATACAGCACTCTCCAGGCCACCTGGTCTCTTGGTACAGACACTCTGAACATTACGGACTTTACCTGTCCCTGTCTTTGAGATAGAACAAGGCTACATCAGTGTTCATGTCTGAAGATGAGCTTATCTTTCATGTAGTGCATGTAGCAGAAAATCGGCAGACCAGAGTTCAAATTCTAGCTCTGTTTATTTCCTGTGTCACCTTGGCCAAGCCACTTACCCTCTCTGATCCTTAGTTTCCTCATATCTAAGTTGATGATGGTGCCCACCTAGCAGACAGCAATGCAGGTAAAGGGCATCACAGAGGAGAAGCTTCAGTGACACCTATTATTCTCTCACCACACTCGAGGCCCATCCAAGAATGTTTACATCCATGTTATTAGGACATGTTCTCAGGCTCACCACCCATACCTTGAAATGAGCCCTGGTTGCCTCTCTTCATCTAAGTTTTTACACATCCACTCCCAGAACTAGGCAGGAGATTTGTGTGGTCACTTACACAGAGTCACAAATTTGGATTTTTAACTGGAGTGAGTCTTAAGTAGTATCTGCTGCTTTGATTCAGTCCTTGACCTGATAATGCTCCTCAGTTTGGAAGAACCATCCCTAACAAGAAATGGCTCGATCCAAGGGTTGTAGAGACCCACCTACCTACCCAGTAAACTAAATAAAACTCTTTGCCTAAACACTAAACTGTATTTATTTGTGTGGGGGAGATAACGGTTCCTTGACATTTACCTGCTTCGTTCTTTCTCCTGGAATCTCATTCCCACCTGATCTCCTTGACATCCACCACATGTGCATATAAAACATGCACGCTACCTGGCTTAGGGATCCCGCCTCTCAAGTGCTTGATAAGTTGTTTTTGTTTGTGGTTTTAAGTATAAGTGTGCTCTTTAAAAAGAGATGCAGTGAGTATTTGATATAGGTTTGATGTGGGTTTTCTTGCCTTTTCCAGGGAAAACAGAAGCCTACTTGGAAGCCATCAGGAAAAACATTGAATGGTTGAAGAAACACGACAAAAAAGGAAATGAAGAAGGTAGGGATTTAGTATGGTTGTACATTGCTAATGTCATCCATTTGTTAGGAGCTCTCGCAGTTAAATTGACTGGTCTAATGTCTCCCCTCAGGGTCCAGAATGACTGCAGTTGCCTCTCAGATGCAGAAGGGAACAGAACTTCAATCTCTCTTATTTTCAAAATCAATCTTTCAAGCAAAGGCATTTTCTTTTTTTTTTTTTTTTTTTACATTTTATTATGAAAAACGTAAAACAAAAGTAGAGAGAATAGTATAATGAATTCCCGTGCATGCATCATCCATCTTCAATAATTACTAACATTTTGCTACTTTCATTTGATATACCATGAGTCTACTTCAACTCATGGCAGCCCATGTGTATCAGAGTAGAACTGTGCTCTATAGGGTTCTCAATGGCTGCTTTTCAGAAGTAGACTGCCAGGCCTTTCTTCCAAAGTACCACTGGGTGGACTTGAACCTCCGACCTTTCAATTAGCAACCCAGCATGTTAACTATTTGCACCACCCAGGGACTCCTTGTTTTATCTACTGCCACCCTTATTTTTTCTTGGAGTATTTTTAAAAAAGGCATTTTCTGAATACTTTTTAGGTTTACCCTACAGTCATGAAACCTGTCATTCATTTACTTAAACACAGAACCAGACCCTGCCTTGAGTGCCAGAAATTCAAAGATTGGTAAAATACAGCCCCACTCTCCAAGAGCTCACAGTGTCAGTAACGTTACTTTTGAACCTGCTAAGTGCTATTACCATGATCGGTGTGGTGGTGCAAAGGAGAAGAGAGCAAGGGTGCATTTTCTTACTAGGACAGAGACAGGTAGGAGAAAGGGCCTCAGGAAAGCCTTCGCTGGAACAGTGAGTAGGAATTTCCTGAGTGAAGACAGATGGAGGAAGCAGAGGGAGCCCTGGGTGCCCAGACTTAGAAAGACAAAAGAAAGTAGTGCTTTCCGGGAACGGGAGCTGCTTCATTTCAGGGGAACACAGGGTGTCTGCAGGGAGGACTGACAGGCAGGACTGGAAATGTGGACAGTGCCCAGGCCAGGAAGAGGCTTGGGGAACCTGCAAAGGAGATTAGTTTTAGGTAGGAGATTCTAAATTAGGGCCTAATTAGGTTAAGAACTGAGAAATCCGTCTGGCAGCAGTGTGATTCCAGATTGAAAAAAAGAGACCCTGGAAACTGAGGAAGAGATAAAGAGGCAAGGATTTGGAATGGAAATGATGGAGCTGAAACCAAGGCAGAGGCAGAGGAAATAAAGAATTGGTGGACACTCAAGACACATGCAGAGGGAGAATTCTAGTATGATTGCCAGGTGTCTGGCCAGAGCAGTGGCAAAATGATGCTTTAAAATGAGAGGAGCAGTGCTTCTCAAACTCCAAAGTGCATAAGATCCCTGGGAACTTCTAAATATCCAGTGCCCAGGTGGCACCTCAGAACCACTAAATCAGAAACTCCAGGGCAGGACCCACGCATAAATATTTTAAAGCACCCCAGATGATCCCAATGTGCAGCCAAGCTTAAGAGCCACTGAGAGGGAGCACAGTGGCAGGAAGAGGTATCTTCAACACCCTTTTGGCCTGTGATCTTGTAAGTTGATGGAAACAATTTTTACGTCTTTACATACATATTTGGTTCAAAATGATGTGAATTTTCAGGCTGTCAGTTACATTAAACGTCACATGACCTATATTTCATCAAATCTGTCATGAATTGAAAAATGCTTCATTGTTTTCAATGTATCACTAAGGAAGAAAAAATGTGGCAAATTAAATTGATATGTCATCAATGACTACAAAGACTTTGAAATTTAAAAAAAATGTGCATCTTAGAATCAGGTAATATAGTATGTACCCAAATGCATCCCAAAACCAATGCAAATTGTATTGTCCACCGATCTGGATTATCATGTTATTGCTTTCATTGATTAACCTATGAATCTGATTCTTGGTTATAACCAGTGATGCCCCGGAATTTAATCTTCCGGTTTCAGAAACGATCAGCCTAGTGAAGCATGAGACCCCGATGCTCGCATGTTGAAAGATGTGTGAGCAAACTCCAGAATGACAGTGTTGGGTTCGATGCTCCCTTCTGCCTCCAGAAAGTGAGGGCAATATACAGGATACCCTCCTAAAGAAACAAGGATTTCTTTCTCCACTACCCTCGTCAGTGCTTTGGTTGACTCGAATCATCTCTCAAAGCCTGTGGGGATCTGGGTCTTAGGGCCACTCAGTGACTGCAGCCACATGGGCAGGAAGACTTCCTATTAGCTCTGGCTTTTCTTAACCTCTGCTGATGCCCTTTGGCAGAGGTCTAGGAGTCCTGAATCTCTTTCCCAAGCCCAGGCAAGTGAGGTCCATGTGATATAATATCAAGGGTGATAATAAAATCTTATGCATCCATAAACAAAAGTTTTTACTTTTTAAGAAGTGTATCACAGCCCTTATCTCTTTTGAGTCTCACAGCCTCAAAACCTTTTTGAAGTTAGGAAGGTAGTTAAAGTGGCTTATGCAACTTCTAATACCCAGTTAGGGCAGGGCAAGCTTTAGAATCCAAGTGCCTTTCCTCTGCACCTGGCTAATTTTCCCACTAAACACGGTAATAGCTTGGTCAGTTATATTGAACTGATGTAAGCTAGGATTTCCATTGCAAAAGAAAGCATAATGTTTTCCTGTTTGCCCATTCAGATCACCTGGACATCTCTACATCTGTCCTTGGGAGTCTGCTTTTTGTTCCATTAAAGGTGTTGACACTGTAACTGATTCTTAAGAGCTCATCCCCAGTGTCTCTCAGTGCCCTCTGAGTCAGTCAGGGATCACTTTGTGATGTGCACTCAAAATGTACACTCACATAGATTCTCTATTTTGTGCCTGAGAGGAAGGGAATAGTCCAAAAGAAGCAAGCACTTGTTGAATGTTTGCTGTGTTAGATGATTTACACCCACTACTTCAAGGCAGTAGAGCGGTCAAAGAGACTACAGACAAACCTGGGTTCAAATCCCAACTCTACCACTTCCTGAGCGAGTTACTTATCCCCTTTGTTCCTGTTTCTTCATCTCTGAAATGGGGCTACTACATAGGGTTTGGGGAGGAGCAAATAAGATGATAGTTGCTAAGTGCGCAATGACTGGGGGCTATTCTGTCTTTTAATCTTCACAGCCATGCCCTGATGGGGAGCAGATGCCTTCTTTGATGAAGAGGAAACTAGCTCTCTGAGCCTCACCTCATCTTGGGATGATAAACAGTTAAGCAACTGTAGAGAGATCCTTCATGCTTAGTTTTCCCTTCAAGCAGGGGTTAAAAGAGGCCCAAGTGACCCACCCAAGTTCAGATTACATTCAAAGCAGCTAATTGTGGCCCTGGAGCACTTGACACTCCTGTGTCCCCAGTCTCTCCTTCCTCTCCCCTTTACAAACAGAAGGCAGGGCTTTGTCCCAGATGTCAAGGCTGCAAAGACAATGGCATTGTCCTCAAGGAACTCAGGTTCAGGCAATGCACAGTCTGGAGGGTCAATTCTCACCAAGTGCTTTACAGTGTGGAAGACTTGGATGTTCACCACAGGAGATTTGTATCATAAATTTTGATACCTCTATAGAATGTGTGGAAACCCTTGTGGCGTAGTGGTTAAGTGCTACAGCTGTTAACCAAAGGGTCGGCAGTTTGAATTCTCCAGGTGCTCCTTGGAAACTCTATGGGGCAGTTCTACTCTGTCCTATAGGGTCGCTATGAGTCGGAATGGACTCGACGCCACTGGGTTTGGTTTGGTTTATAGAATGTATATAGCCATTAAAAATGGTGTTTCTGAGGAATATTAATGCTCACTGTGTGAAGTTAAGCGAAAACAGCTACTACTAAGGGTGTACGTACACTGTGATTTCAATTCTGGGTTGAGATAAATGTATTTAAAAAGCAGTAGAAGAAACATAACAAAATATCAACTGTAGTTATCTATGATTAATAGAATTCAGGTGATTTTTACTTTCATGTTTTTTATTTCCTGTTTTTTAAACAATAGGCACACAATAATTAAAGAATCAAGGGATGATGTTTCTTTTTTAAGTCTTCAGAAAGATGCTGTAGGCAGCCTCCTTACTAGGATTTGTACGTAGCCATTAAAAATGGTGTTTCTGAGGAATATTAATGCTCACTGTGTGAAGTTAAGTGAAAACAGCTAGTACTAAGGGTGTAAGTACACTGTGATTTCAATTCTGGGTTGAGATAAATATATTTAAAAAGCAGTAGAAGAAACATAACAAAATATCAACTGTGGTTATCTATGATTAATAGAATTCAGGTGATTTTTACTTTCATGTTTTTTATTTCCCAAAATAGGATAATTAAAGAATCAAGGGATGATGTTTCTTTTTTAAGTCTTCAGAAAGATACTGTAGGCAGCCTCCTTACCAGGATTTGTTTTTGGTGGGTGGTGTGATGGCTTTTGAATTAAAAAGTAGGTTATCACATCAACAGGGACTTGACAACTTGGTATAATGACAGGAAGGCAGACTACCTGGTTCTGACTGTAATGTTCACTGTGTGACCTTGGACAAGGCATTTTAACCTTTAGGATCTTGTTACCCCAAGTGTGGTTCCGGGACCAGGAGCAGCACCATCCTCTGAGAACTTATTAAAAATGCAGAATCTAGGCTCCACCCCAGGCCCAGTGAATATGCATCTGCAGCGTTCAAGAGCCCCAGCCTGTGAAGCCCTGATCTAGGCACTGCTTTCCTTCTTAGTCAAATGAGGACGTACTCCCATCTGAGTACTTCACAGGGTTCTGAGGAAGAGCACCTGAAATAACACAGTACACAGGGTAAACTGCAAAGCACTGCACCAATGCTGAGAATTCTAATGTCTCCTGTCTTAGTTATCTAGTGCTGCTATAACAGAAATACCACAAGTGGATGGCTTTAACAAAGAGAAATTTATTTTCTCACAGTCTAGTAGTTTACAAGTCCAAATTCTGGGCATCGGCTCCAGGGGAAGGCTTTCACTCTATGTTGGCTCTAGAGGAAAGTCCTTGTCCTCAATCTTCCCCTGGTCGAGGAGCTTCTCAGGGCAAGGACCCCATGTCTAAAGGGCACGCTCTATTTCTGGCACTGCTTTCTTGGTAGTATGAGGTCCCCCACTCCCTGCTTCCTTCCCTTTCATCTCTTGAGAGATAAAAGGTGGTGCAGGCCACACCCCAGGGAAACTCCCTTTCCCTTGGATCATGGAGGTGACCTGAATAAGGGTGGTGTTATAATCCCACCCTAATCCTCTCAACATAAAATTACAATCACAAAATGAAGGACAACCACATAATACTAGAAACCATGGCCCAACCAAGTTGATTCACACATTTTTAGCGGGACATAATTTAATCCATGATATCTCCCAACATGAAAGACAGGGAAATAGTAATTGTGTTATGGTACAGAATGCTTCTCAGTTAATGGTAGTCACTCTAATGGGATTGGACTTGCCATGTTTGCTCATGATGCTTTTGCCAGAATTGAATAAGGTTCTTGCCTCTCAATGGTCAAGAATGAGCAGATAAGGCACAAACGAGCAAAGCTTTATTGAAGAGGCTTGCAAGCAGAGACAAGGAGGGCCTAAGCAATGCATACCCCCCCCCCAACAGAACAAAGGGCTTGCCTGAGTTTTTAAAAGTTCTTGGGTAGGAAAAGATTCATGTTTATTCATAGGCTTAGGCGGGAATATGTTAACTACGGAGCATGCGCAGCAGCTTTCTAAGATGGCTCCTGTCCCAGAGGTCTCTGGGGATTCGTAGCAGGACTTATTATGGGGTGTCGCACCTGTGCAGTCTCTTGCTCCCCGAGTTCAATTCCCCAAGCTGCTGCTGCAGCCCCTCACTGCCCCTGGTGGAAGGTCACACAACGGTCACAGGTGGATGTTCTGCACATGTCCCTGGGGCTGGTTTTATTCAGCTGCTTCTGAAAGACAACTTCAAAGAAGTTTTCAGGCTATTTTCTGATACCCTGCCGCACTGTTCTGGGGAATGGCTTTGTTTCTGTGCCCTGGCCCATTTCCTGTTATTTGTTACTTTAATTTGTCTATGTGAATTGCAGATTTGGGGGCCCCTCTGTTCCCTATCTTAATGCTCCCATAATATTTTCCAGATTATGACCTTTCGAAGATGAGGGATTTCATCACCCAACAAACTGATGCTTATGTGGAGAAAGGCATCCTTGATAAAGAAGAAGCTGATGCCATCAAGCGCATTTACAGTAGCATGTAAAAGTGGCAATGGATCCAGGAGTCTTTTGACTGTTTCTGAAAACATAATATAGCTTTTAAAATACCTCTACTCTGTGATTAAAGTTATCTTAACCTAAGGATTATTGAAAAAAATCTTAACCTAAGGATTATTAGAAAGTGCTAAATTTATAATAACCTTTTAGAAGTGGTTGAAACCATAAACACTATCTGAAAAGTAAAGATGTATATAAGCTGAGATTTTGCATCTAGAATCATTTCCTCATAGACTTAAACTTTATAATCAGAGATGTGGCCTTTGGAAAAGCTTTTAATGATCTGAATGTAAAATGAAGCCCTCTGCCTTCTGTCTCACACATATAAGCACTCCCTGAAGAACTACGGGGGCTCTTGTTTCAGAGCAAGGAACCACAGCACCTCGAAGATTAGAGTGTGTTTGATACGAGATGTCTTTCCCACTCACAGTTCCGTTTTGGGAGTTGAAATGAATTCACATTTCCTCAAAGCCTCTATAGCTTGAAGGACGGTCATCTGCTTTTTCAGTTGCTCTTTTCAGCTGGCTCTTTATCAGGCCCAATGAAAAATAGACATAGGGTTCGCTGATGAATTAAGTTTCTCCCTACTCTTAACATTTCTTATTAGTGGGTTTTCAGATGTTTGAGTTTGCTCATAAAGAGGGATACTTATGTACTTTCCAAGAAGATAAATGAGGTCATAAATACTATATTAAACAAGGTAAAAATTTATGCCAAATCTACAGTTATTTAAACTGGATTTGATCCAAGACTAAAAAAATATTAACAGAGCAAGAGGGTCAGGCAGTCTGATAGAAATAGGATTAAAAATCACTCTGTTCCCTGTGAACCAAGGCTGGTAATGAGCTTTCCTGGAGGAAAATATTAATGATCTTTGGGTCCCTGCACCGTCTCTCCCTTGACCACTACCACAAACAGTCCTCTCCTGAAATATTCCCGGTCGGTGTTCCCAAACTAAAAAAATGCTTTGAAAATGTATTGTTCAATGTAAATTAACTACATAAATATTTTCCTATATCTTTCAGTTTAAATCATAAAAATAACAATGCTTTATTTATTAGCTGCCACTACCTCAAATGGCCTTCAAGTACCTACATTGCTGTCTTGAGTACTCCTATGCGGTATTTACCTTTTGGTGAGGACTGGGAACTCAGGTGAGCTGTGAGAGGCTGTTTCCAGGGGTCAGAGACCACTGCTGCTCTTCCCCATCTTCTCTTTAGAGTTGCAAAAACAAAAAACAAAACCTGACACACAAAAACTGAACTCTCTATGTTCTAGGGAACCAGTACCTGTGGGTAAGTGATGAGAGGGCATTAAAAACACCTTTACCCAAACTACACTTGTCAAAGTACAGTAAGTACAAAGTACATAGACCATTTGGATGAGGTCTTCTTTGATAACATGACTATTTGCCCATGTCCTATAGTCCCAACAGGCTGCTTCTGCATCAGAGAGAACTTGCTGTGACTGAACTGTTTTATCCGTTCACTTTCTATAATTTACCTAAATGTGTATGTAGCATTTAAAAAAATAAAATTATTTAGAAAGTTTATTGTCGTTTCCCAAAAACATTGACATTTATTTGCTCCTATCAATATCCGAGACAAAAGGAGATTATTAATCAAAAGGAGATTATTAAGTCCTGTTTTATAAGTGAGGAAACATTCACAAAAAGAACATCGAGCCCAGGATATGCTCAAAATCATGTGGTCATATATGATTTAGGCTGGGACTAGAAGCCAGGCTTCTTGTCAGTGTATTCCCCTACAGCAGGAACTAAAGTAGCCCTTACTGTCTGACTGGGGTCACAAAGAATTCAGTTACTGATAATGTGGAGAGGAGAGAGGTTTTAAGTAGAAATTGCTAAGAGAGGCTGCCGTAGGCAAAAATAAAACAGGACTCAAAAATGTTTTTGAGATTATGGTCTTAATTTCAAAATTTGAGTTTATGTTACATCTTTTGAATAATGTCTTTGGATGAATGTCTTTTGGATTACTCTCAAATTTAACATTATGTTAAACAGCATGATAATTCTGTATTTTAAAGTTCCTATGCCTCCACAAAGGCCTGGCCTTTTTTTTTTTTTTTACATAACTGTTTCCCTTCCTTTATTACTGCTTTTTTTAAGTGTTCTCTTCCAACTAATTCCCCACAGTTCAGATAGTAGTTAATGCAAGAAAACAGCAAAGCACAATCAAAGATGCCATGATAACATAAAAATTAAACAAAACACAAAGCATTGCCTATGTTATAAACAAACAAGAAATTTGGCAAGATAAACGCAGACAGTTAATCCTTCCCCTTAATGCACCGGTCAGCCTCAAGGGCTGAATATGGGTGAGTCTAGTCCCGTAAGCTTCACTGCATTAACACCTAAGGGCACTTGTTTCTGGCTTTAATTGAAGAACTGGAGGAGCAAGATGGGAGGAAGAAAATGAGAAAGAGAGAAAATAGGGACAGAAGAGAAAAAAGGGAGACTAAATGAGGGAAAAGAAAGGTCCAAGCTAGTCCCCTTTATGCCTTGGAAAGCAAATTCCTTCTGCGATGATGGAGAATGGTAAATCCAGGGGAGTCTTTGTGGAAGTCTAAGAATTTATTGAATCTGGTAGTTGAACAGAAATTGAGGCCAAAAAATATTTAATTGTAAATGATATATTGCTTTGTTTACTGCAGTAACATATATATATATATAATATAGATAAGAGAAAGGCAATAAAAATTTAATCCTCAATTCAAATAAGCACAGTAACTGCAAAACACTCTATAACGTGATCTGTCCATGAAATACAAACTTGAATTCACCAATGTACCAGATGATGGTATTGTTTATTTGTGCTTTTGACCGTATGCCATGTTCTCACTATATCTGAAACATATCAGGTCAAATATGAAGAGTCAAAAGTTACTAGTAACTGTAATAAATTTGCTTTTAAATTATTCAAACTTTTTTTCCCAAAATTGCATTTATAAGAATCATTAAAGTGCAGGAGAAGCTGTCACCACTGTAAAAATATAATTTAAAAATCAATTACATTTGTTTTAAAAACCTGAAGACCCAAATATGGAAACATGGTTTATTTTCTCATTCAGACTCTTGTAGTTTATTTTTACAAAATAACAAACAAAATTTGGTTCTATTACTACAGAAAATGTAATACATATTGAAATATATATATAGCACTTAAGTTATAAACACAGCAAATTCAGCATCACATAAACAGCAACATATTTTTCACATAACTACAATTTCATGAGGAGATAAACTGTTTTCATCTTGAATATGTAAATAATCTTTGATGCTTTATGTCAACCAGTAATTACAAAAGCTTGTCTGAAAACTACCACCTCCTACAAAAGTGATAAGCTTTAGGATGCATCTTGCTCTCGTGCCATGATAAGACTTAAAATTACAGAAAGCTAGAGGGAACTGATCACTTCAGTGCAATTGCAGTAGGTAGAACTACTAAATTGTGATTTTAAGATGTATGCTTTGGAAATTTAAAAGACACGCTTTCGAATCTTCAGTTCTTGGTTTCCTTATGGTCCAACCATTTCTTACTCCAAGTTAAGTTAGGCCGCCTAATCATCTAACTGTGATAGAGGGAGGTTGCATAGGGACTTTCTTCATCTCTGAAAAAAAGAAAGTGTATAAATGAATGTTTAAAAACTATATTCAGAAAACTAATATGTATACTTATACAACTTAATATCCAGTTGCTGGAGAAGGGCAGGAATATATCAACTTATAAATAGTGTGAATTCCTTGAAAGTTCTATGAAATGCAAATATTAAGGTAGACCTTATTATCTCCATTAGGTAGTACAGAATTTAGAAGAATTGGTGTGTCAGTTACTGGAATAAAAAATGATATTTCTATATTTAAATATGTTATATTAAATTATTTTGTTGCTGTTATTGTTAGTTGCCATTGAGTTGATCCCCACTCATGACAACCCCATGTGTGCTCCCTAAGGTTTTTAACGCTGGGAGCTTTCCAAAGCAGATCACCAGGACTGTCTTCCAAGGCAACTCTGGGTAGGTTCAAACTGCCACTCTTTTGTCTGGTAGTTGAGCACTTAACCATTTGTGCCACCCAGGGAGCCTACATTAAGTTACAAATTAATTATATTTATTTTTTTATATTCCACCTCTTTCCCAAAAGGATTTGAGGTGTCTACAATAAAGGCCATACATATAACAAAATGAATAAAATAGAAATTAAAAACTGGGACTAAAGAAAGGAAAAAAATACATGAATCATAAGATATACTACAGTTGTTGATCCTGAGCATCAATTTTAGTTGCAAGCTTCTTGGTAGCCTGGGCAAAAACAAACACAGTAGGTTGTGCCATTCTTGAAATCATAAAGAAATAAGGAAACCGATACTATAGAAGAAAGGCTTGTTTTAGTACCAAATTTTTTAAAAGACAAAAAAAAAAATAAGCTCACATGAGATCTTAGGTAGCAAACATCAGGTAACATAAATAATGGACAATAACTGACAAATTTTATAAGGATCTATATTTTACAAGCATTGTCTAGGGCACTGCTTCCCTTGAAGGTATCAACTACATGCCTCTACCTGGCTGCTACTCAGAAATGCTAGCTTGACAGTTATGCTATTAAAGCAAAGAAGCAAACTTTTTATAATAAAGTGTTAAGACAGATAAAGTTTTATGCAGAATGCAGTACCTCTACCCAAAAACCACCTTTGTTTAGACTTAATATTAAAAATGCTTTCCTAGAATTAAAACACAATTTTTAAAGCAAAAAGAAGAAAGATTTGGCCAAGCAAGGGCATTTAAGAAAATAATTTATTCAGCCTCTGACATTTTTACCAGGGGCGTTTTTACCTGCTTTCTTCTTTTAGTTTCTTGGCTGCCTGTGTTGATAACTTAATCTGCAAGTCTAGTCTCTGCAGGAAATCTCTGGCTGACACTTCCTCCGACTGCACAGGCCGAATATCAGATTCATGAGGACTGGGAGGAGACAGGACTTCCCTAGCCACAAATGGCTCTTCTTCATGAGAAAGACTACTATCAAGAGTTTCATTTTCTGCAGAATCAATTGAGTTAATTCCATTAAACAACGAAGGCTTCTCTGATATAACTGGGATGTTCAAAGTTTTCTTCAGAAATATACAATCATTGGTAAACAGTTTATTTGCCCTTTTTATCTGCTCCATCTAAAATACAAAAAAAGGAAACATCAAGTTACAAAACTAAATTCAGGATTAGGGTTTGTTACACAACAAGAGCTAAAAATATTCATGAACAAAATGTGTTCAATGCCCTCTGTAAGATTCGAGATTCTTAATTCAGGTTTGGTCACCTCCCCAGGTGCCTCCAGTTATTTCAAAAAATGTTTGGAAATTCTGTTCCCAATTTAAAAAAAAGAAAATTAATTTTTTTCCCACTCTATTATTTTCCCTAAAAGGCAGGTTTTACCAATATGACCCACCACGACCATGGGCAGCCTTAAATCCCAAAAGTTAAAAAAATGTAGGATTTTTAGCACTTATTTAACAAAATTCATTCTTTTATTATTATTATTATTGTGTTTTTGGTTTTAGATGAAGGTTTACAGAGCAATTAGTTTCTCATTAAACAATACACACATTGTTTTGTGACACTGGTTGCCAACCCCACGACATGTCAACACTCTCCCCTTCTTGACCTTGGGTTCCCCTTACCAGCTTTCCTGTCCCCTCCTGCCTTCTCATTCTTGCCACTGGGATGGTGTGCCCAGTTAGTCTTGTTTTGTTTTATGGGCTTGTCTAAACTTTGGCTGAAGGATGAACCTCAGGAGTGACTTCAGTACTGAGTTAAAAGAGTGTCTCGGGGCCGTGCTCTCAGCGTTTCTCCAGTTTCTGTCAGACCAGTAAATATGGTCTTTTTTTGTACGTGTGAGTTAGAATTTTGTTCTTCATATTTCTCCAGCTCCATCTGGGACCCTCTATTGTGACCCCTGTCAGAGCTGTTGGTGGTGGTAGCTGGGCACCATCTAGTTATGCTGGACTCAGTCTGATGGAGGCTGTGGTACTTGTGGCCCATTAGTCCTTTGGACTAATCTTTTCCTTATGTCTTTAGTTTTCTTCATTCTCCCTTGCTCCAGACAGGGTAGGACCAGTGGAGTTTCTTAGGTGGCCACTCATAAGCTTTTAAGACCCCAGATGCTACTCACCAAAGTAGGATGTAGAACATTTTCTTTATAAACTATGTTATGCCAATTGAGCTAGATATTCCCTGAGTCCATGGTCCCCAGCCCTCAGTCCAGTAATTTGGTCCCTCAGAAAGTTTGGATGTGTCTTATGGAGCTTCCGTGACCTTGCCTTTGTCAAGTTGTGCTGACTTCCACCAAAAGTTACCACTTCACCAAAGTTACCACTTTTCTATTGTCTAGTTAGTGTTTTTCCCTCCCCATCCTTCCCTCCCTCAACCATCAAAGATTGTTCCTTTTTGTGTGTAAACCTTTTCATGAGTTTTTATAATAGCCGTCTCATAGAATATTTGTCCTTTTATGATTGACTTATTACACTCAGTATAATGCCCTCCAGATTCATCCACGTTGTGAGGTGTTTCACAGGTTCATCACTGTTCTTTATTGCTGTGTAGTATTCCATTATGTGCATGTACCATAGTTTGTTTATCCATTCATCTGTTGATGGGCACTTAGGTTGTTTCCATCTTTTTGCTATTGTGAATAATGCTGCAATGAATATGGGTGTGCATATGTCTATTCATGTAATGGCTCTTATTTCTCTAGGATATATTCCTAGGAGTGGGATTGCTGATCTGGATCATATGGTATTTCTATTTCTAGCTTTTTAGGGAAGTGCCATATTGTTTTCCAAAATGGTTGTACCATTTTGCATTACCACCAACAGTGCAGACTTTCCAACATTTGTTCTCTGTTTTTTTGATTAGTGCCAGTAATGTTCGGGTGAGATGGTATCTCATTGCAGTTTTTTTTTTTTAATTGATGATCCATTTATCTTTTGCACACATCACAGGCTATGAGTCATATTCCAGAGTCATCATGGGTCATTTTTACATTTGTACAGTTAGCCCACGTTTCACCAAGTTTTCCTCTCAGGGTCCTGGTGGTTTACTTATTTACAAAACACACCATCTTGTGCATTACACCCAGTGAGATCAGCCTCTTCAGAGAGTGTAATATCATTTATTTTGCTTTAATTGATTGCTGCTGTCTTCACTGTTTTTTTTTTTTTGCTCTAAAAATTGAATTATTTAAAAATGTAGTTTCATATTTTTTTTATAATTTTTATTGTGCTTTAAGTGAAAGTTTACAAATCAAGTCAGTCTCTCACACAAAAACCCATAGACACCTTGCTACACACTCCCAATTACTCTCCCCTTAAAGAGACCACCTGCTCTCTCCCTCTACACTCTCTTTTTGTGTCCATTTCACCAGCTTCTAACCCCCTCTGCCCTCTCATCTCCCCTCCAGGCAGGAGATGCCAACATAGTCTCAAGTGTCCACCAGATCCAAGAAGCTCACTCCTCACCAGCATCCCTCTCCAACCCATTATCCAGTCCAATCCATGTCTGAAGAGTTGGCTTTGGGAATGGTTTCTGTTCTGGGCCAACAGAAGGTCTGGGGGCCATGACCTCCAGGGTCCTTCCAGTCTCAGTCAGACCATTAAGTCTGGTCTTTTTATGAGAATTTGAAGTCTGCATCCCACTGTTCTGCTCCCTCAGGGGTTCTCTGTTGTGTTCCCTGTCAGGGCAGTCATCGGGTGTAGCCGGGCACCATCTAGTTCTTCTGGTCTCAGGATGATGTAGTCTCCGGTTCATATGGCCCTTTCTGTCTCTTGCGCTCGTAATTACCTTGTGTCCTTGGTGTTCTTCAATCTCCTTTGATCCATGTGGGTTGCGACCAATTGATGCATCTTAGATGGCCACTTGCTAGCATTTAAGACCCCAGACGCCACTCTTCAAAGTGGGATGCAGAATGTTTTCTTAATAGTTTTTATTATGCCAATTGACTTAGATGTCCCCTGAAACCATGGTCCCCAGACCCCTGCCCCTGCTATGCTGGTCTTCGAAGCATTCAGTTTATTCAGGAAACTTCTTTGCTTTTGGTGTACTCCAGTTGTGCTGACCTCCCCTGTATTGTGTGTTGTCTTTCCCTTCACCTAAAGTAGTTCTTATCTACTATCTAATTAGTGAATACCCCTCTCCCACCCTCCCTCCCTTCCGCCTCTCATAACCACAAAAGAATGTTTTCTTCTCAGTTTAAACTATTTCTCAAGTTCTTAGAATAGTGGTCTTACACAATATTTGTCCTTTTGCAACTGACTAATTTCACTCAGCATAAAGCCTTCCAGGTTCCTCCATGTTATGAAATGTTTCACAGATTCCTCACTGTTCTTTATCGATGCGTAGTATTCCATTGTGTGAATATACCATACTTTACCCATTCATCCGTTGATGGGCACCTTGGTTACTTCAATCTTTTTGCTATTGTAAACAATGCTGCAATAAACATGGGTGTGCATATATCTGTTCGTGTAAAGGCTCTCATTTCTCTAGGATATATTCCAAGGAGTGGGATTCCTGGGTTGTATGGTAGTTATATTTCTAGCTTTTTAAACCCAAAAAACCCAGGGCCATTAAGGAAGTGCCAAATCGATTTCCAAAGTGGTTGTACCATTTGACATTCCCACCAGCAGTGTATAAGTGTTCCAGTCTCTCCACGGCCTCTCCAACATTTACTATTTTGTGTTTTTTGGATTAATGCCAACCTTGTTGGAGTGAGATGAAATCTCATTGCAGTTTTGATCTGCATTTCTCTAATGGCTAATGATCCTGAACATTTCCTCTGGTATCTCTTAGCTACCTGAATGTCTTCTTTAGTGAAGTGTCTATTCATATCTTTTGCCCATTTTTTAATTGGGTTATTTGTCTTTTTGTAGGTGAGTTTTTGCAGTATCATGTAGATTTTAGAGATCAGGCGCTGATCAGAAATCTCATAGCTAAAAACTTTTTCCCAGTGTGTAGGTAATCTTTTCACTCTTTTGGCGAAGTCTTTGGATGAGCATAGGTATTTGATTTTTAGGAGCTCCCAGTTATCTAGTTTTTCTTCTGCATTCTTAATAATGTTTTGTATATTGTTTATGCCATATATTAGGGCTCCTAATGTTGTCCTTATTTCTTCTTCCATTATCTTTATCATTTTAGGTTTTATATTTAGGTCTTGGATCCATTTTGAGTTAGTTTCTCTGCATGGAGTGAGGTAGGGGTCTTGTTTCATTTTTTTGCAGGTGGATATCCAGTTATGCCAGCACCATTTGTTAAAAAGACTATCTTTTCCCCATTTAACTGTTTTGGGGCCTTTGTCAAATATCAGCTACTCATATGTGGATGGGTTTATGTCTGGATTCTCAATTCTGTTCCATTGGTCCATGTATCTGTTGTTGTACCAGTACCAGGCTGTTTTGACTACTGTGGCGGTATAATAGGTTCTAAAGTCGGTTAAAGTAAAGCCTCCGACTTTGTTCTTCTTTTTCAGTAATGCCTTATTTATCCGGGGCCTCTTTCCCTTCCATATTAAGTTGGTGATTTGTTTCTCATTGCAGTTTTGATTTGCATTTCTCTAATGGCTAGTGATAGCAAGCATTTCCCCATGTGTCTGTTAGCCACCTGAATGTCTTTGGTGAAACATCTGTTCATGCCCTTTTCCCATTTTTAATTGGATTATTTGTCTTTTTGTTGTAGAAGTGTTGGATTTTCCTGTAGATTTTAGCGATTAAGACCTTTGTCGGATTTGTCATACCCCAAAATTTTTCCCCAGTCTGCAGGTTCTCTTTTAATTCTTTTGGTGAAGTCTTTCGATGAGCATGAATGTTTAATTTTTAGAAGATCCTGGTTATCTAGTTTATCTTTTGGTGTTTGTGTATTTTTAGTTATGATTTTTATCCTGTTTATATAGTGTATTAGGGCATCTAGTGTTGACTCTATTTTTTCTTCTACGATCTTCACAGTTTTTGGTTTAATATTTAGGTCTTTGATCCATTTTGAATTAGTTTTTGTGTATGGTGTAAGGTGTGAGTCCTGTTTCATTCTTTTTACAGATGGACATCGAGTTTTGCCAGCACCTTTGTTAAAAAGACTGTCTTTTCCCCGTTTGATGGACTTTGGGCCTTTGTCGAAGATCAGGTGACCGCATATGAATGGATTTACATCTGGGTTCCCAATTCTGTTCCATTGGTCAATGTGTCTATTGTTGTACCAGTCCCAGGCTGTTTTGACTATCGTAGCTGTATAGTAGGTTCTGAGGTCAGGTACTGCGTGTCCTCCTGCTGTATTCTTCTTCAATAGTGCTTTACTTATCCATGGCCTCTTCCCTTTCCATATAAAGTTAATAATTAGTTTTTCCATCTCTTTAATGAATGCTGTTGGTATTTGGATCAGGATTGTACTGTATTTGTAGGCTGCTTGGGTAGAACTTACATTTTCACAATGTTGAGTCCACCTATCCATGAGCATAGTATGTTTTTCCATTTATGTAGGTCTCATTTGATTTTTTGCAGTAGTGTTTTGTAGTTTTCTTTGTATAGGTCTCTTATGTCCCTGCTTAGATTTATTCTCAAGTATTTTACTTTTTTATGTGCTATTATAAATGATATTATTTTCCTGATTTCCTTTTTGCAGGTCTCTTTATTGGTGTATAGGAATCCAGCTGATTTTTGTATGTGTATCTTGTATCCTGCTAATCTATTGAATGTCTCCATTAGTTCCAGTAGTTTTCTCATGGAGTCTTTTGGGTTCTCTATATATAGTACCACATCATTTGTAAATAGGGGCAGTTTTACTTCTTCCTTACCAATTTGGATACCCTTTATTTCTTTTTCTTGCCTTATTGCTCTAGCTAGGACTTCCAGCACAATGTTAAATAGGAGTGCTGATAAAAGCCATCCTTGTCTTGTTCCTGTTCTCAAGGGGAATATTTTCAGTCTCTCTACAATGAGAATGATATGGCTGTTGGTTTTGTATGTTGTTGTTGTTTTTAGGTGATGTCAAGTCAGTTCCGACTCATAGTGACCCTATGCACAGCAGAATGAAACACTGCCCGGTCCTGTGCCATCCTTACAATCGTTGTTATGCTTGAGCTCATTGTTGCAGCCACTGTGTCAATCCACCTCTTTGAGGGTCTTCCTCTTTTCCGCTGACCCTGTACTCTGCCAAGCGTGATGTCCTTCTCCAGGGACTGATCCCTCCTGACAACATGTCCAAAGTATGTAAGACGCAGTTTCGCCATCCTTGCCTCTAAGGAGCATTCTGGCTGCACTTCTTCCAAGACAGATTTGTTCGTTCTTTTGGCAGTCCACGGTATATTCAATATTTTTCGCCAACACCACAATTCAAAAGCATCAACTCTTCTTCAGTTTTCCTTATTCATTGTCCAGCTTTCACATGCATATGATGTGATTGAAAATACCATGGCTTGGGTCAGTCGCACCTTAGTCTTCACGGTGACATCTTTGCTCTTCAATACTTTGAAGAGGTCCTTTGCAGCAGATTTGCCCAATGCAATGCATTTTTTGATTTCTTGACTGCCGCTTCCATGGCTGTTGATTGTGGATCCAAGTAAAATGAAATCCCTGACAACTTCAATCTTTTCTGGGTTTATCATGATGTTGCTCATTGGTCCAGTTGTGAGGATTTTTGTTTTCTTTATGTATACCAAAAAACCAAACCCAGTGCCATTGAGTGGATTCCAACTCATAGCGACCCTATAGGACAGAGTAGAACTGCCCTGTAGAGTTTCCAAGGAGCACCTGGTGGATTCGAACTGCCGACCTTCTGGTTAGCAGCCGTAGCACTTAACAACTATGCCGCCAGGGTTTCCTTCTTTATGTATAGATGCCCTTTATTATGCTGAGGGATTTCCCTTCTATACATATTTTATTGAGAGTTTTTATCAGGAATGGGTGTTGGACTTTGTTGAATGCCTTTTCTGCATCGATTGAGATGATCATATGACTTTCTTTTATTTACATGGTGGATTACATTGATTGATTTTTAAATGTGAACCCTCCTTGCCTACTGGTACAAATTCCACCTGGTCATGGTGTATTATTTTTTTAATATGATGCTGAATTCTATTGCCTTGAATTTTGTTGAAAAATTATTTTATCTAAATTCCTGAGAGATATTGATCTGTAATTTTCTTTTTTTTGTGGTGCCTTTGCCTGGTTTTGGTCTTAGGGTTATTATCCTGGCTTCGGAAGTTGAATTTGGCAGTATCCCTTCCTCTTCTATGTTCTGAAATAGTTTGAGTAGTACTGATGTGGACTCTTCTCTGAATGTTTGGTAGAATTTACCAGTGAAGTCATCTGGGCCAGGGCTTTTTGTTGTTGAGTTTTTTTTTTTCTATTACCTTTTCAGTCTCTTCTCTTGTTATGGGTCTGTTCAGATTTTCAACTTCAGTTTGTGTTAGTTTGGGTAGGTAGTGTGTTTCTAGAAATCTGATCATTTTCTCTAGGTTTTCTAATTTATTGGAGTATAGTTTTTCATAGCACTGTGTTAATGATCCTATTTATTTAGTTGGGTCTGTTGTAATGCCCCCCGTTTTGTTTCTTATTAGAGTTATTTGTGTCCTCTTAACAAATTTCATGTTTATTTAAACATGTGTATTATCTGATTTTGAAAAACTTACTCTTAAACTGCTGTTTTACTTGCAGAGTGCTTCCTATGTATCTAGAATTATGCTTGCTGAATATAATGGATATGGGAGGTAGCACAGAATTTGGAGAAATGGTGTGGGCTGGTGCTAAAGCCATTGAGAAAGGCCTCAGAAAGAAGCGGGACTCTGATTTTGATTCTCTTGACTTCAGTTGGGCCTTGAAGAATGGGCAGGAGTGGGACAGTTAAGGAAAGCGGGTAAAGACAGGTCTTAGGCTGGGTTCTCTAGAGATGCATAACCAGAGAAGCATTGTAAGGTTGTGTGTCAACTTGGCTGGGCCATGATTCTCAGTGGTTTGGTGGTTATGACGTAGTTTAGCAGTCGTATAATGATGTGATCACCTCCACAATGAGATTTGACATAATGTGATCACCTCCATGATGGGATCTGCTGTGAGTAGCCCATCAGTTGAAAGTGAGTTTCCTTGGGAATTCGGTCTGCATCTTGTATAGGTGGATTTTTTGGCAAGGCTTGAGAGCTTTTGCTCGTCCTGGATCCTGCAGCTGGCTCCTGTTCATCTGATCTCTGGTTCTTGCGACTTGAACTAGCAGCATATGTGCCGTCTTGCCTGCCAGTCTTGGGATTTGTCGGTCTTTGCAGCCTGTGAGCAAGAGCCTTGCTGTCTGACCTGCCAATCTTGGGTTCACCAGCTCCTGTGGCTACACAAATCAGGAGAAGCCTCCAGCCTGACCCACGGTCATGGGATGTTCCAGTCTCTACAATTGTGTGAGCCATTTCGTTGATATAAATCTCTTTATATATATATGTCCACTCTACTGGTTTTGCTTCTGTAGAGAACCCACCCTAAGACATCTGGTGCCAGGAGTGGTTCTAGGGAAACAAAACAGTAAAGATGTGTTTTCTAAATCAATTTTCAAGTCTAGTTAGCCTTAAAGATGTTGATGACTCTGCTTCCAGTAGTAAAGAGGGCACTGTTAATCCATGGCATGAGGTGACAATAGAAATACATAAAATATCACCACCAATAGATCAGGTATTTGTGAAAGGCGAGGCTCTGGGTGACTGCATGTGTGCTACCTTTCTACAATTCTGTCATAATGAGAAGTATAAGGAAGCTGGTTGATTGGTCCAAGTTTCACTAGACAAAGTGGTGAAACAAATAGATGACCTCAGGGCTTTGGAGTCAAAACTCAAGTGCCACAAAAACGACCTCAAAATTTCCAGTTGTGCTCTGAAAGAAAGCTTTATTTCTTGTAGTAGCACAGCTGACATTGCTGAAAACTAAATCCAGTGTCTTATTGTAAGAGTGGCTGAATTACAACTCCAACTGAATTCCCAACCTTAAGTGGTGTCTGAAGTTAAAATGAGGGCACTGATTGGGAAGAAATGGGATCGACACTTGGGATGGGGACATATGGGCAGATAATCAGGAAGCTGGGGGCACTGAACCCCTGTATTCCATCAAATCACTCCTGCCAACAGAATCAGCCCTCTCTTCAGATTACTCCATCTTTGTTTGCTAAGCCATCCTCCCCAGCAAAACCATTAGCCCCTCCACCCCCATCTGATGAGATTAACACAGCTGTGTCTTAAGAGCCTTTGTCTGAGTCATTGCCTGGGGTATCACCTAAGGCAAATGCCTTACCAGACAATGCTGAATGTTCTCAAAACACATCCTCACCACCCATTTTGGCTTCTAGACCAATAACTAGATTTAAACGTCAATGAGCCCCAAAGGGTGAAGTACAAAGTGTGGCCCAGGAGGAGGTACACTACACTCCAAAAGAACTGCTTGAGTTTTCTAATATGTACAAACAGAAATGTGGGTAATATATGCGGGAATGGCTATTAAGGGTGTGGGATAATGGTGCAAAGGACAGAAAGTTGGATCAGTCTGAGTTTATTGATATGGCTCCACTAAGCACAGATCCCTCACTCAGTGTTTTAGCTCAAGAGATTATGAAAGTATTAATAGTTTATTTGGTTGAGTTGCTGAAGCATGGATTACTCAGTGGCCTACACTAAATCAAACTGAAATACCAGCCCTGCCTTTGTATACTGTAGAAGGTATCCAAAAGCTTAGAGAAATTGGCATGTTAGAGTGGGTTTATCAGGTTAGACCCACAGACCACACATGAAGTGCCCAGAGGACACATGTTTTACCACAATGATAAGGAACAAATTTGTGAAGGGACCCCCAGCATCCTTGAAGACTGCTGTGATTGCTATTTTATGTACATCAGACTTGACAGTGGGAACTGCCCTAACTTAATTAAGAAACCTAACTACAATGGGGTGATTGGACCCCATGGTGGAAGGGGCCAAGTGGTGGCACTTAATCAGCAAAGACAAGGTGGGCAAGTCTGACTCGTACTGACTCATGGTGTTGGCTACTTAGTCATGCTGTCCCCAGGAATGAAACAGATAGGAAATCTACTAAATATTTACTTGATCCGTACAAGCAGAAGAATCCTAGGTCAAGTGAATGGCAGTCTAACTCAAATCTCCAGAATAGAGAGTCACAGCCCCTCAATCAATTCCTAGACTTAAGCGAGTTTAAAGACTCACAACCCCTTGAATGAAGGGGAGGCCAGGTCCCCTTGAGGAAGGACCTCACTACACATACCAAAAATTTATACTGTTTATCTTTCTCCCAGTGTTCCCCAAAGGGATATACGGCCTTTTACGAGAGTGACAGTTCACTGGGGAAAAGGAAATAATCAGAATTTTGGGGGATTACTGGACACTGGCTCTGAAGTAACACTAATTCCAGGAGGCCCAAAACATCACTGTGGCCCACCAGAGTGGGGGCATATGGAGTTCAGGTAAATAATGGAGTCTTAGCTCATGTCCATCTCACAGTAGGTCCAGTGCATCCCCAAACCCATCCTGTGGTGATTTTCCCAGTTCTAGAATACATAATTGGAATAGACATACTCAGCAACTGGTAGAACCCCCACAGTGGATCCCTGACAAATGGAATAAGGACTATTACGGTAAGAAAAACCAAGGAGAAGCCATTAGAACTGCCCCTACCTAGGAAAATAGTAAACCAAAAGCAATACCGCATTCTTGGAGGGACTGCAGAGATTACTGCCACCATCAAGGACTTGAAGGATGCAGGAGTGGTGATTCCCACCACATTCCCCATTCAACTGACCTATCCTCCGTCCTTCAGGGAGGTCCCAGAAAGGGACTGTTGTGCTGTTGCTGTCCACTTTTGAATGGTGCCTGCACAATGCACAAAACCGTCTGTAAACTGACACAAGTTTTCTCTTCTTCAGTCAACTGATCATAAAGAACTCCTCATGAGGCCATGGGTGCAGACTGGGAGAGGGATGGTAATGCGACAGGAGTGGAGACCAGTGGCATCTGGGCCACTTCCTCATGCAACTTACTTCTGCCTTCGGGTCCTGCTCAAGCGTGATTTCTGTGTGCTTAGCTATTGCACCGAACCAAAATCAATGCCCATGGAAGTAGCAGTCAGGACATCAAACAACATATTGCATTGGGAAAATCTGCTACAAAAGACCTCTTCAAAGTGTTAAAAAGCAAAGATTTCACTTTGAGGACAATGGTGTATCTGACCCAAGCCATGGTATTTTCAATAGCCCCATATGCATGAGAAAGCTAGACAAGAAATAAGGAAGACTGAAAAAGAACTGATGCATTTGAATTAGGGTGTTAGCAAAAAATATTGAATATACCAAGAACTGCCAGAAGAACGAACAGACAGAATGCTATTTAGAAGCAAGAACAGGGAGACTTTGTCTCATGTACTGTGGACATGTTATCAGGAGGGACCAGTCCCTGGAGAAGGACATCAAAAAAGAGGAAGATCTTCAACCAATGGATTGACACAGTGGCTACAACAATGGGCTCAAACATACCTACTATCGTGAGGATGGCACAGGACTGGGCAGTGTTTCATTCTGTTGTACATAGGGTCACTATGAGTCCAAGCTGACTCAATGGCACCTAACAACAACGTCCTAGTCACCTACCTCATACATACGTACATATGGTGTTTCATTCTTTCTACCTTGTGGAGTAAGTATGTGTACTTTCACTTTACAAATAAAAGAAACAAAGCTCATACATTATGTAACATGGAATCTTTATACAACTAGCAAATAAGGAAGCTAGGATTTAATACAGGTTTCTTTCCATAACCTCAAACTCTTCCATAGCCTGTGGATACTCACTGCAAATCACAGAAAACATGTGGAAAGTTAGGTGGGTTGAAAGCCAGAAAGGAATTTACATTATGTTATATCATTTCAGTTTTATAAATGTTCTGCAATCTAAATATTATCAACTCCTTTTTAAAAGTGAGGAGACTTGAGAGTGAAGTGCATGGTGGTAAGCACAGCCAGGACTGCTGATTCCAAGCCTGTTGGAAAAATGTCTACTTCTGTGTTCATCACATTGTGTTCTAATATCTTCACCTACTAGCCTGGAACTTTTAAAAAATTATCACTGTATCACAGCCCTTAGAAAGATGTTAGGCAAATTAGCAATTGCTTCTAGAGTCAAACTCTATTGACATAAGTGGAAAAGACAAGGAGAGAAAAAGGAAAGAGACTAAGATATTATATACTAGTCACCAAGCTAGGCACTTGAGGTACAATAAATTACTTAATACAGCCCATCTAGCCATGGAAACTCTGGTGGTGTAGCAGTTAAGAGTTGGTCTAGCCATAGTCTTTGTGGCTCACACACAATGAGTGGGACTATGCAAATAAGGTGTATGGGTGTTGGCTTGGCTCGGTCATGATTCCCAGTATCGTGTGGCTGTCCTCCATTTTGAGATCTGATGTAATTAAACTAATTATCCTCCATTTTATGTGTTATAAATCCTGGCCTTTATGTGTTAATGAGGCAGGATTAATGTGGGGTATATCTTGGGTCACAGCCCAGCAGGAGGGCATGATTCAAGTTCCATCCTTACTCAAGTCACCCCCTTCCCTGATGTGTGGTCTGCGTCCAATCTATATATGTGGGTGCTCTGGTGTGGCACTCTCTCTATATCTGCATCTGGATCCTGCATCCGGCTCGTCACTGTCTGACCTCCAGTTCTTGGGACTTGAGCCAGAGGCCTGCCGTCTGACCTGCCAATTTGGAATTTGCCAGTTTTTGTACCCCTGTGGGCCAGCAGCCTTGTGAGCCAGAAGCCTGTCATCTGGCCTGCTGATTTGGGACTTGCCAGCCTCCACAACCGCATGAGCCATTTCCTTGATATGGTTCTTGAATTCTGTGAGACACTACAGTGAATTACTCAACCTAAACACAAGAGGGAGAGTGCTGAGGGGAGGAGGAGTAGTTGATGTTAGAGATGATGGAGTAGTAAAACAATTTGGAAAAGATGGACATTTGGGACATCTTTAACCTCCGCCTCATAGGAACCACCTTTCTACTGATTCTTATAAAAGAAATTATTCATTCAGCACTTTACATGCGCTGTAGCATCTAATATTCACAACCCTTTCTGCGGGAATGTAACCCAGATAGTTCGGTGCAAGAGCTAAGCACACAGGCCTGGTTCAAGTCCCAGCTCTACCAACACGAACTGTTTGAACTTGAGTATATTATTTAATCTCACTGAGCCTGTTTCTTCACAAGTAAAACACATTACTTACATTTCACAGGGTCATTGTAAGGATTAAATGAAAGTTTATACGCATTCTCACATAGAAGATGAATGTGTGCGTGCGTGCGTATGTGTGCATGTGTGTGTGTGAGTATGAAAGAAAGAGTGCTTCACAAAGTGCTTGGTAGTAGATGGTAGTTACTACTCTCCATTTTCCAATGAAAATATTAAGGGTTAATTAATTTGACCAAGATTATAAAGCTTCTTAAATGTTTAAATTGGGATTTCTGAGCTGATTTCTATCTGATTCTAAAGTCCATACAACATCGGGTTAAAGTGTGTGACTAGTGGGGCTGAATTATGGGGAGCCTTTAATGCCAAATTGATTGAGTAGAAAAATTAGATTTCTACTTCCAAGGGAACTCTTTCAGTTACAAGAGAAAGAAAACCCAATTCGAATTGGCCTAAGCACGAGTGTGTGCATGCACACCCACACCCACACACAAACGTGGATTTTATTGGCTCATGGAACTGAATGAACCAGGAGAATTCAAAGAGCCTGGAAAAACAACAGTCAATTAAATGGGTCCTGTTCCTCCTGCTTTCTTACTACAAGCCGAATCCATACAAATAGTATATTTAAAGCACTTTGTTTTTCCATTTTAAAAATACTACATTAAAGAAAAGAGATAGAAGGGGTGGTCTTTTGTGTTCTGGCTTCTATTAAAAGAGAAAAGAGAGAAAGAGAGGAAAAAAGAGAGAGAGAGAAACACAAACATGGGCCGGCAAATTTTAGAGAAAAAAATGAAACCTAAAAAGCCCAAGTACCTCTGGTACTAGTTTAGGCTTAGTTTTTTGAGAGTGAAATGACTTGAAGTAATCCATATTCTATTCTGCCTTTAGTACCCTTAGTTTTTGCTACCCACATCTGCTTCCTCACTCTCTCTCTGTGTGTGTATGAGCTTCCAGCAGCACTGAGTACCCCCTGGCTCCAGGGGTGAGTCTATGGCTCATTCCTGCCCTTTGGTGCACCACAGTGCCCTGGTTTTCTTGATAGATCATAGTACCATCTGTGAACCATTCGGAGATGCAAGGAGACCCTTGCTGGGTTTGTGAGAGGCATGGTCCTTTGGAAATGGGCCTGGAGCGCTGGCAGCCATCCTGCCACCTCAGGGAACCTGATAATGAAGCCACCTTGGAGGCAAGGATTTAGACATCTGGATCAAAGCCCGAAGCCCAATTCTCCCAGACTGTTCAGTTCCATAAGCCATGTGTGTTTGCTTGCTTAGGCCAATTTGAATTCAGTTTTCTTTCACTTGTAACTGAAAGAACCCTCCTTGATGAGGTGCCCTTTGAAATGCTTATTTTCATGGGGTTTTTTTACACATGCTAATAGTCATTGTTCCCAGGGAATAATGAGGAGGTGATAGAGGATCTGAGTGGCTGAAGCGGGGCTGGGAGCAATAAGAGTAGTCTCTGAATTCCTTCAGGGTCCTCTCTGGGTCTAACAAAGTTTTTATACATACTGTGGTAAAACGGATCCTCTTATGTGGCCTTCTGCCTTGGTACTTTGGAAAAACACCTCGAGAGAGTTTCCCCCTAAGCCCTGAGGAGTTACCTTTGCCCTTGTTTTCTATCCCAGAGGGTTTGTTACTTTTGCCCAGGTTGACTGACACTTCCTAGGTAAGTTGTAAACAAGGATGGTTTGATATTTTCTGCCTGGCCCTGGGGTGCATCCTGCCCTGTGATTGGTATGCACCTTGCAGGAACTGGTCAATAGACTACACAAATGAGATGTGTTATAGCCTACTATGCAAATGAAGTATCTGTGGCCTACTGAGAGGGGATTGGTCAGTTCGTGGCCTTGGTAGGAGTGCCAAGCCTTGAAATTGACAAGGAGTTTGTGTATTTAAGAAGCCAGCCCACAGGGGTTTTTTCAGACAGAAAGAAGGAGGAAGAGAAGCAGAAGGAAGACAGAAGAAAAGCAGACAGAGAGAGAGGAGGCAAGGAACCTCCTGCAAGAATTAAAACTCGGTCAAGAGCTTTAACACTGAAGACAGTAAGAGGCCCAGAAGGGTCCCAGCTGCAGAGCCAGCAGAGATAGACAGCAGGGCCAGATTAATTACATGAATTCACGTAAAATGTTTAGAACAATGCTTGGCATACAGGAAGCACTCGAAAGCCTTAGCAAATATTAAATTTGGTTATAAGACAGAAAGCAATAGGTAAGGGCAGATTCTAACATGTATTCAATGAACAAAAAAGGAGGTAGAATCTTTTCTCCCGGTAAAAAACTTTCCTCCCACAAAGTAAAAATATATAAAGAAAATTTCAAATAAACAAGCCCAGGTGAATAACATATGCTGTGTGAGCTTAGGGTTCTTTCTGAAGATAATAAACATGGATGTAACTTGTTCTCCTTCACAAACAGTGGCCTGTACCAAATGCATAGGCTTCAAGTTCTGTTATCTGCAGTTAAGGAGGGAAACCAGTCACACGGAGAGCCAAAAAAAAGGATTCCAGCCAGAAATAGTGGCTGCAAATGCCCCAAAGCAGGAAAAAGCCATGTCACTGAAGTCTAAGGAGGGATGAACAAGCTCCAGACCAGGCAGGGCCTTGGATACCAAGGTAAGGTAAGGAATTTGGATTTTATTTTCAACATGATAAGAAACCACTGGAGGATTAAGGAAGGCAGTAACGCGATCTGGATACAGTTACAGATCCCTCTGGCAGCTGTGTGGAAGATGGACTGGCAGGAGAGAGGTGTTAGTAGAAATAGG
Source organism: Elephas maximus indicus (assembly GCF_024166365.1). Classification (NCBI taxonomy): domain Eukaryota; kingdom Metazoa; phylum Chordata; class Mammalia; order Proboscidea; family Elephantidae; genus Elephas; species Elephas maximus. The sequence continues at coordinate 53,087,340 of NC_064830.1, forward strand.
AAGCCCAGTTATGGGGTAACTGCAGAGGCACAGGCCAGAGATGGTGGATAATCCAAAATGGTGAAATGATTTTTTATTTTGCTTCAGAAAGCTTTATTCTTCTATATGAACATAAAACACTCTTATGTTCTAGGAATTTCACCTCACATAAAACTAAGAAAAGTCATGATCCAACCCAAGGAGGAACTGGGAAACTCTATATCTTTCTTACCTGCTCTCTGTTTGATATTTCCTAATACCTAATTAAGGCTAAGAATAGAAACTGTGGCCTTTTCAAAGTGACACAAAACTACCCTCTGTTTCTTGGTGTGGGTGGGTGAGGAAAGGTATAGCAAGCAAATGCTTTCATTTCAAGAGTCTCTCCTAATCAGGATTGAATAGTACGACTCTATGAAATATAAATTTATTGTCTGGTCACTAAGAAACAGATTACAGAATCAGTAAAGGAAAAGCTAAAAGGGTGGCTATAAGGTCCACCATTGTGAAATTAACTAGAACAAATACCATCCATAGCTTAAAAAGAACTTATGCTAAATGACCCCCCAAAAATAAGTTTTATCAGGGTAAATTCACTTCAGGGGGCATTCACAAAACTTTTTCTTTAATAAAAATTAAAAAAAGGAACCTCAACAGCAGCTACTTGGTATGACCAACCACTCTGTGAAAGACACTTGGGTCATCTTCATCAGTTTACCTACCTGACTGTAAATGTAAAATTCAAAACTTCTTTTCCTTCTTCTCCATTCCCTTCAAAAAAAAAAAAAAAAAACCACTGGGGGGTTGCACCAAGATGCACCATACCAACCCTCTAGACAGACGCACCATGCCAACCCTCTGCAACAAAGACCCAAAAGACCAAGATACAAACGTCAATCCTGTAACCCTAAGCATCAAATGAGGGGATAAAGAACTAGATCAAACTCCGAATGGAAGAAACTGATGTAAAACAGAGAACGAGGAGAGATACGAAGTGGAGGTACCCTGCCAATTAACGTGGCACAGTGCCACCATCTTGGAACACAGTCAGCAAGGACCCTGGTATGGGAAGGCAAATTCATGGAGCTTGGAATAGAAGACAGAGCACCCGGTAAAAAACAGAAACACACTTTCCCACCCCTCACCCTTCTGTCCTGTACACCACCTCTACCCCTTTCCAATGGGCCATGCTGTGCTGCTCGGCTAACACCTCGGGTCCCCATGCCCCCACGAGCCAACGCCCAAAGTGCCGTTTTTTTCCTCTTTTCTTCCATTTCCTTCTGCTCCCATCTAGCCCCATATACCACCTCTACCCCCCCTTCTTGACAGGCCATGCCGTGCTGCTGGGCTAGAACACCACTGCTCACCACCACCTTGGGTCTGCCCTGTCCCCACACACTGAATCCAACTGCACTGCCATTTTTTTCTTCTCGTTCTTTTCTTTCCCCTTCCAGTCTAGCCCAAAAAGCCACCTCCACTCCATTCCCACTAGTCCTCAGGTCCACCCACCCCTGCTCACCAACCCTCACTGTGCAGCCAGTTTTATTTATTTATTACTTTTATTTCACTGTTTTTTTCTCTCTCTCCCACCTAAACCTCTATGCCTCCTCTTGCCAGATACTACCACACTGCCACGGCTAGGCAGCCACTGGTGTACCAGCCTGCCACAGTATCAGTGCCACCAGGGTCCCAGGTCCACGTCAGTGGCCCCAACACACCATCAATTTTTTTTTCTTTCTCCCTCCCAGTACATCACCTCCCTTCCCTTCCCGCCGCCCCCCCCACCCCATCCATCCTACCCACAATGGCCAGATATTGCCATGCCATTTTTTCTTTCCAACATTTATTATTTTGTGTTTTTTGGATTAATGCCAGCCTTGTTGGAGTGAGATGGAATCTCATTGAAGTTTTTATTTGCATTTCTCTTTTTTTTTTAACGGCTAATGATCGTAAACATTTCCTCATGTATCTGTTAGCTACCTGAATGTCCTCTTCAGTGAAGTGTCTCATATCTTTTGCACATTTTTAATTGGGTTATTTGCCTTTTTGTAGTTGAATTTTTGCAGTATCATGCAGATTTTAGAGATCAGGTGCCGATCGGAAATCTCATAGCTAAAACCTTTTTCCTAGTCTGTAGGTAATCTTTTCACTCTTTCAGTAAAGTCTTTAGATGAGCATAGGTGTTTGATTTTCAGAAGCTCCCAGTTACCTAGTTTTTCTTCTGAATTGTTAGTAATGTTTTGTATACTATTTATGCCATGTACTAGGGCTCCTAATGTTGTCCCTACTTTTTCTTCCATGATCTTTATCATTTTAGATTTTCTATTTAGGTCTTTCATCCATTCTGAGTTTTTGTGCATGGTGTGAGGTATGGGTCTCGTTTCCTTTTTTTTCCAGATGGATATCCAGTTATGCCAGCACCATTTGTTAAAAAGACTGTCTTTTCCCCCATTTAACTGATTTAGGGCCTCTATCGACGGCATTGGGTTTGGGTTTTATCAAATATCAACTGCTCATACATGGATGGATTTATGTCTGGATTCAATTCTGTTCCCTTGGTCTATGTATCTGTTCTTGTACCAGAACCAGGCTGTTTTGATTACTGTGGCAGTATAATAGGTTCTAAAATCAGGTAGAGTGAGGCCTCACACTCTGTACTTTTTCAGTAACGCTTTACTTACCCGGGTTCTCTACCCCTTCCATATGAAGTTGGTGATTTATTTCTGCATCTCATTAAAGAATGTCGTTGGAATTTGTACCGGAATTGCATTAAATCTATAGATCGCTTTTGGTAGAATAGATATTTTTACAATAATAAGTCTTCCTATCCATGGGCAAGGTATGTTTTCCACTTATGTAGCTGTCTTTTGGTTTCTTGCAGTAGTGTCTTGCAGTTTTCTTTGTATTAGGTCTTTTATGTCTCTGGTAAGACTTATTCCTAAGTATTTTATCTTCTTGGGGCTACTGTAAGTGGTATTGATTTGGTGATTTCCTCTCTGATTTTCTTTTTCTTGGTGTAGAGGAATCCAACTAATTTTTGTATGTTTATCTTGTATCCCGATACTCTACTGAACTCTTCTATTACGTTCAGTAATTTTCTTGAGGGTTCCATAGGGTTTTCTGCAGAGAAGATCATTTCATCAGCAAATAGAGATACTTTTACTTCTTACTTGCCAATCTGGATGCCCTTTGTTTCCTTATCTAGCCTAATTGCTCTGTCTAGGACTTCCAGCACAATGTTGAATAACAGTGGTGATAAAGGGCATCTTTGTCTGGTTCCTGATCTCAAGAGGAATGCTTTCAGGCTCTCTCCATTTAGGATGGCCTTGGTATAAATGCCCTTTATTATGTTGAGAAATTTTCCTTCTATTCCTATGTTGCTGAGAGTTTTTATCATGAATGGGTGTTAAACTTTGTCAAATGCCTTTTCTGCATCAATGGATAAAATCATGTGATTCTTGTCTTTTGTTTTATTTATATGATGGGTTACATTAATTGTTTTTCTAATGTTGAACCATCCCTGCATACCTAGTATGAATCCCACTTGGTCATGGTGAATTATTTTTTTATATGTTGTTGAATTTTATTGGCCAGGATTTTGTTGAGGATTTCTGTACCTAAGTTCATGACAGATATAGGTTTGTAATTTTTTTGTGTGGGCTGTCTTCACCTGGTTTTGGTATCAGAGATATGCTGGCTTCAGACAATGAGTTTCGGAGTATTCCGTCCTTTTCTATGCACTGAAATACCTTTAGTAGTAGTGGTGTTAACTCTTCTCTGAAAGTTTGGTAGAACTCTGCAGTGAAGCCGTCCAGGCCAGGGCTTTTTTATGTTGGGAGTTTTTTGATTACCTTTTCAATCTCTTCTTTTGTTATGGGTCTATTTAGTTGTTCTACCTCTGCTTGTGTTAGTTTAGGTAGGTAGTGTGTATCTAGGAAATCATCCATTTCTTCTAGGTTCTCAAATTTGTTAGAGTACAATTTTTCACAGTAATCTGATAAGATTCTTTAAATTTCAGTTGGGTCTGTTGTAATATTGCCCATCTCATTTCTTCTTTGGGTTATTTGCTTCCTCTCCCATTTCTCTTTTGTCAGTTTGGCCAATGGTTTACCAATTTTGTTGATTTTTTCAAAGAACCAGCTTTTGGTCTTGTTAATTCTTTCAATTGTTTTCTGTTTTGTATTTCATTTAGTTCTACTCTAATTTTTATTATTTGTTTTCTTCTGGTGCCTGTGGGTTTCTTTTGTTGCTCTCTTTCTATTTGTTCAAGTTGTAGGGATAATTCTTTGATTTGGGCCCTTTCTTCTTTTTGTATGTGTGCATTTATTCATACAAATTGACCTCTGAGCACTGCTTTTGATGTGTCCCTGAGGTTCTGATAGGAAATGTTTTCATTCTCATTGGATTCTATCAGTTTCTTTATTCCATCCTTAATGTCTTCTATAATGCAGTCATATTTAAGCAGGGTATTGTTCAGTTTCCAAGTGTTTGATTTCTTTTCCCTGCTGTTTGTTATTGATTTCTACTTTTATGGCCTTATGGTCAGGAAAGATGCTTTGTAATACTTCAATGTTTTGGATTCTGCTAAAGCTTGCTTTATGACCTAATACGTGCTCTATTCTACAGAATGTTCCATGTGCACTAGAAAAGAAAGTATACTTGGCTGCTGTTGGGTGCAGTGTTCTGTCTATGTGTATAAGGTCAAGTTGGTTGACTGTGGCATTTAGATCTTCTGTGTCTTTATTGAGCCTCTTTCTGGATGTCCTGTCCTTCACCGAAAGTGGTGTGTTGAAGTCTCCTACTGTTACTGTGGAGATATCTATCTCACTTTTCAATGCTGATAGAGCTTGTTTAATGTATCTTGCAGCACTGTCATTGGGTGCACAAATATTTAATATGGTTATATCCCCCTGGTATATTATCCCTTTAATCATTATATAGTGTCCTTCCTTATCCTTTATGATGGCTTTAACTTTAAAGTCTATTTTGTCAGAAATTAATATTGCCCCTTCTGCTCTTTTTTGACTGTTGTTTGCTTCATATATATTTTTCCATCCTTTGAGTTTTAGTTTGTTTGTGCCTCTAAGTCTAAGGTGTGTCTCTTGTAGGCAGCTTACTGACAGAACGTGTTTTTTAATCCATTCTGCCACTCTTTATTAGTGCATTTAGTCCATTTACATTCAGCTTAATTATGGATAGGTATGAATTTTTTTTTTTTTATGAATTTAGTGGTATCATTCTGATTTCTTTTTTTGTGTGTTGTTGACAGTTTATTTTTCCCACTTAGTTTTTTGTGCTGAGTAGATTATCTTTATATATTGTCTTGTCCGCTTCTTCGCTGTTGTTATTTTGTTTCTGCTGAGTCTCTATTTTTTTCTCGTATTTTATTTTGATGTGTAGGATAGTTTGTCTCCTTTGTGGTTACCTTATTATTTACCCATATTTTTCTAAATTTAAACCTAACTTTTATTTCTTTGTATCGCCTTGTCTTCCTCTCCATATGAAAGGTCTATGGCTACATTTCTTAGTCACTCTTTTTGTTTTAATGTTGTGTTCTTTTACCTAACAACATCGCTGTTTCCCTGTTTTGACCATTTTTTTTTATCTTGATTTATTTCTGTGATTTCCCTGTCTGGGCTGACATCTGATTGCTCTGCCCAGTGTTCTAGTCTTGAGTTGATGCCTGATATTATTGATTTTCTAACCAAAGAACTCCCTTTAGTATTTCTTGTAGTTTTGGTTTGGTTTTTATGAATTCCCTAAACTTCTGTTTATCTGGAAATGTCCTAATTTCATCTTCATATTTAAGAGACAGTTTTGATGGATATATGATTCTTGGCAGGCAATTTTTTTCCTTCATTTTTTTAAATATGTCATCTCATTGCCTTCTTGCCTGCATGGTTTCTGTCGAGTAGTCCAAGCTCATTCTTATTCACTCTCCTTTGTAGGTGATTTTTCATTTATCCCTAGCTGCTCTTAAAATTCTCTCTTTGTCTTTGGTTTTGGCAAGTTTGATTATAATACATCTTTGTGACTTTCTTTTCAGATCTACCTTATGTGGAGTTCGATGGGCATTTTGGATAGATATCTTCTCATCTTTTACAAGATCAGGGAAGTTTTCTGCCAACAAATGTCCAACAATTCTCTCTGTATTTTCTGTTATCCCTCCCTGTTCTGGAACTCCAATCATGTGTAGGTTATTTCTCTTGATAGAGTCCCACATGATTCTTCAGGTTTCTTCTCTTTTTTTAGTTCTTTTATCTGATTTTTCTTCATATGTATTGGTGCCAAGTGCTTTATCTACAAGTTCACCAATTCTGCCTTCCACTTGCTCAATTCTGCTCCTCTGACTTTCTATTGAGTTGTCTAATTCTGTAATTTTATTGTTAATCTTCCCCATTTCTGATTGCTGTCTATGGATTTTTCGAGCTCATACAACTTTTCATTATGTTCCTGAATAACCTTTTTTATTTCTTCAACTCCTTTATATGTGTGTTCCTTGGCTTGTTCTGCACATTGCCTGATTTTATTCCTGATGTCTTGAAGGGTTCCGTATATTGATCTTTTGTATTCTGCATCCATTAATTCCAGGAAGGCACTTTCATCTAGAAGATCCCTGGATTCTTCGTTTTGAGAGCTTGTTGAGGTGATCGTGGTCTGTTTCTTTGTGTGACTTCATATTGACTATTGTCTCTGAGCCATGTATAAATTATTGTATTAGTTTATTTTGTGTTTGCTTACTGTATCATAGCTTCTTGCTTTGTTTTGTTTTGATATGCCCAAATGGGTTGCTTGAGTGAGCTAGCTTGATTATTTTCACCTTTGGAGCTCTGACGTCCTCTCCCCAGATGGCTAGAGCTGTTATCAGGTATATCAGTCTGGGAGTCCATTCACTTTTCTTGTAGGAATTCAGCTCCGGTTTCCAGGTAGCTGATCATCAGGTGTGTGGTGCAGGCTCTGTCCTATACTCTTAGAGTGGCAGGGGTGATTGGTGTAGGTTCCAGTATCTGGTTGCAGCAGGGGGTCACACTCTGCACGAGGCAGGGGGCTGAGAATCATCCCCCAAGTGTCTCTGAGGAAAGCGTGTCCCTGTTCCCTAGAGTGTACTGGTGGGTGGGTTCTGCAGACAGACCATGGGCACCCAATCTTTTTGGTTGTAAGGACTGGGAGGTACCAGTTATTCTTGGACCCCTGTTGCAGGTGGCTGGGTGACCTGAGTGGAGCCACCAATCCTTAGTCCCCTGATGTGGGTAGGTGAGGACCCTGTTTAATAGGCAAAGCAGTGTCAAACTTCAAACACCCAGCTTTCCACCGCACAGCTGAAACAGCTGTAGTCTGCCAACAAGGGCCTATTCTCCTGAAACAGGGCCACACATATCCATGCAGTGGGGAAAGGTACTCAAAGTCCACAGACCGTTTATGCCTGGACAGGAGCTGCTTTTATCCTGAGCTCCCCGGGTTAGTGGAGCTGGCAAATTATCTTTTCCCCCAATTTCAAATTTATACCTTCTTCAGGGCCTGGAGGATGGCTCTAAGCACTCAACAGGGCCTATCTCAGGCTCAGGGAAATCAACAGCCGCTGATGTCGGCTTGGGGGTGGGGGGTGCAGTAAAACATACGCAAGTACTTAGCTTTTGCCGAGAGCGCCATTCTTCTCTGGTTCCGGAGGCATGAGTAGGCTCTGTGGCTAGTTGCTTCTCCCCGAGGAAACTGCAGCTGAACGCTAGTACCAGCCCACAGCAGCCGCTCCCAGGAATGATACCTGAGGGCTTCTGCTGATTCAGGTCCAGTAACAACTCTTCTCCGCTTCTGAACCATGTCTTCCTCCCCCTGCCCCTAGTTCATCTTCTAGCCTTCCCTTTGATGTTTAGGGCTCCTAGCTTGTCATAAATATACTCGTTTCACTGGTTTTATCGGGTCTTTGTTATAAGAGAGGTCGCTGGAATCGTTTGTCTATTCCGCCATCTTGGCCCCACCTCCAGAACAGATCTTGAAATGCTGTTTTTGATGATGAACGGAACACCACTCCTCTTCAAGTTGTCATTCCTGACATAGTAGACTATATGATTGTCTGATTCAAAATGGCCAGTACCAGTTCATTTCAGGTCACTAATGCCTAGGATACTGATGTTTATGTATTCAACTTCATTCTCGATGATTTCCAATTTTCCTAGATTCATAATTCGTACATTCCACATTCAAATATTAATGGATGTTTGCAGCTGTTTCTTTTCTTTTTGAATCAGGCCACATCAGTAAACGAAGGTTCCGAAAGCTTGGCTTCATTCAAGTCATTAAAGTAGACTCTACTTGAGAAGGCAACTTTTTCCAGTCATCCTTTGAGTGCCTTCCAACTTGAGGGGCTCAACTTCTAGCACTATATCAGTCAATGTTCCACTGTTCTTAAGGTTTTCACTGGCTAATTCTTTTCAGAAGTGGATCACCAAGTCCTTCTTCCTAGTCTTAGTATGGAAGCTCAGCTGAAACCCACCTGCCATGGGTGACCCTGCTTGTATTTGAATACCTGTGGCATAGCTTCCAGCATCACAGCAACATGCAAGCCCCCACAGTATGACAAACTGACTGTCACGTTCCACATAAATAGAACAAAAGAAAAGAATCACATGATTATCTCAACATAGGCAACGCCTTTGGTGAAGTCCAATGCCCATTCCTGGTAAAAACTCTCAATAAAACAGGAATAGAAGGGAAAGTCCTCAGTATAATAAAGGGTATCTATATAAAACCAACAGCCAACATCATTCTCAATGGAGACTGAAAGCATTCCCCCTGAGAACAGGAACAAGACAAGGATGCCCTTTATCACCAGTCCTATTTAACACTGTACTGGAAATACTGGCTAGAGCAATAAGGAAGAAAAAGAAGTAAAGCACATCCAAATTAGAAAGGAAGAAGTAGAACTACCTCTGTTAACAGATGGTATGATCCTATACATTGAGAACCCTGAAGATTCCACAAGAAAACTACTGGAATTAATAGGAAGATTTTTGCAAACTAGCGGCATAAAAGGTCAACGTACAAAAATCAGTCCCCCACATGTCTGTCAGTTGGTCGTACTGTGGGGGCTTGCGTGTTGCTGTGATGCTGGAAGCCATACCACCGGTATTCAGATACCAGCAGGGTCACCCATGGAGGACAGGTTTCAGCTGAGCTTCCAGACTAAGAAAGACTAGGAAGAAGGACCCGGCAGTCTACTTCTGAAAAGCATTATCCAGTGAAAACCTTATGAATAGCAGCAGAATATTGTCTGATATAGTGCTGGAAGACGAGCCCCCCAGGTTGGAAGGCACTCAAAAGATGACTGGGGAAGGACTGCCTCCTCAAAGTGGAGTCGACTTTAATGAGGTGGGTGGAGTAAAGCTTTCAGGACCTTCATTTGTTGATGTGGCACGACTCAAAATGAGAAGAAACAGCTGCAAAAATCCATTAATAATCAAAAATGAAATGGAACACATAAACATCGATATCCTAGGCATTAGTGAGCTGAAATGGACTGGTATTGGCCATTTTGAATCGGACAATCATATAGCCTACTATGCTGGGAATGACAGCTCAAAGAGGAATGGCGTTGCATTCATCGTCAAAAAGAACGTTTCAAAATCTATCCTGAAGTACGACACTGTCGGTGATAGAATAATATCCACACGCCTACAAGGAAGACCAGTTAATACAACTATTATTCAAATTTATGCACCAACCACTAGGGCCAAAGATGAAGAAACAGAAGATTTTTATCAGCTACTGCAGTCTGAAATGGATTGAACATGCAATCAAGATGTGTTGATAATTACTGGTGATTCAAATGCGAAAGTTGGAAACAAAGAAGAAGGATCAGTAGTTGGAAAACATGGTCTTGGTGATAGAAACAATGCCAGAGATCGAATGACAGAATTTTGCAAGACCAACAACTTCTTCATTGCAAATGCCTTCCTTCACCAACATAAATGGTGACTATTTTTTATACACATGGACCTCACCAGGTGGAACACACGGAAATCAAATTGACTATATCTGTGGAAGGAGATGATGGAAAAGCTCGATATCATCAGTCAGAACAAGGCCAGGGGCCGACTGTGGAACAGACCATCAACTGCTCATATGCAAGTTCAAGCTGAAACTGAAGAAAATCAGAGCAAGTCCGCGAGAGCCAAAATATGACCTTGAGTATATCCCACCTGAATTTAGAGACCATCTCAAGAATAGATTTGATGCATTGAACACTAGTGACCAAAGACCAGACGAGTTGTGGAATGACATCAAGGACATCATCCATGAAGAAAGCAAGAGGTCACTAAAAAGACAGGAAAGAAAGAAAAGACCAAGATGGATGTCAGAGGAGACTCTGAAAATTGCTCTTGAGCGTCAAGCAGTTAAAGCAAAAGGAAGAATTGATGAAGTAAAAGAACTGAACAGAAGATTTCAAAGGGCTTCTCGAGAAGACAAAGCAGAGTATTTTAATGACATGTGCAAAGAGCTGGAGATGGAAAACCAGAAGGGAAGAACATGCTCGGCATTTCTCAAGCTGAAAGAACTGAAGAAAAAATTCAAGCCTCGAGTTGCAATACTGAAGGATTCTATGGGGAAAATATTAAATGATGCAGGAAGCATCAAAAGAAGATGGAAGGAATACACAGAGTCATTATACCAAAAAGAATTAGTCAATGTTCAACCATTTCAAGAGGTGGCATACGATCAGGAACCAATAGTACTGAAGGAAGAAGTCCAAGCTGCTCTGAAGGCACTGGCGAAAAACAAGCCTCCAGAAATTGATGGAATATCAATTGAGATGTTTCAACAAACAGATGCAGCGCTGGAGGTGCTCACTCGTCTATGCCAAGAAATATGGAAGACAGCTTCCTGGCCAACTGACTGGAAGAGATCCATATTTATGCCTGTTCCCAAGAAAGATGATCCAACTGAATGTGGAAATTATAGAACAATATCATTAATATCACATGCAAGCAAAATTTTGCCGAACATCATTCAAAAACGGCTGCAGCAGTATATCGAAAGGGAACTGCCAGAAATTCAAGCCGGTTTCAGAAGAGGACATGGAACCAGGGATATCATTGCTGATGTCAGATAGATCCTGGCTGAAAGCAGAGAATACCAGAAGGATGTTTACCTGTGTTTTATTGATTATGCAAAGGCATTCGACTGTGTGGATCATAACAAACTATGGATAACACTGCAAAGAATGGGAATTCCAGAACACTTCATTGTGCTCTTGAGGAACCTTTACATAGATCAAGAGGCAGTTGTTCGGACAGAACAAGGGGATACCGACTGGTTTAAAGTCACGAAAGGTGTGCGTCAGGGTTGTATTCTTTCACCATAAGTATTTAATCTGTATGCTGAACAAATAATCTGAGAAGCTGGACTATATGAAGAAGAACAGGGCATCGGGATTGGAGGAAGACTCATTAACAAACTGCGTTATGCAGATGACACAACCTTGCTTGCTGAAAGTGAAGAGGACTTGAAGCACTTACTGATGAAGATCAAAGACCACAGCCTTCAGTATGGATTGCACCTCAACATAAAGAAAACAAAAATCCTCACAACTGGACCAATGAGCAACATCATGATAAATGGAGAAAAGATTGAAGTTGTCAAGGATTTCATTTTACTTGCATCCACAATCAACAGCCATGGAAGCAGCAGTCAAGAAATCAAAAGATGCGTTGCATTGGGCAAATCTGCTGCAAAGGACCTATTCAAAGTGTTGAAGACCAAAGATGTCACCCTGAAGACTAAGGTGCGCCTAACCCAAGCCATGGTATTTTCAATCATATCACATGCATGTGAAAGCTGGACAATGAATAAAGAAGGCCAAAGAAGAGCTGATGCCTTTGAATTGTGGTGTTGGCGAAGAATATCGAATATACCATGGACTGCCAAAAGAATGAACAAATCTGTCTTGGAAGAAGTGTGGCCAGAATGCTCCTTAGAGGCAAGGATGGTGAGACTGTGTCTTACATACTTTTGACATGTTGTCAGGAGGGATCAGTCCCTGGAGAAGGACATCATGCTTGGCAGAGTACAGGGTCAGCGGAAAAGAGGAAGACCCTCAACAAGGTGGATTGACACAGTGGCTGCAACAATGAGCTCAAGCATAACAACGATTGTAAGGATGGCACAGGACCGGGCAGTGTTTCATTCTGTTGTGCATAGGGTCTCTATGAGTCAGAACCGACTCGACAGCACCTAACAACAACAACAAAAATCAGTTGGATTCCTATACACCAAGAAGAAAACTTCAAAAAGGAAATCAGGAAAACGATACCATTTTTAACAGCCCCTAAAAAGATAGAATACTTAGGAATAAATTTAACCAGGGACATGAAAGACCTATACAAAGAAAACTACAAAACAATATTGCAAGAAACCAATAGAGGCCTACGTAATGGAAAAACATACTATGCTCATGGACAGGAACAGTCAACATTGTGAAAATGTCAATTCTACCCAAAGCTATCTATACATATAATGCAATCCTAATCCAAATACCAACAGCATTCTTTAATGAGATGGAAGCACTAATCACCAACTTTATATGGAAAGGAAAGAGGCCCCAGATAAGCAAAACATCATTGAGGAAAAAGAGCAAAGTAGGAGGCCTCTGATCTCAGAACCTACTATATGGCTATGGTAGTCAAAACAGCCAGACTAACCAATGGCATAGAATTGAGAACCCTGATGAAAATCCATCCACCTATGGTCAGCTGATCTTTGACAAAAGACCAAAGCCCAGTAAACAGGGAAAAGACGTTCTTTTTAACCAATCATGCTGGCAAAACTGGATGTCCATCTGTAGAACAATGGAACAGGACCCATACCTCACACCATACACAAAAACTAACTCAAAGTGGATCAAAGACCTAACTAAAAAACCTAAAATGACAAAGATCGTGGGAGAAAAAATAGAGACAACACTAGAAGCCCTAATACATGGCATAAATACAATACAAACCATAACTAACAATGCACAAATACCAGAAGATAAACTAGATAACTGGGATCTCCTAAAAATTAAACACTATATTCATCAAAAGACTTCACCAAAAGAGTACAAAGGGAACCCTACAGCTTGGGAAAAAAATGTTGGGTACGACATACCCAACAAAGGTCTAATTTCTAAAATCTATAGAATACTTCAACACCTCAATAACAAAAAGACAAATAATCCAATTTAAAAATGGGCAAAGGATATGAACAGACATTTCATCAAGGAAGACATTCAGGCAGGTAACAGACACATGAGGAAATGCTCATGATCACTAGCCATTAGAGAAATGCAAATCAAAACTACAATGAAATACCATCTCACCCCAACATCACTGGCACGAATTAAAAAAAAAAAAAAACAGAAAATAACAAATGTTGGAGAGGTTGAGGGGAGGTTAGAACTCTTATGTACTGTTGGTGGGGATGTAAAACGAGACAACCACTATGGAAAATGATATGGAGCCTCCTTAAAAAGCTAGTATGGACCACAGACGCCCTTTTAACTCAGTACTAAAGTCACTCCTGAGGTTCACCCTTCATCCAAAGATTAGACAGGCCCATAAACCAAACAGTGATACATGTAGTTCAACCATGTATATGAGACTAAATGGACATGCCAGTCCAGGGGAATGGGGAGAAGATAGGAGGGGACAGGAAAGCTGGGCAAACGGAAATGGGGAGCCCAAAGTTGAGAAAGGGTGAGTGTTAAGACACCACAGGGTTGGCAACCAATGTCATGAATACAGTATGCATATTAATTGTTTAATGAGAAACTAATTTACTCCATAAACCTTCACCTAAAGCACAATAAAAAGTATATGTATACAACTAAAAAAAAAAAAAGAAAAGAAATACCATATGATCCAGCAATCCCACTCCTAGGAATAAATCCTAAAGAAATAACAGCTGTCACATGAATAAATATATGCACACCCACGTTCACTGCAGCACTGTTCACAATAGCAAAACAATGGAAACAACAAAAAAGACACCACCAGTTGCTCTCAAGTCGATTCTACCTCATGGTGATTTTCTGTGTGTCAAGTGAGAACTGAGATCTGCAGGGTTTTCGATGGCTTAATTTTTTTTTTTTTTTTTGTACTTAAGATGAAGGTTTACAGAGCAAACTAGTTTCTCATCAAACAGTACACACATTGTTCTATGACACTGGTTAACAACCCCATGACAGGCCAACACCCTCCTTTCTCAACCCTGGGTTCCCTATTACCAGCTTTCCTATTCCCTCCTGCCTTCCAGCCCCAGCCCCAGGGCTGGTGCATGCCCCTTTATTCTTGTTTTGTTCCATGGGCCTGTTCAATCTTTGGCTGAAGGGTAAACCTCAGGAGTGATCTCATTACTGAGCTGAAAAGGTATCCAGGGGCCATACTCTCAGGGTTTCTCCAGTCTGTGTCAGGCCAGCAAGTCTGGTCTTTCTTTTTAAGGTAGACTTTTGTTCTACGTTTTTCTCCAGCTCTGTCTGGGACCCTCTATTGTGATCCCTGTCAGAGCAGTCAGTGGTGGTAGCTGGGCACCATCTAGTTGTACTGGACTCAGTCTGGTGGAAGCCATGGTAGATGCGGCCCATTAGTCCATAATGGCTGATTTTTTTGGAAGTAGATCACTAGGCCTTTCTTCTGAGGCACCTCTGGGTAGATTTGAACCTTCAACATTTTGATTAGCAGGCAAGCAGATTAACTGTTTCCAACACCCAGGGACACCCCGTTCCAAAAACAGCAGCAACCGGTGGTATAGTTCACAGAACGTTTTAATATACATATACAGTTATTGCCATTATTTTACAGAAAACAAAACTAAATATGAAGTGATTCTCCAAAAATTGTTTTCTGGTAAGTGCTGGATCAACCCACTGTTCTAGGTTTTGGTGGCAATCAAACCCTAATGTGCTAATAGGAAAAAGGATTTTTACCTTCTTTACACTTTGACTCAAAAGAATACATAAGATTCCATTAAAGCGAAATGCCCCAGAAAAGGCAAATCTACAGGTTAAAAAGTAGATTCGTGGTTGCCCAAGGCTGGAGAAGGAAGAAAGAAGTTAACTACAATTGGCATAAAGGGACTTTTTAGAGTGACGGAAATGTTCTAAAGTTAGATTCTGGTAATGTCTGCACAGCTCTGTAAATTTACCGAAGTCATTTACCAAAGGACTTGTTGTGGCATGTAAATTGTACCTCAATAAAGCTGTTTTAAACAAAAGAATACTTGGAAATCTGTTAAAATTCCAAATTACTAAAGGTGACTTTAACTGCCCTCTCACAACAAGTGGCACTACTTAAGGTTCTCTTCCCTTTGACCAGCAAAGGTGAAAAATTTCCACCAGCAGCAGGAGATAAAGTTATAAACTTAAAGATTTATATACACTTAGGTTTCTAACCCACAACTCTTGCTCCCTTAAATTACAATCATTTCTCCTTTTCTCGTAATGGTAACTCTTTTTTAGGGGAAATGTTATGAAAGGACTTGGCTTAGCAGCTAACTGGAGGAGGAAGAGAAGACCCTAGGAATAAAACCAGACAGGAACTCTGGACTAGGGAGAGGACAGGCAAGTTGCCAGGGGACAGCAAAGGGACTAAGAAAAGTTTATGCAAATAAGAGGTCACCTTCACTATCTCTTTCCCACTTTGCTTCCATACTGTTCTCTGGACATTCTTCTAGGGTTTCCAAAATTCTCAGTGGCTGCCTGGAGCTGGTCAATTTCCTTCAGAGGCTTGAATCCAACTGGGAGGGGCCAGGATAACAGCAAAAGCAATAGCTAAGTCTAGAATACAGGGTTAAGTAAAGAGCCTTAAGGTCTCAGTGGAGATAAACTCAGCTGGGGAAATTCCAGCCCAGGCAAGTTTACATCTGAGATTTGAACTGTAGTTCAACTCAGCACAAATAGTTTCACTTTCCCAGACCCACTTCCTCAAGTCTTCTTACTCTGGTAGAGATGTCCAAACCTAAACGTAGATTTAATTCTACATAAAGACTCACTTTTGGTGGAAGGAGAGGAAACAAACATCATGCACCAAAAACGGCATCAGTCTTCCATAGGTTGAGAGCTTGCCTCAAACCAAATTTTTCAGTTCAACTCTTAAGAAGGATACGCTACTTTATTTAACTCCTATGTGTCCATATTTCAAGGCCTGCTCAAGTCCAGGGCCTAGTGATTTCAAACCAGCCAGGCTTTCCTGTGGATTAAGTCCACACATATGTGAAGACCCGTCATGGCTTTGCACAGAAGATGCATAGATGAGATAGATAAGGTCCCTTGCTTCTCAAATAGCTTACAGGCTAGTGTAAATCAATAGCTGATGAACTCATCATGAATAAAAATACAACATGTATTATCTTGTAGCCCCAGCATCTACCACAGGCCCTTAGACAAACCACACTCAATATAAGTTTGCATAAATAAATAAATAAAATAATGAATGCCATTTATCAATGACTTAATATGTTATAACCAAAAAAAGGTGGTGGGAGGGGTCATAAAGATATTTTTTACTTCAGTGGAAGAACTTGGATTCGTTAGGAGTCAGAAATCTCCACGCTCCTCCTTCCTACAGAGGAGCCTCCTCGACCCCTGGGCCCATCCATCTCTAGGGCAGAAGTGCTCAAACTTAACACTGAATTATTACAGAAAATTTATAGAGTATCAGCAAATCATCCAGAATCTCACCTCTTCTCATTATCTTCTTCTCCACTGCTTTGGTCTAAGCTATAATCTTCTCTTACCCGCATTACTACAAAAGCTTCCGTCCTATCTGGTCTCCCTGCCTTGGCACTTGCCCCCCCCCCACCCTGCCGCCCCCCAACGATCTATTCTTAAAACAGGAACCAGAGTGATCCTTTTAATGTATAAGTCCGATCGTGTCATGCTTCTGTTCAAACCCCTCCAACACTTTCCAACTCACTCAGAAGAACCCAATGGCCTCACGGTGGCCTTTGAGGCCCTACATGATCAGACCAACTACATCCCTGCTCACTAAGCTCCAGCCATGCTGTTCCTGGAACATGTCACATGTGCTCCCACTTCAGGGCCTTTGCACCATCCACTGTTCCTTTTGCCTGGAATATTCTCCACCCAGATGTCTGCATGGCTCCCTCCTTCTCTTTCTCCTCAGTGAGGCTCTCTCTGGCCATACCATTTTAAATCACAGTGACCTCCACCAGCCCTAGCTCCTTTCCCTGCTTTATTTTCTTTATTTTGCTTATCAATATCTGAAATATAACATATTTTGTTTATTTACTTACTGTCTCCACTGACTAAAACATAAGCACCATGAGAGCAAGGATTTTTATTTGTTCACTAACTTATCACCAGAAAGGCAGGTGCTGGGAAAAAAAAAAAAAAAAAGAGGAAGAAGAAAATTGCATAAATTATAAATACTGTTAGGAAATAAGGCAGGGGAGGAGAGAGGTGTGCTGGGCTGGAGGAGGGTTGCAATTTCAAACAGAGTGGTCTGGAAACACCCCACGGAGGAGACATTTAAGCAAAGATGTAAAGGCAGTGAAAGAGCAGGTCTCACTACCAAGACCAGCTACATAATTTGAAGGGCCAAGTGAAAAATGAAAATGTGGGCCCTTGCTCACAAACTATTAAAAATTTCAAGATGGTGACAGCAGAGCATTAAATCAAGCATGGGGCCCTTCTGAGCACAGAGCTCAGTGCAGCTGTGGGGGTCACATACCTATGAAGCCAGCCCTGCATACAGCTATCAGGGAAAGTGTGTCCCAGACAGACAAAACAGCAAGGGCAAAGACCCAAAGGAGGGACAGTACTTTGGGAACAAACAAGGAGACCATGGCTTGTTAAAAATAGAGACTCCTGAGGTCCTTTCCTGGATATTCTGATCCAGTAGGTCCAAGGTCAGCCAGGATCCTTTAGTTTTAGTCTGCCCCAGGACATTCCTCTCCTGTCCAGACCAGTTTGAGGAACTCTGATCTATTCCAACATCCTGGGCTGCATCCTGCAGCCAGGCCTTGAGCACCACTCCGGATAACCAATTTCCAACTTGTACCCCTATAACCCAGGACTGACAACCAGGTCCCCATCCTCACCCCTGTCAAAGTCTCTATTCTGGAAACCTCCTTCTATCTAGAACACTACTTACTCACTTTTCCCAATCTCTGCCACAAGGGGCTCAAGTCCTGCCTGGACTCCCAGCTGAGTGACTGGGGAGCTACCATCAGCAGACAGGCTTCCCTGAGAGTTCCTGCTCCTATAAGCAAAATTGCAGATCTGTACTCTATTCACGCAATAACTCATGGAATGTTAAAGTCAATTGTCCGCCTGGGCTGACTCTTAATTTCCAAGTGCACTGCCACAGGTCTCTAACCCGCAACATCTCACTACCTACTCCTTTAAACAAAACCTTAAATATGTTGTTGATAATTTTAGCAGTTCAGTAATTGAAACTTGACTCACCTAACTTCTTTGTGTTCATTCAGGGGGAAAAAAATTTTTTTCTGACTTTTTAGCTTCCAAGTAAAATCTCAATTTACAATAAATATACCCAATTAATATCTGCATATATTAAAGCAAGACTGTCTCTTCACTGCTATACAAAGAATTGCCGCTTTCACTGGTTCTATATAACCAGTAGAGGAGTCTCTAAAAATTTCATTAACTATAATTCAGGACCCAAAGTGCATGATATATATATATGTAATAAACCAGTTCTCAGCTGGGGATAATTTTGTCCTCTAGAGGACATTTGGCAATGTCTGGAAACATTCTGATTGTCACATCTTTGGGGTAGGGATGGGGGATGCTACTCGAATCTAGTGAGTAGAGACCAAAGATGATGCTAAACATCCTACAACGCACAGGATGGTCCCCACAACAAAGAATTATCAGATCCATGATGTCAATAGTGCTGAGGTTGAGAAACTGTAATTTACCACTATAGATTATGGTTCTCAAAACATTATACCTGAGTTTAACATCTTAAAGTCAAAAGTCTTTATAAAAGTAATGAAAAAATCTAATTTACACCTCTACGGAAAAAAAAAAAAAAAGGCCATAAGAAACAGCATCTATAGTAAACAGGGATTAGAAAGCATTTGATCAAAGGTGGAAAACTTCAGTGAGCAGATATTTAAGAGCTACAGATAACTCTAGTGAGACCACAGAGGGCTGTAGGTCATGGAGAGATTGCTATGGGTGACAACCAAGGAAATAACCTTCCTCCAGATGTCATGGGTTGCTAGGTGTAGTCACTCTGACCTAGCAGGTAGGACTCATAGAAACCAGGTAGAAAAGGCCTTCCTTCTTCAGTAACCAGGATGCTGAGAGAGCTCTCCATAAGACTAGGATAAAAACAAGGGTGGAAATCAGAAGTAATATCTGAAGAAAAGCAAATGCTTTATCATTATGCTAATTCAAGCTAGTCCCAATGAATAATCGTGCTTGTAAAATATCCTTATCTCACATGCATCTTTTCACCTGTAAAAAGGAGATTAAGTACAAAAAAAAAATTTTTTTTTTTAATCTATTGGCTTATTGTGAAAATAAAATTAAATAAGATCAAAATAAACCCAAAAAACCAAACCCCTTGCCATGGAGTCGATTCCAACTCATAGCAACCCTATAGACAAGAATAGAACTGCCCCATAGGGTTTCCAAGGATCAGCTGGTAGATTCCAACTGAACTGCTGACCTTTTGGTTAGCAGTCAAACGCTTAACCACGGCACCACCAGGGCCCCCAAATCAAAATAGAACAGGACAAATGAAATGCCTGGCATGTGGCAGGCATTCAGCAGAAGGTGGCTACTGATGTTTCCCAGCTCTGCTTTCCTCTGGTTTGACCCAAACCAGGCCCCATTACTGCACATGGAGAATTGTGTGTCTATGTTCACATTTAGAAGTAGCCCTGGTGGTGCAGTGGTTAAGCACTCAGCTGCTAACCGAAAGGTCAGTGAAAGATGTGGTAGTCTGCTTCCATAAAGATTTATAGCCATGGAAGCCCTATGGGGCAGTTCTACTCTGTCCTGTAGGGTCACAATGAGTTGAAATTCACTCAACCACAATGGGTTTGGTTTGGTTTAGTTCACATGTAGAGAGCTGTGAGAGCGCTGCATGGGGCTACCCATAGCATGATAATGTCATTCTACGCCTGCACAAGATCCCTGCTCTCAAAAAGTTTAAATGATAGAAGAGCCTGATAGGTAAGCATATACCCACTCAAATGGGAAAAACAGATTGCTCAGTCTCTGTCATTGGGTCTGAAGGGGTAGAAAGTGTTTCACTTTAAGAGAAGGATACAGATAAGATCACCTTTCTTCCCATTGCTATCCTTAAGATGCTTCAGGAAAGAACATTGAAAACTGATACAGAACTCAAATGTAAAAAGGCCATCACATAGCTGAGAGTATTATAAGTAATTTTAAGGATACAATTTGTTCCCTCAGGCTTCCATACCCTTCCCAGAGCTGTAATACAATATGCCGCAGACCCATAAGCTTATAAATTTATAATAAACACAGCCCCTCATCTCACCTAGACCATACTTGGCTGCAGCTTAGTCACAGGTGTCACATTCAGAGTCAGTGAGTCCAGGGGTATAATTTCACTTCTAAATAAAGAAGTGTAATCGCTAGAACCAGAACCATCCAGTAGGAACAAATGTACCATTCCTGACTCATTGCAGGACTTGTTCACACAGGGAACAAAATTCTCTGCCCAAGTCCACACCTCAGTTCAGCTTTGAGCAAATACACAGTAGTGTGATTGGACTGAAAATAAGGTAAATGTGGCTTCCGGGGATGCCAAAGCCCTGGTCCTCTTTGGCCTTCCTCATGTGACAGATCTGGCCTGAGTCTGGGCAGAACACTCAGGAACACGATTTACCTACCTGGGGAGGGAGCCTGGACCTTGGCGGCCCGCGCCTCTCTGGCTGCAGGACTTGCACTAAAGACCATTGCTATTACCAGCAGCGAGCCGGGAGCAAGCGCCTGGGGCTGGCAGACCGATGGTGCCTCCGGGACCCCCCAGCACGCCTCCCGAGCTCACCCTCTGCTCCCCCAGAGCCGTCCCCGTCCCCGCCCCCGCGCGGCCGCCCTGCTTACAGTGACTCGGTACTTGAGCGCGATGCCCTGCAGCGTGTCGCCGGCGCAGACCCGGTGCTCCACATGGCGCTCTATGACGCTGGCGCCCAGCGGCGCCCGCACGCTGGCGGTGCTGCCATACGAGCGGGTCTTCGTACGGGCCAGGCTCAGCGACAGCTCGGCCTCCTCGGACTCGGAGCCGGAGAGTGAGGGCGGCGGCGGCGGCGACGACGACGGAGCCCGAGGTCGGGATGCGCGGGGGCCGACTTCCCGCAGGGATAGCGCGGGCGAGGAATCCGCCATGGGTCTTGCCGAGGCCGCCGGGTCGGGAAGCTAGCCAAGGAGGCGGCGCCTGCTCCGCCGCCTCCTCTTCCTCCTCACAGCGTCTGCGGACAGCGGTTCCGCAGGGGCGGCGGGCGGGAGACCGAGGCGGGAAACTGGGGCCCCGGCATGGCGGGAGTGTCCCGCCGCTGCGCCGTACCTTCCCCGGGCGCCGGCAGCAGAAGCGCACTTGTACGGGAAAGAGCGAAAGGAGTTTCCGCAGCCTCCGGGCCGCTGCCGCCGCCACCAGGCCCTGCGGTGCGAAAAAGCGGGAGCTCTCCAAGGCCGGTGGCCGCTAAGAGTCACCCATCCTGGGGCCTCTTAGGCCCCCGACGGAACCCCGCGCCGTGCTGACCGGCGGCTTGGCCCACACAACCCCGGCCTGACCGCAGCTAAAAAAAACAGGGCTTTGCTCTGCCTCCTTTGTTGATTCCCCAGCAGGAGCCTAGTTGCTCAGACCTGCAGGCTCTCCCAATGCCAAGGGTACTTGCCTCCCCCAACCCATTTACTCTGATGACCTCAGAGTTCACGTCACAGAAACCATTATGATCATGAAACGCAAACAGCTTCTTCCAGCCCATCTCAACAGCCTGGGCCAAGTTCTTTCAGCATTACAGCAGGAACGATAGTGCTTCTAAGGCCTAATGGGTTTTTAACCTAACTATCCAGCTACTTTGGTTTTACTCTTCTTTAAGCACTAGTGCCAGTTTTAGTCCTGGGCTCCCTTGAAAGCCTATCAATCCACTCCCCCGGCTCACGACTTTGAATGTACTATCTGCACCCATCTTTTTTTTCTCATCAGTCTCCTCTTTGACAACCTGAAATAATAACTGTCCAAACTATTCCATTGAGTCTAACAATGGCATCTTATCTCTACTTTTCATTTGAGCACCCCTCCTCAGCACCCTGTCTTCCTGAGCGTCCTCTCCTCATCGATACCGTCTCCTCCATGACACCCTCTCCTCCATGACACCCACTCTTTCTGGACTCCCTCTCCTCCTGAACACCCTCTCCTCCTGGACACCCTCTCCTCCTGAGCTACCCTCCTCCTGGACACCCTCTCCTCCATGACACCCTCTCTCTCTGAACACCCTTTCCTCCTGGATGCCCACTCCTCCTAAACGCCCTCTACTCATGGACACCATCTTCTTCTGGATGCCCTCTCCTCCTGGACGCTATCTCCTCCTCAACACCATCTCCTCCATTACACCCTCTCCTCCTGGATGCTGTCTCTAACTCAACAACCTGTCCTGCATGACACCCTCTCCTCCTGGACACCTTGTCCTCCTGAACATCCTCTCCTCCTTGACACTCTCTCCTCCTCTGTACCCTCTCCTGCTGGACGCCCTCTCCATGACACCTTCTCCTCCTGGATGCCCTCTCCTCCTGAAAGCTTTCTCCTCCTAGACGCCCTCTCCTCCTCGACACCCTCTCCTCTAGGTCATCCTCTCATCCTGGTTGCCCTCTAGCCCTGATCGCTCTCTCCTCCTGGATGCCCTCTCCTCCATGACACACAGTCCTTCGTCACAACCTCTCTTCCTCGACATCCTCTCCTCCTTGACACCCTCTCCTCAAAACCCTGTGCTCCTCGACACCCTTGCCTACTCAATACCCTCTCTTCCTGGACTCTGTCTCCTCCATGACACCCTCTCCTCCTGAACACCCTCTGCAACTGAACACCTTCTCCTCCATGACACCCTCTTCTTCTGAACACCCACACCTCCTGGACATCCTCTCCTCCAGGACACCAACTCCTTCTTGACACCTTCTCCTCCTGGACACCCTCTCTTCCCAGAAATACTCTCCTCCAGGACACCCATCTTCCTGAACACCCTCTCCTCCTGCACAACCTCTTCTCCATGATACCCGCACCTCCTGGACACCCTCTCCTCCTGAACACCCTCTCTTCCTGGATACCCTCTCCTCCTGGACACCTTCTCCTGCTGGACACCCTCTCCTCCTGAATACTCTCTCCCCCTGGTCGACCTCTGTCCCTGGATGCCCTCTCCTCCTGGACTCCCACTCCTCCTGAAGCCCTCTCCTCCTGAAAGCCCTCTACTCCATGACACCCTTTCCTCCTGGACACCCTCTCCTCGTGGAGGCCCTCTCCTCCTGGATGCCCTCTCCTCCTGGACACTTTCTTCTCCTCGAAACCCTCTCCTTCTCGACATCCTCTCCTCCTGGGCGCCCTCTCCTCCTGAACACCCTCTCTTCCTGGATACCCTCTCCTCCTGGACACCATCTCCTCCTGGACGCCCTCTCCTCCTGGACATCCTCTCCTGGACACTCTCTTCTCCTCGATATCCTCTCCTCCATGACACCCTCTCCTCCTGGGCACCCTCTCCTCCATGACACCTTCTAATCCTGGACAACACCTTCTCCTGGATACTGTCTCCTCCTGGACGCTCTTTCCTCCTAAACACCCCCTTCTCGTGAAAGCCCTATTCTACTGGACACTGTCTCACCCTTGACACCCTCTCCTCCATGACACCCTCTCCTCCTGGACTCCCTCTCCTCCTGGACAGCCTCTCCCTGAAACCCTCCTCCATGATATCCTCTCCTGCTAGATGCCCTCTCCTCCTGAACAAATTCTCCTGAAAACCCTGTCCTCCTGGACACCCTCTCCTCCTGGGCGTCCTCTCCTCTTTGACGCCCTCTCATCCATGGCACCCTCTCCTCCATGGCACCTTTTCTTCCTAGACATCCTCTCCTCCTGGATGCCCTCTCCTCTTGGACACAGTCTCCCCCTGGACACCCTCTCCCCTGAGCACCCTCTCGTCCTGGACAACCTCTCCTCCATGACACCCTCTCCTTCTCGACACCGTCTACTCCTTGACTCCCTCTCCTCCTCCACATCCTCTCCTCCTCGATACCCTCTCCTCCATGAAATCCTCTCCTCCTGGACACCCTCTCTTCCTGAACGCCCTCTCCTCCTGCACACCCTCTTCTCCATGACACCCGCGCCTCCTGAATACCCTCTCATCCTGGACACCCTCTCCTCCTGAACACCCTCTCCTCCTCGACATACTCTCCTCCATGACACCCTCTCCTCCTGAACACCCACTACTCCTAGAGGCCCTCTCCTCCTGGACACACTCTTCTCCTTGAAACACTCTCTTCCATGACAACCTCTCCTCCTTGAAGCCCTATTCTCCATGACACCATCTCCTCCACGACACCCTCTCCTCCTCAACATCCTGTCCTACTTGACACCCTCTAATCCTGGATAACTCCTCCTCCTGAACATCGTCTCCTCCAGGACTCTCTCTCCTCCTAAACACTGCCTCCTCGTGAAAGACCTATTCTACTGGACACCCTCTCCTCCTCGACACTGTCTCCTTTATGACATCCTTTTCTCCTGGATGCCCTCTCCTCTCGGACACCCTCTCCTCTCGGACACCCTCACCTCCTGAACACCTCTCTTCCTGGACACCCTGTCTTCCATGACACCATCTTTTCCTGAATATCCTCTCCTCCAGGACACCCTCTCCTCCTCGACACCATCTCTTCCATGACACCCTTTCCCCCTGGACACTCTCTCCTCCTGAACACCCTGTCCTCCTGAACATCCTCTCCTCCTGGACACCCTCTCCCCCTGGACGCCCTCTCCTCCATGACACCCACACCTCCTGAATACCCTCTTCTCCATGAACCTTGTCCTCCTGAACAACATCTTCTCCATGATGGTCTCTCCTCGTGGCTGCCTCTCCTCCTCGACACGCTCTCCTCCTAGACACCCTCTCCTCCTCGATACCCTCTCCTGCTCAACACCTTCTCCTCCTGGACAACCACTCCTCCTGGATCCCCTCTCCTTAAGGATGCCCTCTCCTCCATGACACCCTCTCCTCCTTGACATCCAGTCCTCCTCGATACCCTCTCCTCCTGGATGTCCTCTCCTCCACGACATCCTCTCCTCCTGAACACCTTCTCCTCCTGAACTCCCTCCCTCCATGACACCCTCTAATCCTGGACACCCTCTCCTCCTGGACATGCCCTCCTCCAGAACACCCTCTCTTCCTGGACACCCTCTCCTTCTAGACGCCCTCTCCTACCGGACACCCTCTGCACTGGACTCCCTCTCCTCCTCAACACCCTCTCCTCCTCAATACCTTCTCCTTTTGGACACCCAGTCCTCCTGCAAGCCATCTTCTCCTGATCACCCTGTCCTCCTGGACACCCTCTCCTCCTGGATGCTCGCTCTTCCTCTACATCCTGTCCTCCGTGACACCTCTCCTCCTTGAAACCCTCTCCTCCATAACGCCGTCTCCTCCTGGACACCTTGTCCTCCTGGAAACCCTCTTCTCCTCAACACCATGTCCTCCTAAACACCTTCTCCTCCAGGACACCCTCTCCTCTTGAGCGCATTCTCTTCCTCCATTAACTCTCCTCCTTGACACTCTCTCCTCCTCAACATCCTCTCCTCTTCGACACCTTCTCCTCCTCCATGCCCTCTCCTCCTAGACACCCTCTCCTCCCAGTCTCCTTCTCCTCCTGGACGACCTCTCCTCCTGGAAGCCCTCTCCTCCTGAGGGCCCTCTCTACCTGGACCCCTTTCTTCTTGCACACCCTCTCCTCCTGGACGCCCCCTCTTCCATGACATCCTTTGCTCCATGACACCTTCTCCTGGTCCACACCCTCTCCTCCTCGACACCCTCTCCTCCTGGATGCCCTCTCCTCCTCAACACTCTCTCCTCCATGACACCCTCTCCTCCAGGACACACTCTCCTCTTGAGCGCCCTCTCTTTCTGCACTAACTCTCCTCCATTACACCCACTTCTCCTCAACACTCTTCCTCGACACCCTCTCCTCCTCAAAATCCTCTGTCTGTGACACCCTCTCCTCCTGAATACCCCGTGCTCCTGGACACCCTCTCCTCCTTGACACCCTCTCCTCCTCTAAATACTCTCCTTCTCAATGCCCTCTCCTCCTGGACACCCTCTCCACCATGACACCCTCTCCTCCTGAACAACCTCTCCACCTGGACACCCTCTCCTCCTGGAAGCCCTCTCCTCCATGACACCCTTTGCTCCATGACACCCTCTCCTGCTCGACAACATCTCCTCCTCAATACCCTCTCCTCCTCAACACTCTTTCCTGCTCAATACCCTCTCCTTCTAGATACCCTCTCTTTCTCGACACCATCTCCTCCTTGACGCCCTCTTCTCCTTGACACCGTGTCCTCCTGAACACCCTTCCCTTCTGGACACCCTCTCCTCCTGACGCCCTCTTCTCCTGAACATACTCTCCTCCTAAAGCCCTCTCTTCCTCGATGCCCTCTTCTCCTTGACGTACTCTCCT
Organism: Elephas maximus indicus; assembly: GCF_024166365.1. Taxonomy (NCBI): domain Eukaryota; kingdom Metazoa; phylum Chordata; class Mammalia; order Proboscidea; family Elephantidae; genus Elephas; species Elephas maximus. The sequence goes on from NC_064830.1 coordinate 53,114,014, forward strand.
TCTCGATACCCTCTCTTCCTGGATGCCCTATTCTCCATGCCACCTTCTCCTCCTGAACAACCTCTACTTCTGGACACCCTCTCCTCCTCCATGACACCCTCTTCTCCTGGATGCCCTCTTCTGCTGAATACCCTCTGCTCCATGACACCCTCTCCTCCTGAGCACCATCTCCTACCGAACCCCCTCTCCTCCTGAACATCCTCTCCTGCTGGACGCCCTCTCCTCATGGACGCCCTCTCCTCCTGAGCTCTTCTACTTCTGGATGCCTTCTTTCCTGGACACCCTCTCCTCCATGACGCCCTCTCCTCTATGACACCCCTTCTTTCTCAACATTCTCTCCTCCTCCACACACTCTCCTCCTCGCCTTCTCTCCTCCTCCAGTGCCTCTCTTCCTGGACTCCCTCTCCTCCGTGACACCCTCTCATCCACGACCCCATCCTCCTCGACATCCATCCTCCTCAACACTCTCTCCTCCTCAACACTCTCTCCTTCTCTTTACCTTCTCCTCCATGACACCATCTCCTACATGACCCTTTCTCCTCATGGACACACTCTTCTCCTGAACACTCCCTCCTCCTGGACACCCACTCCTCTTGGACACCTCTCCTCCTGTACGTCCTCTCCTCCTAGATGCCTACTCCTCCTGAACACCCTCTCCTCTTGAAAACCCACTCATTATGGAAGTCCTTTCCTCCTCAACTCCCTGTCCTCCATGACACCCTCTCCTTCTGGTTACCCTCCTTTCTTGGACACCCTCTAATCCTGGATACCCACTCCTCCTGAACACCCTCTCGTCCTGGACACCCTCTCTTCCTGGACACTGTCTCCTCCTGGACCCCTCTCTCCTCCTGGTCGCTCTCTCCTCCATGACACCCTCTCCTCCTTGATACCCTCTCCTGCTCAACATCCTCTCCTCCTGGAGGCCCACTCCTCCTGGACACCCTCTCCTCCAGGACAGCATCTCCTCCAGAACACCCCCTCCTCTGTACACCTTCTCCTCCTGGACTGCCTCTCTTCCTGGACCCCATCTCCTCCTGGACGCCCTCTCCAACTGGATGCCCTCTCCTCCTGGATGCCCTCTTCTACTCCACAACCTCTTCTTCTTGACACCCTCTCCTCCTGGAAGCCCTCTCTTCCATGACACCCTCTCCTCCTGAACACCCTCTCCTTCTGGACGCCCTGTCCAGCTGAACACCCTCTCCTCCTGGACACCCTCTCTTCCTGGACACCTTCTCCTCCTGTACACCCTTACCTCCTGAATGCCCTCTCCTGCTGGACACCCTCTCCTCCTGGACTTCCTCCCCTCCTGAGGTCCCTGTCCTCTTGGACGCCCTCTCCTCCATGACACCCTCACCTCCTGAATACCCTCTCCTCCTGAACACCCACTTCTCCTGAACACCCTCTCCTCCATGACGCCCTCTCCTCCTGGTTGCCCTCTCCTCCTCGATACCCTCTCCTCCATGACACACTCTCCTCCTGGACACCCTGTTCTCCTGAACACCCTCACCTCCTGGACACCCTTTCCTCCTGGACACCGTCTTCTCCTGTACACCATCTCCTCCTAGATGCCCTCCCCTCCCGGATGCCTTATCTTCCTCGATGCCCTCTACTCCTGGAAGCCCTCTCCTCCATAGCACCCTCTCCTCCATGACACCCTCTCCTCCATGACACTCTTTCCTCCTCGACACACTCTCCTCCTCGACACCCTATCCTCTTCAAAACCCTCTGCTTCTTGATATCCTCTCCTCCTGGATATGCTCTCCTCCTGGACAACCTCTCCTCCTGGATGCCCTCTCCTCCTCGACACACTCTCCTCCATGACACCCTCTCCTTCTGGACACCCTTTCCTCTTGAACGCCCTCTCCTCCTGGACACCTTCTCCTCCCAGACACCCTCTCCTCCATGACACCCTCTTCTCCTGGACACCCTCTCCTCCTGAATGCCCTCTCCCCCTGGACACCCTCTCCTCCTGAGCACTCTCTTCTCCTGGTCACCCTCTTCTCCATGACACCCTTCTCTTCTGAATAGCCTCTTAGCCTGGACACTCATTCCTCCATGACACCCTCTCCTACTTAACACCCTCTCTTCCTGGACATTCTCTCCTCCATGGCACCCTCTCCTCCTGGATGCCCTCTCCTCCTGGACGCCCTCTCTCCCACGACACTATCTCCTCCATGACACCTTCTCCTCCTGGACACCCTCTCTTCCTGAACACTCTGTCCTCCTGGATATCCTCTCTTCCTGAACACCCTCTCCTCCTGGAAGCCCTCTCCTCCTGGAAGCCCTCTCCTCCTGGAAGCCCTCTCCTCCTGGAAGCCCTCTCCTCCTGGAAGCCCTCTCCTCCTGGAAGCCCTCTCCTCCTGGACACCCTCTCCTGAATGACCCCCTCTCCCCCTGGACACCCTCAGTTCCTGAACACCGTCTCCTGCTGGACACCCTCTCGTCCTTAACACCCTCTTCTCCTGGACACCCTTCTCCTTCATGACACCCACTCCCCCTGAACACCCTCTTCTCCTGGATGCCCACTCCTCCTCAACGCCCTCTCCTCCTAGACACCCTGTCCTACATGACACTCTCTCTTCCTGGACACCCTTTTCCCCTCAATACCATCTCCTCCATGACACCCTCTCCTCCTGGACACCCTCTCCTCCTGGTCGCCCTCTTCTCCTGGACACCCTTTGCCCCCCAGGCGCCCTCTCCTCCTGGAAGCCCTCTCCTCCTCGATGCCCTCTCCTCCATGACACCCTCTCCCCCTGGATACCCTCTCCTCCTGGGCACCCTCTCCTCCTGAACACCCTCTTCTACTGGATACCCTCTCCTCCATGACTCCCTTTCCTTGTGGACTCAAGGTGACCCTATGTATGCAGAATAGAATTGCACTCCATAGAGTTTTTAAGACTGTCATCTTAGGCAAGCAGATTGGTAGACCTTTCTTGCAATGCACTTCTGGATGTGTTTAAACTTCCAACCTTTTGCTGGCTAGTAGTCAGTATTTAACTGATTGTGCCAGACAATAGGCAATACTAATGTCTTCGGTGGAATTGTAAACACTATTAAGAGTACATCAAAGTTAGTAGATACAAGATCAATATGCAAATATCAATTGCATCAATCAATCATAAAATACAATAGTTAAAAAAATGACATTCCAGGTACCAAGAAAATACTGAGAAATGAATTTAATACAAGAGAAGCATGCTTTGTAAGAAAAATTATAAAACTTTACTGATGCACATAAAAGACTATATAAATAAAAGCAGAGATATACCACGTTTATGAATGGGAAGATACAAAATTATGAAAATATCATTTCCTTCTCAAACTAATGTATAACTTCATTGAAATTCCAACCAAAAAGGGGTTCTTCAAAGTACATGACAGGCTTATCCTAAAATTCATATGGAACATAAAGGGCTAGCAAGGGGTAAGACAATCCAGAAGAAGGAGGAAAGGTAATTTACCCTCGTAGCCATTAAGACTTACAACAAAGCTAGGAGAACTAAACCAGTGTGATACTGATGTGGGATAGACAAATACAACAAGAGAACAGCCATAAAATCTAGAAACAGATCCATACATATGGAAGAATTAATCTATGACAGAAGTAGAATTATGTATCCAATAGATGTTGCTGCCACATTTAGTTATCCATATGAAAAAAGATGACATTAGGTCCCTACTTTGTATCATACTCCAAAATCAATTACAGGTCCATTAAAGACAATTGTGAAACAGTAAACTTTATCACTTTTAGAACAATATCTTTATAACATTGGTATAGTAAAGGATTTCTTAAATAAGATGCCAAAAATATAAACCACAAAGGGAAAGAACTGATAAACAGATTAATGTCAACATTAAAAACTTCTGTACATCAAAAAACACCTTAAAACATTTCAATAGACAAGACATGAAAGGGGAGAAGGTATTTGCAATGCATATAACTGAAAAAATATTATTATTCACAACATATTAAAATGCCTACAAATTATTATGAGAGAAACAGCCACTAGAAAAATAGTCAAAAGATATGAACAGGAAATTTACAGAAGAGAAAATGCAAATGGTCAAAAAACCTAGGGAAAGATGCTCAGCTTTACAAGTAGCAAATAAATTCCATTTAAAACCACAATTTCACAGGCTTAAGATTAGCAAAAATTTCAGAATTGGACAATTCTAAGTAATGATGAGATCATCAAACAACAGGAACTGTCAAACACTGTTGGTGGTAGTGTAAACTGGTACAACCACTTTTGAAGCAGTATATGACAATATCCAGTAAAGTTGAAGAAGTACATATCCGGAGTTTTGATTTTTTTATTAGTCTAACTAACCAAAAAGTCCTCCTACTACAAATATCTACAATTTAAATAAATTTTGTTTTAAAAAATTAAATTAATAATTGAGTTGGAAATTTTAAAAAAGGACAGCCTATGCACCAAAAAAAAAGAAAGACTTGAGAGCTAAAGCCATGAGCAACTTGCCTAACATGAAGACATAGAAAGTTTGAATAGGTCTATAACCATTAAAGATATTGAATCAGTCCTAGGGTTAAGAATCTGGCTACCAAGAAAATATCAGGGCCAGAAAATTTTATTGGAAGATTCTGTTGACCTTTTAAGGAACAGATCAATCCAATCTTACATAAACTGTTTCAGAGAAGTAGAGGGAACAATTTCCAACTCAGTCCATAGTATAACTATACACCAAACCCCATATATACTATGGTGTTATGGACTGAATTTTGTTCCCCAAAAATATGTGTTGTAAATCCTAACCTCTATGCCTATAGCTATAATCCTATTTGAGAATGGGTTGTCTTTGTTATGTTAATGAGGCAGGGTGAGTGTACGGTGTATCTTGAGTCAATATCTCTTAAGATATAAAAGAGATTAAACAAGTAGGCAAAGGTAGAGATGGGATAAGAAAGATGTCAAGATACAAGAAGATTGCCCAGGAGCAGAGGCTTAAAAGAGTCTTCCTCCAGAGTCAACAGAGAGAGAAAGCCTTCCCCTAGAGCCAGCACTCTGAATTCAGACTTCCAGCCTTCTAAATTGTGAGAAAATAAATTTCTGTTCATTAAAGTCATCCACTTGTGGTATTATTTCTGTTTTAGCAACACCAGTTAACTAACGCAGAATTTGGTAGCAGGAGTGGCGTGCTGCTGTAATAGATACCTAAAATGTGGAAGCAGTTTTGGAATTGGATAATAGATAGAGGCTGGAAGAGTTTTAAGGTGCCTAATAGTAAAAGCCTAGATTGCCTTGAAGAGATTACTGGTAGGATGACGGAGGTTTAAGGTAATTCTGGTGAGGGCTCAGAAGGAAGTGAGGAGAGCTATAAAGGAAGTCTCTATTGTCTTAGAGAATAAATATGGCACCAGCAACAGAATGTTGCTAGAAATGTGGATCTTAAATGTGCTTCTGGTGAGGCTTTAAAACAAAATGATGAACATGTGATCAGACAGTGGAGAAAGAGTGATGCTTTTTACACAGCGACAAAGAACATGTCAGAATTATGTTCAAATGTTTGGTGGAAGGTAGAACTTACAAGTGATAAACTTGAATATCTGGCTGATGAGGTTTCTAAGAAAGATCTTAAAGGGACTATGTGATTTCTCCTTACTGCTTATAGTAAAATGTGAAAGGAAAGAAATGGACTTAAAAATGAACAGTGCAAAATAAAAACAGAACTTAACAATTTGGAAAACTCTGTTGTACAAACTAAAGACACATGTTCTAGAATGATCACCAAGAACCTGGCTATGCAATCTTTTGTTAAAGAGATTAAGCCTGTGACTGATGGATCTAACCAACTACTGCAGCAGAAAACCCATCAGCTTAGACTGAAGGGGGCAGAGAAAGAATGAAAGAAAAGAACGCCGCCTGCTTCTTAGAATTCTACATGTAGGAAACAGGCCAATGGAGCTACATCTGTTGTCCTCCAAGAAAAGAAAAGGACAATCCCTGGAGCAGCTCAAAGATCAGCAGAATTGTTGGAGCGAGCATGGGAAGCAGGGCTTTCTGGGTGTCAGAATGTGGGGCAATGGACTCCTGAATTTCAAAGGTTGGGGCTACAGCCTCCTAGGTTTCAAAGTGTTGGATCTTCATCAACTCAGTTCCAGAGTGTAGGGCTGCCGTTAAGGTGTGCCAGGGGAATGGGGCCACTGCCCAAAGCTGTGGGGGTGGGGCTGCCATACTGAAGAGGTAGAAGAACCAGATGCTGCCAGGACCAAGGAAGTGGGGTCACCACTCAGATGAACTAGGAGAATGTGGCCACCCAAAGCTGAGGGAGCAGAGTTGCAGTCCCAGTAGGCCTAGAAGACAAAGCTAAAGCATGAGGCTGAGGGGCCTCCACCCAGAATCCAGAAGATGTGGCCAACATCCTGAGTCTGGAGGACAGGGCCATTGCCTAGGTGGTCTCAGAAAAGACAGGATTATTTTCAATCCTTGAGAGCTAATGTAATTTGTTCAGCTGGGTTTTAGACTTGCCTGGTGCCTGTTATCCCTTCTTTCCCTCCAATTTCTCCTGTTTGTAATGGAAATGCCTACCTTGTGTCTGTTCCACCATTGTACTTTCAAAACAGATAATTTGTAGTCTAAATTTCACAAGTTCACAGATGAAAAGGAATTTTGCCCCAGGATGGAATATGCCTAAAGTCTCACCCATATTTGATTTAGATGACTCAGAAGATGGGATTTTGCACTTGGAGTTGATTAAGACTTCTAGGGTGATTTTATGAGGTGAATGTGTTTTGCACGTATCAAGGACATGAATTTTGAGGGGCTAAAGGGTGGAATGTCATGGACTGAATTATGTCCCCCCAAAACATCTGCTGTAAATCCTAACCTCTATGCCTGTGGTTATAATCCCATTTGGGAATGGGTTGTCTTTGTTATGTTAATGGAGCAGGATTAGTACAGTGTTTATCTTGAGTCAGTCTCTTTTGAGATATAAAAGAGATTAAACACGCAAGCAGAAGCAGAGATTGGGAAAGACAGATGCCAATCCTCATGAAGATCACCCAGGAGCAGAAGCTCAAAAAAGACAAGGACATTTCTCCAGAGCTGACAGGGAGAAAGCCTTTCCCAGAACTGGCGCTATGAATTTGGACTTCTAGTCTCTTAAACTGTGAGAAAATAAATTTCTGTTTGTTAAAGCCATCCACTAGTGGTATTTTTGTTATAGCAGCACTAGATAACTAAGACACATGGTATAACCATGACACCAAAACCAGTTGAAGAAGGCATGAGAAAGGAAAATTATGGACTAACCTCACTCATAAACATAGATACAAGAATCTTAAAGTATTATTAACCCACATCCAGCAGTGCATACAAAAGATAATTCATCATGAGCAAGGTAGCTTTATCCCAGAAATTCAAGAGTGCTTTAATATTAGAACATTATAAATACTAAGAAAGTAGAAGACACTATGGAGGGGGGAAAGGTCAATTTGAAATAGAATCTAATAAGAAAAGCTGAGTTTGTTTTAACTAGAAGATCAGACACAGCTGAAAAAAAATAATGAATAAATTGGAATATAGATCTGGAAGAAATTGTCCCCAATATTGCAAAGAGAGATAACGAGAAGGAGCAGAGAGCATAGAATGCAAATGTTTGAACACACATCTAAAAGGAATTATAAAAGAAAACAGAGAACATGCAGATTCAAAGAGATAATGCCTAAGATTTTTCTAGTATTGATGAAAGACATGAATTCTCAGAATGAAGAAGCAAAATCAGTAAACTTAAATTGAAGAAATGAAACAAACATAACACCTGGATGCACTGTAGTAAAAGAAGGAACACCAAAAATAAGGAGAAAATCTCAAAAGCACCTAGAAAGAAATGATAGATTACCTGCAAAAGGACAATAATTACATTGACAGAAAACTTCCCAACAGCAAAATAAATAAGGTCAGAAGAGTATACAATAATCTTTGAATTCCCAAAGGAAAATAACTGAAAATGCAGTATACGATAATAATTAAATTAATATCCAAGGGTGAGGGTAAAATACACATATTTTCAGATTAAAAGAGCATTTAGAATTAAAGAATCACTGAGAGAATTTACGAGAATACTTTAGGAAGAAGAATGCTGACCTTAGAATAATTGAGATGACATCAATCGTGAGCAAAGAAAATGGTAGATACATGAATAAACTTAAATAAGCATTGGCTGTTAACAACAACAACACAATAATCACTAATTGGAAAAAAGGTAGAAACAAGGTAAAACTATGCTACAAAAACAAGGAGGGTGGTGGGAAGAGTTATCAGCTTTAAAGTTCACCAAGTTTCTTGTACTGTTAGAGAGGAGAGTAGCTATATTAATTTTATTATTTAAGGTAAGTAAGCATGTAAGTATGTGAGCTTTATCAGGAAGAGAATAGAAAGAGTATATATGACTTCCAAACAAGCAGAGAGAGAAGAGGGGAGTGCCAGGGGTAGATTAACCGTAAGCATGGTATGCATTAGTTTACAGTAAGCAGGGTACGCATAAGCTTAATTGTACTGCACGTAGGTTCACCAGGTGAAATTTTGCACTACAGCTTAGTAAGTGAACACAATTATGTCCGTGCGCACCTTGCTTATTGGATAATCCATCTCTAGCCGAGAATCTAAAGGAAACTCAGCCATTTCAACAAAAGGCAGAAAAAGAAAGAAAAAAAAGACATGATGATTAGAAAGAAAAAATAAAATGGCACAGAGAAGTATAAATGAGTCAGTGATCATAATACATGCAAATGGACTAAATTTGCAGATGAAAGACAGGTTCATAAATGGGATTTTAAAAAAAAGTATTTTGTTTAAAAATTTTAAAGATATAAAAGTAGAGAAAATGAGGGATTGACTTCCAGAATGGCAGTGAGGACACTGGGGAACTCACGCTCTCTCTAAAACAATGAAATAAAGGAAAAATAAAACCAACCACTTCAGAACTCTGGTAATTAATCAAAGCCACAACATGAACTAAAATTACCTACCCAAGATAAAATCCTAAACCTTAGTAAGACACCAGGGTCTGTGAAGTTTTAACTTAGGGCTATTCCCATCCCCCCCTCCCTCACTAGCTCAGTAGTTTGGTAGCCTCAAAAGCCAGCAGTTCTGCAGTCAACAGAGAGAAGACTCTTCTAAAAAACATAATCATGATACCATCATATCCAAAAATAATTAAAAATAACACCTTAAAATAACCAAATATCCTCTGTTCAAATTTCTCCCAATTCACAACTTGAAGGAAGCAATCAATGTCACTGAGTCAATGTAATCAGTGTCACTGCAGAAATTGTTGTATTGGTCTATGTTCTGCTGTACATATTCTTAACAACAAAAAATAAAATAAATTACTTAAAAAATTCTCCCTTTGTCTCATAAATGTGATTCCTTTAATAGCTGCTTTTTCAAATCAAGAGCCACATATTGCATTTGGCTACTTGTCTCTTGTGTTTCTATTCAACTATAAGCGCCAGCTCCCTCTTTTATTTTTCTTACAATTTATTTATAGACAAAACTGGGTTGCTTGTCCTGTAGAACTTCCCACATTCTGCATTTTGCTGATTGTATCACTGCGGTGTCAGATAAGATGATCACTGTTATATTAGATGCTTGCTGCCAATTGCACTGTAAATATGAATTAGTCCATAGTTGATCAACACAGTTGCCACTCATTTAGTGCGTATTACCCACCATATCCTTTGTAGCATACTTGACACAAATTATCTCATTTAATCTGCACAACAGCCCCATGTGTAAATATTATTTTCCCCAGCCTAGAGACAAAGAAAATGAGGCTTAGAGAGGTTAAAGAAATTTGGCCACAGTCAATCAGCTAGTAAATATCCAAATTCAAACCCAGGTCTGTCTGATGTTAAAGCCCATGCTTTTATCCTTTGCATGAGAATATCCCCTCACATTTCCTTTGCCGGTGGTTTGTGGTGGTGATTTATTTTTTATAAGTCCTAAAAAGTAGTCCTTCAGTCCATTGAAAAACCTTACTTTTACATTTCATGTGTAACACTTCGGATGCTTTCAGTTTCAAGTAACAGAAAACCCCATCTTAAGTAGACTTAGCAATAAGGGTATTTATTATCTCACATAACAAGAAATCCAGGAGTAGGCAGCACCAGAGCTGACTGATTTCCTGACTCACCAACACCACCACATACCCAGCTTCATTCTCTCTCTTCACTCTGCTGTCAGTGTGTTGGCTTTGTCCTAAGGCTGGATCCCCTGGTGGTTTTAGGGGATGTTACTGAAACTGAAGATGGCTATTTCAGTTTCAGGTAATAAGACAGTTGCATCAACAACCACTGGGAGGCATGGGATGTCTCCCTGTGTGTCCTGTTTAAGGGTAAGAAAATCTTTCCCAAAAGCCTTCAGCAGATCTTGCCTCAGGCCTCACAGGCCAGAACTGGATCACATCCCCCTCCTAATCTATCACTGGCCAGTCAACAGAATCCTAGTCCCCTTGCTTTAGGAGTGGGCACCTGGGTGCTAATGGGACCACTTTCCCTGATGTGTGGACAGGCTCTACAAGAAGGAAGTGGTGGAATGGATGTTGCATAGGCAAATGCATTAGTCCTAGGGCTTCATAACAAAGTACCACAAACCAATGACTTAAAACAACAGAAATTCATTCTCTCACAGTTCTGGGGGCCAGAAGTCTGAAATTAAGGTGGTATCAGGCCTATACCCCCTTTAGCTCTAGAGAAGAATCTTTCCTCACCTCTTCCTAGCTTTCAGTGATTACCAGCAATCCTTGGCGTTCCTTGGCTTGTAGACATATCACTCCAATCTCTGCCTCCATATTCACATGCATTCAACCTGTGTGTCTCTGTCTTCACATGGCCTTCTTATAAGGACACCAGTCACTGGATTTAGGGCTGCCATAATCCAATATGACTTCGTTATTAACTAATTATATCTGAAAAGACCTTATTTTCAAATCTAGGTCACATTCTGGGGTCCCAGGTAGACATGCATATTGGTAGGATACTATTCAACCTAGTACAGCAACCAGCAGTATCTACTACATGTTTCTAATGAAATATGATGCATATTTAAATGTAAGCAATTAAAATACTTCACTGTAAATGCCATGTAGAATTTTTTACTGCCTATTTATCAGTTTTCTCACTTGTATGAAGAAAAGCTACACAAAATGATCTATAATGTCCCTTCCGGCTCTAGAGGTTGTTTTAATTTTATATTTTCATTTTTCAAAAAGCAAGTTTAAAGTTTAAACCTATAAGGTATACTCCAAAAATGACAATGGGTTTCAACTGGCAAGATAAGTCATAGGCATGGCTCAAATCCTTCTCGCTCTTAAAAAAAAAAATTAAACATGGCTATTTAAAGAACTAAATAGACTAGAACTGATAATATCTTTGCATTACATTGTAACATTTAAGAAAAAAAAGGTTAAATGTTCTGCTTTTCTCATTCATCCATTGATATCTGCTATCTTCTAGCCCTCATGGTACAGACAGCTTGATTAGAAGTTGTTTTCCACACCTCACTGTCTGTAGTTTGGTGTCAACATCCACCTAGAGCTGATACACAGGATAGTTCTTGTATCTCTTCTTTGGCTCCCAACTATGACTTTAACTTAAGGAATCATCATTATGTCTGCTTCCTCTCACATCTTTCGAAGAAATTCATTCAGAATTCAGAATTCATTCCATTGCAGGTATTCATCTTTCCTATGGGGAGCCGCAAGGAAGCCAAAGAGAAAGATAGTACACAATCAAGTATCTTTGCTGTATTGAACTTTTGCTACTCTTTCTTAAACCTGCATGAAATTGTTTTATTATTTTCATTTTATGCCTACCATCAGCTTTCTCTGGGAAAACTGCTGGCTTTATCTGTAAACGAACCCAAAACCAAACCAGTTGTCATCAAGTTAATTGCAACTCATGGTGACCCCAGGTGTCTCAAAGTAGACGTGCACTGCATAGCGTTTTTAATGGCTAATTTTTCAGAAGTAGATCTCCAGGCCTTCTGTCACAGTCATCTAGTGCTGCTATAACAGTAATACCACAAGCGGATAGCTTCAACAAAGAGAAATTAATTTTCTCATAGTCTAGTAGGCTAGAAGTCCAAATCCAGGGCATCAGCTCCAGGGGAAGGCTTTCTCCGTCTGTCGGTATTCTCGTTGATATTCCCTTGGACTAGGAGCTTCTCTGCACAGGGACCCCAGGTCCAAAGGACTCATTTTGCTGCAGGCACTGCTTTCTTGGTGGTATGAGGTCCCCCCTCTCTGCTTGATTCCCTTTCTGATTTATCTCTTGAGAAATAAAAGGTGATGCAGACCACACCCCAGGGAAACTCCCTTTATTGGATCGGGGATGTGACCTTAGTTACGGTGTTACAATTCCACCCTAATCCTCTTTAACATAAAATACAAACACATAATGGTGGACCACCACACAATACTGGGAATTATGGCCCAGCCAAATTGATACGCCCATTTTTGGGGGGTTTTAATTCAACTCATGACACTTTCCTTCTGAGACACCTCTGGGTGGAACAGCCAACCTTTCAGTTAGTAACCAAGTGCTTAACTGCTGGCACCATCCAGCAACTTCATCTGTAAACAGCCCATTCTTATTAAACAGAAGCCTATGACTTGTAACAAACATACAGTATAAATGAGTCAACCCCACGCACCTGTCAGTTTGTTGTACTGCGGTGGTTTGTGTGTTGCTGTGATGCTGGAAGCTATGCCACTGGTATTTCAAATAACAGCAAGGTCACTATGGTGGACAGGTTTCAGCTGAGCTTCCAGACTAAGACATACTAGGAAGAAGGACCTGGCTGCCTACATCTGAAAAAATTGGTCGGTGAAAACCTTATGAATAGCAGTGGAACCTCGTTTTATATAGTTCCAGAAGATGAGCCCCCTCAGGTTGGAAGGCACTCAAAATACAAACTGGGAAATTGCTGCCTCGTCAAAGTAGAGTCAGCCTTAATGACATGGATGGAGCAAAGCTTCATTTTCTGAGGGCATGACTCAAAATGAGAAGAAACACCTCTAAACACCAATTAATAATCAGAACAAGGAATGTATGAAGTATGAATCTAGGAAAGTTGGAAGTCATCAAAAATGAAATGGACTGCATAAAGATTTATATCCTAGGCATTAGTGAGCTGAAATGGACTGGTATTGGCCATTTTGAATTGGACAATCATATAGTAAAAAAAAAAAAAATTTTTTTTTTATAGTCTAATATGCTAGGAATGACAAATTGAAGAGGAATAGTGTCACATTCATCATCAAGAACATTTCAAGATCTATCCTGAAGTACAATGCTGTCAACGATGGTATAATATCCATATGCCTACAAGGAAGACCAGTTAATATAACTATTATTCAAATTTACGCACTAACCACTAAGCCCAAAGATGAGGAAATTGAAGATTTTTACCAACTTCTGCTGCCTGAAATTGATCAAACATGCAGTTCAGATGCATTAATAATTATTGGTGACTGGAATGCAAAAGTAGGAAACATAGAAGGATCTGTAACTGGAAAATAAGGCCTTGGTGATAGAAACTATGCCGGAGGTCGCATGATAGAATTTTATAAGACCAACAACTTCTTCATTCCAAATACTTTTTTCAACAACATAAATGGCGACTATACACATGGACCTCACCAAATGGAATGCATAGGAATCAAATCAACTATGTCTGTGGAAAGAGATGATGGAGAAGTTCAATATCATCAGTCAGAACAAGGCCAGGGGCCAACTGCACAACAGATCATCAATTGCTCATATGCAAGTTCGAGTTGAAACTGAAGAAAATTAGATCAAGTCCACAAGAGCCAAAATATGACCTTAATAGATTTGACACATTGAACACTAATGACCAAAGACCAGGTGAGCTATGGAATGACATTAAAGACAGCATACATGAAGAAAGCAAATGTTCTTTAAAAAGACAAGAAAGAAAGAAAAGACCAAAATGGATGTCAGAAGAGACTCTGAATCTTGTACTGAATGTACAGAGGCTAAAGCAAGTAGAAGAAATGATGAAGTAAAAGAGCTGAACAGAAGATTTCAAAGGGTAGCTCAGGAGACAAAGTGAAGTATTATAATGACATGTGCAAAAACCTCGAGTTACAAAACCAAAAAAGAAGAACATGCTTGGCACTTCTCAGGCTGAAAGAACTGAAGAAAAAATTCAAGCCTTGAATTGCAATACTGAAGGATTCTATGGGGAAAATACTGAACGACACAGGAAGCATCAAAAGAAGATAGAGGGAATACTCAGAGTCACTGTATGAGAAAGAACTGGTCGAAGTTCAATCATTTCAGGAGGTAGCATATGATCAGGAACTGATGGTACTGAAGAAAGAGGTCCAAGCTGCATTAAAGGCACTGGAGAAAAACAAATCTCCAGGAATTGACAGAACACCAGTTAAGATGTTTCAGTGAACAGATGCGGCACTGGAAGTGCTCACTAATCTCTGTCAAGAATTTTGGAAGATAGCTTCCTGATCAATCAACTAGAAGAGATTCATATTTGTGCCCATTCCAAAGAAAGCTGATCCAACAGAATGTAGAAATTATACAACAATATCATTAATACCACACACAAGTAAAATTTTGCTGAAGATCATTTAAAAGCGGTTGCAGCAGTACATCCACAGGATTTCAAGCCATATTCAAAAGAGGGCGGGTGATGAGGGATATCATTGCTGATGTCTGATGGATCTTGGCTGAAAGCAGAGAATACCGGAAAGATGTTTACCTGTGTTTTATTGACTTCAAAAAGGCATTCGACTATGTGGATCATTAACAATTATGGATAACATTGTAAAAAATAGGAATTCCAGAACACCTAATTATGTTTATGCAGAATCTGTACATAGACCAATAAGCAGTCGTTTGAACAGAACGAGGAGATACTGTGTGGTTTAAAGTTAGGAAAGGTGTTCATTAGGGTTGTATCGTTTCACCATATTTATTCAATCTGTATGCTGAACAAATAATCTGAGAAGCTGGAATATATGAAGAAGAATGTGGCATCAGGACTGGAGGAAGACTCATTAACAGCCTTCTATACGCAGATGACACAATCTTGCTCACTGAAAGTGGAAAGGACTTAAAGCACTTATTGATGAAAATCAAAGACTATACAGCTTTCAATATGGATTGCACCTTAACACAAAGAAACCAAAAATCCTCACAACTGGCCATCATGATAAACGGAGACAAGACTGAAGTTGTCAAGGATTTCATTTTACTTGGATCCACAATCAACACCCATGGAAGCAGCAGCCAAGAAATCAAATGACATATTGCATTGGGCAAATCTGCTGCAAAAGACCTCTTTAAAGTGTTGAAAAGCAAAGATGTTACTTTGAGGCCTGACCCAAGCCATGATGTTTTCAATCATCTCATATGCATGCAAAAGCCGGACAATGAATAGGGAAGGCCAAAGAAGAACTGGACACATTTGAATTATAGTGTTGGCAAAGAATATTAAATATACCATGACAGAATGATGAACAAACCCGCCTTGGAAGAAATACTGCCAGAATGCTCCTTAGAAGCAAGGATGGCTAAATTTCCTCTCACATACTTCAGACATGTTATCAGGAGGGACTAGTCCCTGGAGAAAGACATCATGCTTGATAAAATAGAAAGTCAGTGAAAAGGAAGAAGACTTCCGGTGAGATGGAATGACACAGTGGCTGCAACAATGGGCTCAAGCATAACAACAATTGTGAGGATAGCGCAGGACCGGCAGTGTTTCATTATGTTGTACATAGGGTTGCTGAGTCAGAACTGATGCCAAATAGCACCTACCAACAACAACAAATAAGCCAAAGAGATCCTGTCCGTTACATGGGACATTTGGAATAACAAATGTGCAGGAAATTTTTGGAACATGATTTAAAATGTTTTGGTCATACCTCTATTTCATTTAACTATTTTTAGCTCAGATTTGTCATATTGGTGAGAATTTCCGTGGTACATTCCATTATCAGAGTTGGTAGTGGAAAGAACACTGGTCTGTCAATTCAGCAGCCACCATCTGCCATTGTTCATTATGCTAATTCCAAGAGCCTTAGAGGATTAACTTTATTTTCTGATTCAGCCCAATTGGTGGGGAAGGTACAGGCCTGTTTTGAAACATACGAAGATAAGACAGAGCCAAATGTGCCTCTCTGGGGAAGGCTCCAGTGCCCAAAGTAAAAGGAGAGAAGATGAGCTTAATAACCGGCTGGGTGACCTTGAACAAGTCATATCACCTCTCTGTGCCTCCAGTAACTCTTATTGGGGACGGTCCCCATTCTGCCATCTCACAGAGTTGTTGCAAAAACTAAACGAGAAAATGAGTAGGAAAGTATTTTCACAAATGCAAACTGATGTCATTGTCTTCAAACATGGAATTTTTTTCTGCAGCACTTTTTTTTTTCTTTTTTGGGCACATGATTACTGCACATGCCATGCCAGATTACCATGCTGTTTCACCTTCATTCACCCTTATTTCAGACAGAGATGGCAACACTGCATCCATCCCTTTGGTTCATTTTCCTTCCACCGTATCTCTTAAGATGCAAATCCCACCTGTATGTGAAATATGGCTAAGTAACAACTTACAAAACTCAACATATCTTAACCTGTCAAGACAAGGGCAATAAGCAAGGGTTACTCACAATATATGCCCAAGGGTTTAAAAAGGAGAGCACATCTAGTCAGAAAAGCCTTCTGAAAGGTAACTCTATTTTGCCATGTATTTTAGTAATTTTGGTCTTTACCCTAAGCCATCCCACCCCACTTCCAAGCTTCAGAAGCAAAACAGTATTTCACTATCTTCGTAGCCCCAAGAACCCGGCAGAGAAGGCATCTCAGTACATATTCAGTGATGAAGTGAACCGGCTAAACGGCTGACTATAACACAGTGGATTTTAACATTTATTCACCCTAACCAGGCCCAGCTACCCTTAATTTAGCACTACAGAGCTTCTTAGGAGTGTGCCCATGAACTCCCTTGAAATTCCCAAAGAAGCAGCTAGCCTTGAATGAGTATCCACTAAGTGCCACAAAAACGGTGCCAGGTGCCTTCACATATGCCATGGGTCGTTTAATCCGCACAATATGTCTTCCAGCTTTAAGCCTATTTTACAGACGAGAAAGCTAAGGCTCGGAGAAGCTAAATTGTCCGATCTCACAGCTAGTGAAGCCTTCGCGTGTGCGTGGGTGCTCCAACCCCCTCACCCCCATCACTTTAGCTCTGTCTGGCTAAACCCAACCTGGCTTACCTGCCCCTCCTCCCGCCCCCAGGCATCTAACCAGGCACTCCTGTCCCACGCCCCAGCCCCAGGCCTACGTGAAGCCAGTAAAACTGTGGCAGGCCTGTCTGGACCTGAGCCTCGTCTTAACAAGGCTTCGATGTAAAGATGCTCATTCAACCAAAGGCTCCTCACAACCTTGACAAGCCTGTCCTATCCGCACCCTATCCGCAGCCCAGAGCTTCTCAGAAGAGCCTGCACAGCTTTTTCCAAAAGCTGAAGTTTTTCCTCCCCTGCAGAACGGTTATAGGGTCCCGACACTGATTCCACTAGAAAGCGCAGGGAAAGTGCGTGGGTGGGGAGCCGCAGCACAGCGCAGAGGGCAGACTCGGGTCCTGCCTCTGAGTTGCCGCTCCGCGCAGCCGGGAACTACGCTTCCCAGCCTGCTCCGCTGCGCCCGCGCGCGGGTACGCCGCGCTCTAGTCCCGAGCCGCCTGATGATCGCCGCGCTCACCCGGGCACGGCGACGCCCCTGCTTCTGCGGCCCCGCTACCTCGGGGCTGACGGACTGACGGCCCGCACCGCCGGTTCCGGGATGCGCGCACGGACGGGTGAGTGTGCCAGGGGTGGGTGGGGGGCTCCGCGAGCGAGGCGCTGTTTGCAGCCCACCGGCCCACAGTGCAGAGACTGCCGCGCCCTCCTGGCCATTGGAGGATGCTCGGCGGCGTCGGGCTCGGCCCGCGGGTGAGCGGAGCCCGGGCCGCCTCTTCGCCTCCCCAGCACGCGGGCTGCGAGGGACTGCTGAGCGCTGCGCCCCCGCGGCGGAGGGAAGAGTGCTGCTGGGTATGGGTCCCAAGCTGCGCACTGCGGCTCTGCAGCTTCTGCAGCCCGCCGGGCCGCTGCAGCGAGGGCGCGGTCTCCTGTCCTTCCCAAGCTTCGGGGCTGGGTTTTTCTACGCTAGGCTTTGTTCCCTACTTTCTCCTCTCCTGTGAACGTTTGTTAAGCTCCTGAGCCTTAACCATCTCACTGCCTCCGTAACGCAGACGGCGGGAAGAGTGGACTCTGGCCGGCGTCTTTTCCCAGGCTCGCTGGAGCTGTCACTCGCGGGCGTTGCAGCCTCTGAGAAGGCAGCGTTCAGATGGCAGCTGTGCAGGTCTTGAGACCCTTATTTTTTTCTGGTTAAAGGAATGGTAGTATGTGCTCCTTTGAGTCTTCCTAAAATTTCCCTCTTGCCTTACAGAAATGAAGATTGACTTTAAAAAATAATAACAATAAAAGACTCAGAGTGGGCATTTTTACTTAAACTTTTCAAAGGTAGGACGGTGATGTGATCAAAATGCAAATTAGCAGTGAAGAAGGCAGTGAGTGCCGTGGCTTCGTCTGTGCCCGTTTTTAACATCTGAATCACAAGGTACTTGGAAGGGGAAAGAAAAGAACATTGGAGGATGTTTTAAAACCTGGCTCCAGTCCTAGCTCTACGGTCAACGGTCAACGAGCCGAGGGACCCTGGGCAAGTCCCTTCATCTCTATGAGCCTCCTTCTCCGTATAAAATGGGGCTTTGTGCTAAATGATTTCTGAGCCTTTGTTCTTCCAGGATTCTCATACCAAGGAACTAACTAGACGAGGGTGCTTCTGTTTAATGACATGACAAAAAGCCTGATTGTGACAGGACAAGAGGCTTTGCCCTAGTGAAGAAGAAAGATTTTTCAGGGCTTAGGCAATCTGATATTTAAAAAAAAAAAACAAACTGATTTCCTCTGTTCCCTTCAGTCTGGTCCAATAAATATGCATTACAACTGCTTTAATTTTTGTAAATTACTCTGAATTGGTAGGCTACAGTAGGTTTTTCACTGCTGTTGTTTAATTTGCTGAGTGTGAAGTAATGGGGTCAGCAGGTAAAGGAAAGAGCAGGTGACTCCTTAGGGCTGGACCAGAGCAATCAGATGAAAGTCCACTAGAGGAGGGGAGGTAATGGGTTGGGAGCAGGAAGTAACCAGAAAGTGTATGGGAGGGGAAGAGAGAGAATGGGTACTGATGGGTCATTGCTGGAAAAATAAATACACAACATAAGGAATGAGAGAACCAGAAAATCAGTGCCATGCAAACTGTAACATAACAACCAATTCAGGCAAGGAGTCATGAGCTGATACAAAAATCTTTGATTGAAAATTTGTTGGGGAACAGTATTTTCACTGGAGAACAGCATCTCACTTCAGACTACTTTCTGAGATGTATCCTTATGGTGGAGATCAGGAGTCAGTGGAAAGTCTCCTGTTCTGATGCAGTTAGAAGGTCATAACTTCACTTACATACCATTACTGGGAAAAATGTTTAACCTGAATCTAATTAGGAAGAGACAACCTGACAAATTCAGAACGTGGGACATTCTGCAAGACAATTGGCCTGCACTCTTAAAAAATTTAATGTTATCAGAAAAAAAGAAAGATTTGTGCAAGTGGGAGATTATAGTAGATTAAAAAACTAAACTGATGTCACAACTAATTGGGACATGTGAAATTTGGATTCTAGATCAGGGAAAAAATAATTATAAAAGATAACTTGGAGACAGTTGGGGACACTTGAATATGGACCGTATATTAGATGATATTATAGAATTGCTGTTAATTTCTTAGGTGTGATACTGTGATTATATAGGACACTGACTTTATTCTTTGGAGATGTGTGCCCAAGTATTAGCAGTAAAGTGTCCTGACATCTGCAACTTACTTTCAACTGGTTCAGAAAAAACTGTATCCCAGGGAGGGGAGGGGGCTGTCAAGCTAAGGAATGTAACAAATGTAGCAAAATGGTGACAGTTGGTGAATCAAGGAGAATACTGTGTTGTTGTTGTTGGGTGCCATCAAGTAGGCTTGTACTCTTAGCAACCTCATGTGGCAGAGTAGAACTGCTCCCATAGGGTTTTCTAGGCTGTAATCTTTATGGGAGCAGATCTCCAGGTCTTCCTCCTGCAAAGCTGCCCAATATGTTCGAACTACCAACCTTCTGATTTGCAACTGAGTGCTTAACCATTGTGCCACCATGGCTCTTGGAGAGTAGTATGTAGGTGTTTTTTTGTACTATTCTTTTACCTTTTCTATAAACTTAAACTTTTTAAAATAGAAGGTTGGGGATTAAGTAAATAGAGTTTTGCAGGGGACTTTGTGGTTAGTGACAGCTGCAGCAAATCCATTGGAAACTTCTTGGATTCAGGTGCCCAAGGTTTAAGTCTTGTTTGAGTTATGAGTAGGGTTAGGGAAAGTTCCCTTTTTTGGTTTGCCCTAACTGCACTTCATGCTCAAGCTCCTACCTCAAAGGTTTAGTAATTCCCCAAACCTTGGAAACTCTAGCCCTACCCAAGAATCATACTAAAAGCACTGTCCCTTTTTCTCTGCATTCTGAGATCTGTGTAGGTGTGGAAGGAAATTTGGGAACTTAGGTGATAGTTTGGTTTATTTTGGCCTCGGGGAGGATGTTGGGGCGAGAACAGATCCTGTTTTGTGACAGAACAGAAGTGGTAGGTTTTTCTGTCATTCCCTTATGTGTAAATCACACACAATCAAATGTTTTCAGTATAGACTGTGACTGGTTCAAAGAGGTTCACAGAAGAAATATGCTGAAGGAACTTCCTATTATTAGTCCAAGAAGGTAGAACCAGCTCTTAAGAGACATTTAATCTCTTATAAAGCATATTTTGTGGCAAGAATATTTTTGTTATTCTTGGATTTGATCTATATGTGTGTCTATTTATGTACATCCATGTGCTTACATGTATATCTAGGAAAATATTAATTTAAGGTGTATACAGTTGTCTGAACATCCAAAATACTATATGTGTAGATCTGTGACTCTCAAACAATATTCCCTAAAATATATATGATGTTAATTAGTGCTACAAGGAAAAAAAGTGTGTAGTCAAACAGATACGAGAATTACTAGATTAAACAAAGCTAAAAAGGTTTACTCAAGACTTTTCAGAGCCTTCCATGGGTTAGTGCTCATTGTGGTTGGGGGTGGAGATGGGGGTGTCTGTAAGATATGGTATGGAGTGTTTCCCAAACTTGTGTGACCACAGGCTCTTCTGGACAAAGGATCTTGAAGGGCAAGTGTTAATGTGGAACCACCTTTGGGAAACACTGCCTTTAGGGCATTTGTGGGTGGAAGGTCAGGACATCTGAATAAATGTGTAGTTGGTAAGTATTTGTTTCCTACTACCTACAGATTAGATTCCAAGCTTTGGATTCTGGCTTTAATGGATCATAGCTGTTTCACCTCAATCTACTTTTCCAATTATCATTTCCTGGCAACCTGACATATTTCTTCCTATAAACTTTCCTGCTGAATATTTTGCTTATATATTTTGGAACAATTTTAAGTGTACCCAGAAGTCAATTATCCGTAAATTTTGAAGGCTTTGTTAGTTATGTAAACCAGTATACTACTGTTTTGCTATGGCTCTAATGGAGCTTGGGTAACTGCTTTTCCTCCAAAAACCACTTTGAGTTCCTTGGTCCTGGACCTATATTTCAGAAACCCTGGTGGCATAGTGGTTAAGTGCTATGGTTGCTAACCAAAAGGTCAGCAGTTCAAATCCACCAGGTGCTCCTTGAAAACCTTGTGGGGAAGCTCTGCTCTGTCCTGTAGGGTTGCTGTGAGTCAGAATTGACTTGACAGCAATGGATGATGATGATGGACCTATATTTCACCTTGACTTTCCTCAAACGTGTGATTTATTTCTGGTTTTACGTTTTATGTTTTGATGGCTGCCCAATCAATTACCTCTTTCACATGTGTCACCAGTTTTTGTGGATTCCCCTAGTGACAGCTGGGTGGGGTGGGAACAAGAAGGTTACTCTGGGGCTGTGGTGACACGAGCTCATGAATTTGCATGAGGCCATGGCAAGCCTGGACGTGAGGAGTAAGGAGCAAATCTAGAGGACTAGCCCCAAGAAAGAAGCAGGATACCCCTTATCAGAGTGATTGGAGGGATCTAGATTGGTGGTGCAGTGGTTAAATGCTCAGCTGCTAACTGAAAGTTTGGTGGTTCAAACCCACCAGCTGCTCTGCAGGAGAAAGATATGGCAGTCTGCTTCCATAAAGATTACAGCCTTGGAAACTCTGTGGGGCAGTCATATAGGGTTGTTGTGAGTTGGAATCAACTCAAGGGCAATGGGTTTTTAGTTTAGAGTCTAGTGAGCTGGGTTGCTCTTCAGCCAGTGTATGCAGGGATAGCATCCTCATCGTTTATAGCTGGTAGCTACCTTGGTTGGGCAGTGCTCATTCCATACCAGGTCCTAAATGTTTTGCATGTCATTCTGATAAGCAGCCATGAGTCAAGGTGTACAGAACACCCTTAAGTCATAGCAAAGCATAGATGAGAATCTAACTGGGGTACAGATGCCCAAGAAACAAGATAGGTGGGTCTAAGACCATACAAGCAGGCAGAAGCCAGGAGGGCACATGGATCAAAGGACAGAGAACAGGGAACCCATGGTGTCAGTCAGAAAGTTAGAAAACCATAAGTACCTAAGGGCAGGATGAGGGGACTTGGCTAGAGCCAACAGGAATTAAAAACCAGGAAGATACAGACAGCTGAGTGTAAGGCAAGGAGGTAAACAGAGGCCAAGAAACAGGAACTCCTCAGAAAACATAGAGTCAGACAGAGGGGCAAGGGAGCATAGGGGGATAGAACCCACCAAGAGAGTTAGAAACCAGGTGGCAGTCTGGGAAGATAGTAAGTCTTCCATGCAAAAGAGCTTCTGCCTCAGTCAGGAAGCTTGTTTGCTACTTCTGCTGCGATGGTAACCCATCTCATAGCTTGGCTGGCCTATACCATGGAGACTTGCTGTGCATGGCAGACTCTGGCTCACGGCTCTTATAGTATGCTGCCTCTCTGTATTTGACAGATCCTTACAAGGAAATCAGAGGGAAAGAATGAATACCCCGCAAAGAGATTATTCTTAGATGAAGAGAAAAAGAAAATATTTTTTATTGGGAGCTTACTATGGGCTAGACATTGTACCAAACCTAGTATGTACATTGTCTCACTAAGCATCACTTCAACCTTCGGAGACAAGTACTGTTCTTTGCCCATTTTACAGAACACGGGAATAAAGCTTGGAGAAATTGTCGCTCTCACACAGATCTGTCTACATCAGACCCAGGACTGGCCAACTCGAAGACTAACTCTTTTAGTCTTTTGTGCTCTTCTAAACCTGGGGGGAGGATCACCAATGGGCACACTGTTATAAAAGAGGAGGGGACTGTTTTTGAGCATGTTTTAAGCTTTGGCAACTTCTATAAGATTGGGAAATTAAGAACACATAGTCTTGGATACAAACTCTTTGTTCTGGTAAGATCTGTTCCTCATTTCCCTTTCAGCTTGCTCTTCCCATTGTCTTGCCGTATATTTTGCCTGAAATTCCTCCTTATTTGATAGCATTCTTAGTCCTTCATTTTCTGCAACTATTTTGCAGAATCTGGCATGATACATGTGGTTGCTTTAAAAAAAAAAAAACAGATTTGATTGGACTGTCTTCAAAAGAGTAGGTTCCAAAAGACAGGCTATGTCTGTTACATATTTGTATTTTCCCTCCAGATAGAAAGAAATTAAATATAGGATCAATTCATGTTTTCTTGGAAGGTGTGCTGATATGCTGGTTTTGTTTTAATTTACTAATTTTAGAATATGTAGGTTTGGCTCTTGTGCAAATTGGTTCACTAATTGTCTAAAAACTTATGAAGTATTTAAGGTATATAAAAAGGAATAAAGAATAACAACCTTTCGTGTAGCCACCACCTCTCTGGGGAATAAATCGTCATCAGAATAGTTGAAGCCCAGTGTCCCCTCCTGATGTGGTATCCCCCCCACCAACAGCCCTTAGTGCCTTCCCTAGGTGTACACTCCTAGGGAATTAGAGTACAATTTTGCCCATTTTAAAACACTTTTCACTGTGTTTGTTCTTAAGAATTTTTTTCGATTTACTCTTTTATAAAAATCAATCTTTGATTTAGCTTGGGTTTAATGAATAGGGCTGCTGGCTTTGGTTTTGATTCTATCTTTGTGTGTAGGCAGGACCAAAGGCTAGGCACTTCACACTGTGTCTGATTTTTCTCTTTCCTATCACACTTATTCAAGTAAGGTGTGGAAAGAGGAGGAAAGAAAGCTACACTCCTTATTTTCCTTCCGCGGACTTGAGTCTTTGGGCGTTTGGAAGAGTTATTTGAGGGCCCACGTCACTGTTCCTTCCGCTCAAGGCCTCTCTCCCCTGGAGAGCATTTTCTTCACCTGCTGCATGTACCTGGGCTCCTGGAAGCCTCATTTGACACTTGCACCATTCCAGCATGTACGTTTGTAAGCTTGTTTTGTGCTGAGTGCTTGCCATGGGACAGATACTCTGCTAGAGGGTTTAACACTGCTTTGCAAATTTTCCGCTGCAGTATTGTTAACAGTTGTTCTTAGCTACCATTGAATCAGCCCCCAACTCATAGCAACCCCATGCACAACTGGATCAGACTGTTGTGACCCACAGAGTTTTCACTGGCTGATTTTTCACCAGTAGATCACCAGGCACTTCTTCCTAGTCTGTCTGAGTCTAGAAGCTCTGCTGAAACCTGTTCAGCATCACGGCAACACTGCAAGCCTCTACTGACAGGTAGTGGCCGCACTTGAGGTACATCGGCCAGAAGTCAAACCTGGGTCTCCCAGGTGGAAGATGGGAAATTCTACCACTGAACCACCACTCCCACTGCTAAAAGACGGGGAGGACAAATATGAACCCTTGTGAAGACCAGGTTGTGGCTAAAGCAGGGCAGGCATGAGCTGGAAAAATCTATGATTTTTAAAAAGCTATGAGAATTTAGCATTCTTCTCCACATTATATTTATATTTGTTTTTTAAAAATAATAACTAGGGGGCCAAGATGGTGGAGTAGTCAGACGCTTCCTGTGGTCCCTCTTACAGCAAAGACCCGAAAAAACAAGTGAATCAATTATATATGCCAATCTAGGAGCCCTGAACATCAAAGGCAAAATTGATGAATTGTACTGAGTAGCAGCGTGAGGGAGAGATTACTCAGAAGCAGTGAAGTGTTGCCAGACCTGACCTGGCAGGAACTGGCACCCTGCAGGCTGGATCAGCTGGCATTCGTAGTGAGGCAAACAATGGCACTTGGGATGTGTTTGTTACATCAGGAGAGACCAAGCCGTGGAGAGTTGGCTCAAACCTCCAGAACCAGTGAAAAATGGCACTCAATCAGTGAAAGATAAGTATATGCGTCTAACCTACCACACGGGTCAAAAAACACTCCCTTTGGAAAGAACCTCTCTCCGATTTACCTGTCTTATCCCCACTCTGCACCAGGTCTGGGCAGGCTTCAGCGATTGCCGCATCCCCTGGGCCAGAAGTAGGACCCATCGCATGCCATGGGCCATTCTCCTGGCTTTGGAAAGGTAACAAATTAACAAACAGAAAAAAATAATTTGCCAGCTCCCCTAAGCTGGGAACTCAGGGAAGGCACAGCACCTTTGCCTAGGCACAGGCGTAAGGGGTCCATGGACTTTGAATGTAGTTCAACCCTGCATAGACCTGTGTGGGCCTATTTCAACAGTATAGACCCTCATTAGCACAGTACAACAGGGTACATACCTGAAGCCTAATTTCAACTATATAAGCTATATGGTGGAATGGCATATTTGTGATGCTTGGTACTACTCCGCCCATTAAGCAGGGTCCTCACCTACCCACACCAGGGGCTTGAGAACTGGTGGCTCCACCCACGCCACCTAACCACCCATGACAGGGGCTCAAGAATAAGTGGTGCCTCCCAGTCCTTACAGTCAACAGCATTGGGTGCCCATAGTCCAGCTGCAAAACCCACCCATGTATGTGCTGTAGGAGACAGGGATATGCTTGCCTCTCAGATATTCAGGGGCAGCTGTCAGTCCCCAGACTTCCTCAGCACATGACCCCACACTGCAGCCAGATACCTGTGCCTACTCCAATCACCCTGCCCATCTAGGACTGTACATGAGAGGCTGCACCACCCACTTGGTGACCGACAACCTGGACACTTAAGCTGAATCCTATCAAAATAAGTAAATGGTCTCCTGGGCTCACATACCTAGTAACAGCTCTAACCATCTGGTGACAGGACGTGAGAGAGTGAAAGGCACCAATTATCAGACTAGTTCACCTGAGCAGTCTATTTGGGTATATCAAAACAAAACAAAACAAGAAGCTAGGACACAGTAAGCAAACATAAAATAAATATAACTTACTGATGGCTCGGAGAGAACAGTCAATATCAAATCACATAGAGACAGACCACAATGGCTTCAGCAAGCACCCCAAACAAAGAATCAAGAAATCTTCTGGAGGAAGAGAACGCCTTGGAATTACCAGAAGTAGAATTCAAAAGATTAATATGCAGAGCTCTTCAGGAAATCAGGAAGGAGATAGGCAAAACACAGAACAAGCCAAGGAACACACAGAAAAAGCAATAGAGAAACTCAAGAAGGTTTTGCAAGAGCATAATGACAAATTTAACAGGCTGCAAGAATCTATAGAGACAGCAAGCAGAAATCCAAAAGATTAACAATAAAATTCAGAATTAGACAACTCAATAGAAAGTAATAGGACCAGAATTGAGGCAATGGAATTCAGAATTAGTGAGATTGAAGATAAAGCACCAACTTATTTGAGGAAAAATCAGATAAAAGAATAAAAAAAAAAATGAAATCCTAAGAATTATGTGGGACTCTATCAAGAGGAACAACCTACGAGTGATTAGAGTACCAGAACAGCAGGGGGTGGGGGTGGGGGACAGAAAATACAAAGAGAATTGTTGAAGATTTGTTGGCAGAAAACTTTCCTGATACCATGAGAGATCAGAAGATATCTATCCAAAAAACTCATCAAACCCCACACAAGGCAGATTCCAAAAGAAAGTCACCAAAACATAATGAAACTTGCCAAAACCAAAGGTAGAGAATTTTAAGAGTGGCAAGGGACAAAGGAAAAGTCACCTGCAGGGGAGAATCAATAAGACTAAGCTCAGACCCTGGAAGCAAGAAGGCAATGGGATGACATATACAAAGCCTTAATGGAAAAAAATTGCCAACTAAGAATTATATATCCAGCAAAACTGTCTCTCAAATATGATGGCAAAATTAGGGCATTTCCAGATAAACGGAAGTCTAGGGAATTTGTAAAAACCAAACCAAAATTAGAAGAAATACTAAAGGGTGTCCTCCAGTTAGAAAATCAATAACATCAGATAACAACGTAAGACTAAACAACCAGGTATCAACCCAGATAGGGAAGTCACAAATAAATCAAAGCTAAAACACTGAAAATAGGGAAACACAGACATCAGTATGTATAAGATGGCATTAAAACAAAAAAGAGGGAATAAATAATGTAGTCCTAGATCTTTCATATGGAGAGGAAGTTAAGGCAATATCAAGAAATAAAAGATTGGTTTAAACTTAGAAAAATATAGGTAAATATTAAGGTAACCACAAAGAAAACTAGCAATCCTACACATAAAAATAAAAAACAAGAAAAACACGAAGTCTCAGCAAACACAAAATCAGCAACAATTAAAAGGACGAAAAGAAAATACATAAAGAATAAAGACTCAGCACAGAAAATTAAGTGGAACGAAGAAATTGTCAAGAACACACACAAAAAAAGACATCAAAATGACAGCATAATACCAACCAATAATTACGATGAATGTAAATGGACTAAATGCTCCAATAAAGTGACAGAGAGTGGCAGAATAGATTTAAAAAAGATGATGTCTGTATGCTGCTTACAAGAGACATACCTTAAAGATACAAACTAAAACTCAAAGGATGAAAAAATTTATATCAAGCAAACAACAATCAAAAAAGAGCAGGAGTGGCAATATTAATCTCTGAAAAAATATATTTAAGTAAAATCTACCACAAAAGAAAAGGAAGGACACTGTATAATTAATGATGTGTCAATACACCAGGAAGACATAACCAAAATAAATATTTATGCGCCCAACAACAGGGCTCCTAAATACATGAGACAAGCTCTAACAGCATTGAAAAGAGAAATAGACAGCCGCACAATAATATTTGGAGACTTAAACACACCACTTTTGGTGAAGGACAGGACATTCAGAAAGAAGCTCAATACAGACACAGAAGATCTAAATGGCACAGTCAACCAACTTGATCTCATAGACATATACAGAACACTCCATGCAACAGCAGACATGCATACTTTCTTTTCCAACCCACATGGAACATTCTCCAGAATAAACCATATATTAGGCCATAAAGCAAGCCTTAACAGATTCCAAATCATTGAAATATTACAAAGCATCTTTTCTGACCACAAAGCCATAAAAGTAGAGATCAGTAACAGAAAAAGCAAGGAAAAAAAATCAAACACCTGGAAACTGAATAACACTTTGCTCAAAAACTACTGGGTTATAGAAGAAATTAAGGACGGAATAAAGAAATTCACAGAATCAAATGAGAATGAAAACATATGCTACCAGAACCTTTGGGACCCAGCAAAAGCAGTGCTCAGAGATCAGTTTATACCAATAAATGCACACATCCAAAAAGAAGAAAGGGCCAAAATCAATACATTAACCCTAAAACTTGAACAAGGAGAGAGCAGCTAACGATGCCCTCAGGCACCAGAAGCAAGCAAATAATAAAAACTAGAGCAGAATTAAATGAAATAGAGAATAGGAAAACAACTGAAAGACTCAACAAGACCAAAAGCTGGTTCTTTGCAAAGATCAACAAACGCGATAAACTATTGGCCAAAGTAACAAAAGAAAAACAGGAGAGGCAGCAAATAACCTGAATAAGAAATGAGATGGATAATATCGCAACAGACCCAGCTGAAATTTAAAAGAATCATAACAGAATACTATGAAAAACTGTACTCTAACAAATTTGAAATCCTAGAGAAAATGGGCAAATTTCTAGAAACACACTGCCTACCTAAATTAACATAAACACAGATAGAACAACTAATGAACCTATAACAAAAGAGGAGATTGAAAAGGTAACGAAAAACTCCCAACAGAAAAAAGCCCTGGTCCTGACAGTTTCACTGGAGAGCTCTACCAAATTTTCAGAGAAGAGTTAACACCAGTACAATTAAGGTATTTCAAAGCATAGAAAAGGATGGAATACTCCCAAACTCATTGTATGAAGCCAGCATATCCCTGATACCAAAACCAAGTAAAGACAACACAGAAAAAGAAAATTACAGACCAGTATCCCTCCTGAACATAGACGCAAAACTCCTCAACAAAATTCTAGCCAATAGAATTCAACAACATATCAATTAAAAAAAAACAAAACAAAACACCATGACCAGGTGAAATTCATACAAGATATGCAGGGATGGTTCGGCATTAGAAAAACAATCCATGTAATCCATCACATAAATAAAACAAAAGACAAGAACCACATAATCTTATCAATTGACCAAGAAAAGGCATTTGACAAAGTCTAACACCCATTCATGATAAAAACTCAGCAAAATAGGAATAGAAGGGAAATTCTTCAACATAATGAAGGGCATTTATACACAGCTAACAGCCAACATATTCCTAAAATGGAGAGAGTCAGAAAGCATTCCCCTTGAGAACAGGAACCAGACAAGGTTGCCGTTTATCACCAGTCTTATCCAACATTGTGCTGGAGGTCCTAGCCAGAGCAATCAGGCTAGATAAAGAAATAACGGGGATCCAAACTGGTAAGGAAGAAGTAAAAATGTCTCTATCTGCAGATGACAGGATCTTGTACACAGAAAACCCTAAAGAATCCACAAGAAAATGACTGGAACTAATAGAAGATTTCAGCAAAGTATCAGGATACAAGATAAACATACAAAAATCAGTTGGATTCCTCTGCATCAACAAAAGGAACTTCAAAGAGGAAACTGCCAAATCAATACCATTTACAATAGCCCCCAAGAGGATAAAATACTTAGGAATAAATCTAACCAGGGACGTGAAAGACCTATACAAAGAAAACTATAAGACACTACTGCAAGAAACTGAAAGAGACTTACATAAGTGGAAAAACATACCTTGCTCATGGATAGGAAGACTCAACATTGTAAAAATGTCAATTCAACCCAGAGTGATCTACGGATACAGTGCAATCCCAATCCAAAATCCAATGACATTTTTTAATAAGAGAGAAATAAATCACCAACTTCATATGGAAAGGGAAAAGGCCTCAGATAAGTAAAGCATTACTGAAGAAGAAGAACAAAGTGGGAGGCCTCACAGTACCTGATTTTAGAACCTATTATACCGCATGGTACTCAAAACAGCCTAGTACTGGTACAACAACAGCTATATAGACCAATGGAACAGAATTGAGAATCCAGAGGTAAATTCCTCTACCTGTGAGCAGCTGATATTTGACAAAGGTCTGAAGTCTGTTAAATGGGGAAAAGACAGTCTCTTTAACAAATGGTGCTGGCATAACTGGATATCCATTTGCAAAAAAATGAAACAAGACCCATACCTCACACCATGCACAAAAACGAACTCAAAATGGATCAAAGACTTAAATATAAAACCTGAAACAATAAAAGATCATGGAAGAAAAAATGGAGACATCGCTAGGATCCCTAATACATGGCATAAACAGAATACAAACCATAACCAACAGTGCACAAACGCCAGAAGAGAAACTAGGTAACTGGGAGCTCCTAAAAGTCAAACACTTACGCTCATCAAAAGACTTCACCAAAAGAGTAAAAAGACAACCTACAGACTGGGAGAAAATTTTTGGCTGTTACAAATCCAATCAGCATATAATCTCTGAAATGTGGAAGATACTGCAAAACCTCAACAACAAAAAGGCAAATAACCCAATTAAAAAATTGGCAAAGGACATGAATGGCCAGTTCACCAAAGAAGACATTCAGGCAGCTGATACACGTGAGGAAATGCTCATGATCATCAGCCATTAGAGAAATGCAAATTAAAACTACAATGAGGTACCATCTTACACCAACAAGGCTAGCATTAGACCAAAAAACACAAAATAATAAATATTGTAGAGGTTGTGGAGAGACTGGAACAATTATACACTGCTGGTGGGAATGTAAAATGGGACAACCACTTTGGAAACTGATTTGGCACATCCTTAAAAAGCTAGAAATAGAAGTACCGTAGGATCCAGAAATCCCACTCTTTGGAATATATTATAGAGAAATAAGCGCAGTCACACTAACAGATATATGCACACCCATGTTCATTGCAGCACTGTTTACAATAGCAAAAACATGGAAACAACCTAGATGCCCATCAATGGGGAAAATGGATAAACCAATTATGGTGTATTCACACAGTGGAATAGTACACGATGGTAACAAACAACAGTGTATCTGCAAAACACCTCATAACATGGATGGCTCTGGAAGGCATTATGCTGAGTGAAATTAGTTGCAAAAGGACAAATATTGCATGAGACTACTATTATAGGAACTCAAGAAAAGGTTTAAACACAGAAGAAAACATTCTTTGATAGTTATGAGGGCAGGGAGGGAGAACGGTATTCACTTCCTAGATGGTATATATTTTTTTTTTTTAGACAAGAATTATTTTAGGAGAAGGGAAGGAGAACACACAATACAGGGGAGGTAAGCACAACAGGATTAAACCAAAAGCTAAAAAGTTTCCTGAATACAACCAAACACTTCGAGGTGCTGAGTAACTGGGGCAGAGGTCTGGGGGCCATGTTTTCAGGGGACATGTAGGTCAATTGGTATACAAAATTTATTAAGAAAATGTTCTGCATCCCACTTTCATGAGTCGCGGCTGGGATCTTAAAAGCTAGCAAGCGGCCATCTAAGATGCATCAATTGGTCCCAACCCACCTGGAGCAAAGGAGAATGAAGAACACCAAAGACAAAAGGAAAATATGAGCCCAAGCCACAGAAAGGGCCACATAAACCAGAGACTCCATCAGCCTGAGACCAGAAGAACAAACTGGTGCCTGGCTACCACCAGTGACTGCCCTGACAGGGAACACAAGAGAATCCCTGGCAGAGTAGGAGAAAAATGGGGTGCAGGACTCAAATTCTAGTAAAAAGACCAGACTTAACAGTCTGAGGCTAGAGGGACCCGGGAAGACAAGGCCCCCGGACTCTCTGTTAGCCCAAAACTGAAACCATTCCTAAAGCCAACTCTTCAAAGATTAGACTGGGCTATAAGACATAAAATGATATTGGTGAAGAGTATGCTTTTTAGCTTAGGTAGATACATGAGACTAAATGGGCAGCTCCTGTCCAGAGGCAAGATGAGAAGGCAGAAAGGGACAGGAGCTGGTTGAATGGACTTGGGAAATCCAGGGTGGAAAGGAGTGTGCTGTCACATTATAGGGAGAGCAACTAGGGGTGACACAGCAATGTGTGTATATATTTTTGCATGTGAAACTTTCACTTAAAGCACAGTAAAAATAATAATAATAACTAGATCTGCCCCAAATCTTCAAGTCAAAGTTGTGCTACAGGAAGATTCACCTTTTTTTTCTTTTCTTCTCCTCTGACTTTAAGACCCCTGGTGAATTGACACAACATATGCAATCTGCCCTAACAGGTGCTATTGCATAGTAGTATCATTTTATTGTAAATAATTAATGTCTGTCTTTCCCTACTAAACTGTAAGCTTAGTTGGGGCAGAGGATATTGTCTGTCTTATTCACTGTTATTCTCCCAGCACTGCAAGGGAAAATAGGCTTTCAAAAAATATTTGTTAAATGAATATACAAACCTTAGTTTGAGAAGCTCAGGAATACTAAAAATTACGACATGTTCCCTGTCCTCTGGGAGTTTTGGTGTAGTTGGAGAGAAAACCATATATGTAACATACATGAAAAGATTACCAGAGAGAAAGAAATGAATACCAAATTTATGATATATAATTGTTGTTAGGTACAACCACTTCGGTTCTGACTGGGAGCAACCCCATGTACAACAGAACGAAACCCTGCCTGGTCCTGCGCCATCCTCACAGTTTTTGCTGTTTTTGAGCCCACTGTTGCAGCCACTGTACCAATCCATCTTGATGAGCATCTTCCTCTTTTTCACTGACCTTCTACTTCACCAAGCATGATGTCCTTCTCCAGGGACTGGTCCCTCCTGATAACATATCCAAAGTACAAGAGATGAAGTCTTGCCATCCTTGCTTCTAAGGAGCATTCAGGCTGTACTTCTTCCAAGACAGATTTCATCATTCTTCTAGCAGTCCATGGTATGCTCAGTATTCGTAGCTAACACCTTAGTTCAAATGCATAGGTTCTGTTTTGGTCTTCCTTATTCATTGTCTAGCTTTTGCATGCATATAAGGTGACTGACCCCCACGTCTTTCAGTTTGTCGTATATCATGGCTTGGGTCAGGCGCACCTTAGTCCTCAAGGTGACATCTTTGCTATTTTAACACTTTAAAGCGGTCTGCTGCAGCAGATTTGCACAGTGCAATACATCACTTGATTTCTTAATTTTTATTTTGCTTTAAGTGCAAGTTTACAAAACAAGTCAGTCTCTCATACAAAAATTTATGTACACCTTGCTATATACTCCTAGTTGCTGTCCCCCTACTGAGACACCACACTCCTTCTCCCCACCCTCTATTTCCATATCTCTTCAGCCAGCTTCTGTCCCCCTCTGCCTTCTCATCTCCCCTCCAGACAGGAGCTGCACACATGGTCTCATGTGTCTACTTGATCCAAGAAGCTCACTCCTTACCAGCATCATTTTCGATCTTATAGTCCATTCCAATCCCTGTCTGAGGAGTTGGCTTTGGAAATTGGTTCCTGTCTTTGGCTAACAGAAGGTCTGGGGACGATGACCTCCGGGGTCCTTCTAGCCTCAGTCAGATCATTAAGTCTAGTCTTTTTACAAGAATTTGAGGCCTGCATCCCACTGCTCTCCTGCTCCCTTAGGGGTTGTCTGTTGTGTTACTGTCAGGGGAGTCATCGATTGTAGCCAGATACTGTGTAGTTTTTCAGGCCTCATGCTGATGTGGTCTCTGGTTTATGTGGCCCTTTCTGTCTCTTGGGCTTGTAATTACCTTATGTCTTTGGTGTTATTCATTCTCCTTCGCTCCAGGTGGGTTGAGACCAATTGATGTGTCTTAGATGGCCACTTGCTAGCGTTTAAGACCCCAGACACCACTCTCCAAAGTAGGATGCAGAATGTTTTCTTAATAGATTTTATTATGCCAATTGTCCTAGATGTCCCCTGAAACCATGGTCCCCAAGCCCCATCCCTGCTACTCTGGCCTTCAAAGCATTCAGTTTATTCAGGAAACTTCTTAGCTTTTGGTTTAGTCGACTTGTGCTGACCTCTCCTGTGTTGTATTTTGTCTTTCCCTTCACCTAAAATAGTTCTTGTCTACTTAGTGAATACCCTTCTCCTTCCCTCCATCCCCACCCTTGTAACCATCAAAGAATATTTTCTTCTCAGTTTAAACTACTTCAGTTTTTTAAATAGTGGTCTCATAGAATATTTGCCCTTTTGCAACTGACTAATTTCACTCAACATAATGCCTTCCAGATTCCTCCATGTTATGAAATGTTTCACAGATTCATCATTGCTCTTTATCAATGCGTAGAGTTCACTCTGTAAATATAGGGGGTTTTTATTTATCCATTCATCTCTTGATGGGCACCTTGGTTGCTTCCATCTTTTTGTTATTGTAAACAGTGCTGCAGTAAACATGGGTGTGCATATATCTGTTAGTGTAAAGGCTCTTATTTCTCTAGGATATATTCCAAGGACTGGGATTGCAGGATCATATGGTAGTTCTATTTCTAGTTTTTTAAGGAAGCACCAAATCGATTTCCAAAGTAGTTGTGCTATTTTACATTCCCACCAGCTGTGCATAAGTGTTCCAGTCTCTCAACAGCCTCTCCAACATTTATCATTTTGTGTTTTTTGGATTAAAGCCAGCCTAGTTGGAGTGAAATGGAATCTCATTGTAGTTTTGATTTGCATTTCTCTAGTGGTTAAGTGCTACGGCTGTTAACCAAAGGGTTGGCAGTTCGAATCCACCAGGTGCTCCTTGGAAACTCTGTGGGGCAGTTCTGCTCTGTCCTGTAGGGTCGCTATGAGTTGGAATCGACTTGACAGCACTGGGTTTGGTTTTAAGGAAACCCTGGTGGCGTAGTGGTTAAGTGCTACGGCTGCTAACCAAAGGGTCGGCAGTTCGAATCCACCAGGCGCTCCTTGGAAACTCTGTGGGGTGGTTCTTCTCTGTCCTATAGGGTTGCTATGAGTAGGAATCGACTCGATGGCACTGGGTTTTGGTTTTAATGGCTAATGATCATGAGCATTTCCTCATGTATCAGTTAGCTACCAGAAGGTCTTCCTTAGTGAAGTGCCTGTTCACACCCTTTGCCCATTTTTTAATTGGGTTGTTTGTCTTTTTGCTGTTAAGTTTTTGCGTCATATAGATTTTACAGATCAGATGCTGATCAGAAGTGTCATAGCTAAAAAAAACTTTTCCCCAGTCTCTAGGTACTCTTTTTACTCTTTTGATGAAGTCTTTGGATGAGCATAGGTGTTTGAGTAGCTCCCAGTTACCTAGTTTCTCTTCTGGTGTATGTGCATTGTTAGTAATGTTTTATGTACTGTTTATGCCACATAGTAGGGCTCATAGCATTTTCCCTACTTTTTTCTTCCATGATCTTTATCATTTTAGATTTTATATTTAGATCTTTGATACATTTTGGTTATATCCTCCTGGTATATTGTTCCTTTAATCATTATATAGTGTCCTTCCTTATCCTTTGTCGTGGATTTAACTTTAAAGTTTATTTTGTTGGAAATTAATATTGCCACTTCTCTTTTTTGATTGTTGTTTGCTTGATGTATTTTTTTCCATCCTCTGAGTTTTAGTTTCTTTGTGTCTCTAAGCCTAAAGTGTATCTCTTGTAGGCAGTATATAGACGGATCATGGTTTTTTATCCTTTTTGCCACCCTCTGTCTCTTTTTTGGTGCATTTACTCCATTTACATTCAGCATAATTATGGATAGGTATGAATTCAGTGCTGTCATTTTGATGTCTTTTTTGTGTGTTGTCGACAGTTTCTTTTTTCCACTTAATTTTTTGTGCAGAGTAATTTATCGTTATATATTGGCTTTTCCTCTTATTCATTGTTGTTGATTTTGTTTCTGCTGAGTCTCTATTTTTTTCTTGTATTTTATTTTGATGTGTAGGATAGTTTGTCTCCTTTGTGGTTACCTTAACATTTTTTTTTACCCCTATTTTTCTAAATTTAAACTTAATTTTTATTTCTTTATATCACCTTGTCTTCCTCTCCATATGAAAGATCTATGACTACATTTCTTAAAAAAGTCCCTCTTTATTGTTTTAATGTTGTCTTCTTTTATATAAAAACATCACTGTTTCCCTGTTTTGAGCGTTTTTTTAACCTTGATTTGTTCTTCTGATTTCCCTGCCTGGGTTAACACCTGATTGCTCTGTCCAGTATTCTGGTCTTGGGTTGATACCTGATATTATTGATTTTCTGACCAAAGAACTTTCTTTCGTACTTCTTGTAGTTTTGGTTTGCTTTTACAAATTCCCTAAACTTCTGTTTATCTGGAAATGTCCTAATTTGACCTTCGTGTTTGAGAGACAGTTTTGCCGGATATATGATTCTTGGCTGGCAATCTTTTCCTTCAATGCTTTATATAAGTCATCCCATTGCCTTCTTGCCTGCATGGTTTCTGTCGAGTAGTCTGAACTTATTCTTATTGACTCTCCTTTGTAAGTGACTTTTCATTGATCCCTAGCTGCTCTTAAAATTCTCTCTTTGTCTTTGTTTTGGCAAATTTGAGTATAATATGTCTTGGTGACTTTCTTTATAATCTACCTTATGTGGAGTTCGATGAGCATTTTGGATAGATATCTTCTCATCTTTTACGAGATCAGGGAAGTTTTTTGCCAACAATTCTCTCTGTATTTTCTGTTATCCTTCCCTGTTCTGGTACTCCAATCACTTGTCGGTTATTTCTTTTGATAGAGTCCCACATGATTCTTAAGGTTTCTTCATTATTTTAAATTCTTTTATCGGATTTTTCTTCAAATATGTTGGTGCCAAGTGCTTCATCTTCAAGTTCACCAATTCTGCCTTCCACTTGCTCAATTCTGCTCCTCTAACTTTCTATTTAGTTGTCTAATTCCGTAATTTTATTGTTAATCTTCTAAATTTCCGATTGCTGCCTGTGGATTCTTCCAGCTTATTACATTTTTCATTATGTTCCTGATTAATCTTTTTAAATTCTTCAACTGCTTTATCTGTGTGTTCCTTGGCTTGTTCTGCATATTGCTTGAATTCCTTCCTGATGTCTTGAAGGGTTCTGTAT
The DNA here is from genome assembly GCF_024166365.1 of Elephas maximus indicus. Lineage (NCBI taxonomy): Eukaryota > Metazoa > Chordata > Mammalia > Proboscidea > Elephantidae > Elephas > Elephas maximus. Next base: position 53,151,666 of record NC_064830.1, read on the forward strand.
ATTAATCTTTGGTATTCTGCATCCAGTAATTCCAGGAAGGCACTTTCATCTAGAAGATCCCTTGATTCTTTGTTCTGAGAGCTTGTTAAAGTGATCATGGTCTGTCTCTATGTGATTTGATATTGACTGTTGTCTCCGAGCCATCTATAAGTTACCGTATTCATTTATTTTATGTTTGTTTACTGTATCCTAGCTTCTTGCTTCATTTTGTTTTGATATGCCCAAATGGGCGCTGAGTGAGCTAGCTTGATTATTTTCACCTTTGAAGTGCTGAAGTCCTGCCATCAGATGGCTAGAGCTGTTATCAGGTATATCAGTCTAGGAGTCCATTTACTTTTCTTGTATGAATTCAGCTCATGTGTCCAGGTAGCTTGTCATCAAGTGTGTGGTACAGGCTCTGTCCTACAGTCTTAGAGGTGCAGGGGTGATTGGTGTAGGTTCCAGTATCTGGTTGCAGCAGGGGGTCACACTCTGAACAAAGCAGGGGGCTGAGAATTGTCCCCCAAGTGTCTCTGAGGAAAGCACGTCCCTGTTCCCTAAGCATACAGGTGGCTGCGTTCTGCAGACAGACAATGGGCACCCAAAGTTTTGGGGTATAAGGACTGGGAGGTGCCAATTAATCTTGGACCCCTGTTGTGGGTGGCTGGGTGACCTGAGTGGAGCCACTAGTTCTTAGGCCCCTGATGTGGGTAAGTGATGACCCTGTTTAATAAGCAAAGCAGTGTCAAACATCAAACACCCACCTCTCCCCTGCACAGCTGTAACAGTTGTAGTCTGCCAACATGGGCCTATTCTCCTGAAATAGGCCCACGAAGGTCCACGCAGGGGGGAAAGGTACTCAAAGTCCATGGACCATTTATTCCTGGACAGGAGCCACTTCTGACCTGAGCTCCTCCAGTTAGTTGAGCTGGCAAGTTATCTTTTACCCCAATTGCGAATTTATTCCTTTTCCAAGGCCGGGAAGATAGCTCTAGGTGCTCAACAGGGCCTATCTCAGGCCCAGGGAAATCAACAGCCACTGAAGCCGGTTTGGGGGCGGGGGGCACAATGAAGCATAATCAGGTACTTAGCTCTTGCCGAGAGCACTGTTCTTCTCTGGTTCCAGAGATGTTAGTAGGCTGTGTGACTGGCTGCTTCTCCCCAAGGAAACCGCAGCCAAACGCTACCACCAGCCCACCACACGTTCCTGGGAATGGTGCCTGAGGGATACTGGCAATTCAGGTCCAGTAACACCTCTCCGCTTCTGAACCTTCTCTTCCTCCCCCGCCCCTCAGTCCATTTTCTAACTTTGCCTTTGATGTTCAGGGCTCCTAGCTTGTCATAAATATAATCATTTTACTTATTTTTTCCGGTCTTTGTTCTAAGAGGGCTTTCCAGAAGCATCTGTCTATTCCACCATCTTGGCCCTGCCTGGATTTAACTTTAAAGTCTATTTTGTTGAAATTAATATTGCCACTCCTGCTCTGTTTTAATTGTTGTTTGCTCGATGTATTTTGTTTCTCTAAGTCTAAGGTGCGTCTCTAGTAGACAGCATATAGACAGATCATGTTTTTTATTCATTCTACCACTCTTTGTCTCTTTATTGGTGCATTTAGTCCATTTCAACTCATAAAAACTCAACAGCAGTCAATAGTGGGGTTGGGTTTTAGTCCATTTACATTCAGCGTAATTATGGGTAGTAGAAACCCTGGTGGCATAGTGGTTAACTGCTACGGCTGCTAACCAAGAGGTCGGCAGTTAGAATCCGCTGGGCGCTCCTTGGAAACTCTATTAGGCAGCTCTACTCTGTCCTGTAGGGTCACTAGGGGTCAGAATCAACTCGATGGCAGTGGGTTTTAGTGGGTGTGAGTTTAGTTCTGTCATTTTGATGTCTTTTTTTTGTGTTGTTGACAGTTGCTTTTTCGCACTTAGTTTTTTGTGCTGAATAGTTTATTTTTGTATATTGCTTTTTCTTTTATTCATCGTTGTTGATTTCGTTTCTGCTGAGTCTGGTGTTTTTTTTTTCTTGTATTTTATTTTGATAAGCATGATTGTTACTGTCCTTTGTGGTTACCTTTTGCCTGTATTTTTCTAAGTTTAAAACTAACTTTGATTTCTTTGTATTGCCTTGACTTCCTCTCCATATGAAAGATCTATGACTGCATTTCTTAGTCCCTCTTTATTGTTTTGATATTGTCTTCTTTTACATAATGACATCACTGTTTCCCTGTTTTGAGTGTTTTTTGTTTTTTAACCTTGATTTACTTTTGTGATTTCCCTATCTGGGTTGACATCTGGTTGCTGTGTCCTGTGTTCTAGTCTTGGGTTGATATCTGATATTGATTTTCTAACCAGAGAATTCCCTTTTGTATTTCTTGTAGTTTTGTTTTTTGTTTTTTTTTTACGTATTCCCTAAACTTCTTTTTATCTGGAAATGTCCTAATTTCGCCTTCATATTTGAGAGACAGTTTTGCTGGGTATATGGTTCTTGGCTGGCAATTTTTTTCCTTCAATGCTTTATATAAGTCATACCATTGCCTTTTTGCCTGCATGATTTCTCCAAGTAGTCCAAGCTTATTCTTATTGACTCTCTTTTGTAGGTGACTTTTCATTTATCCCTAGCCACTCTTAAAATTCTCTCTTCATCTTTGGTTTTGGCAAGTTTGACTATAGTATGTCTTGGTGACTTTCTTTTGGTTTCTACCTTATGTGAAGTTCAATGAGCATCTTGGATATGTATCTTCTCATCTTTCACGATATCAGGGAAATTTTCTGCCAACAAATCTTCAACAATTCTCCCTGTATTTTCTGTTATCCCTCCCTGTTCTGGTACTCCAGTCACTCGTAGATTATTTCTCTTGATAGATTCTTAGGGTTTCTTCTTCTTCTTTTTAATTGTTTTATCTGATTTTTCTTCAAATATATTGGTGCCTAGTGTTTTATAGTCAGTCTCACTAATTCTCCCTTCTGCTTCCTCCATTCTGTTCCTCTGTCTGTTGAGTTTTCTAATTCTGTAATTTTATTGTTAATCTTCTGAATTTCTGATTGCTGTCTCTCTATGAATTCCTGCAGCTTATTAAATTTTTCATTATGTTCTTGAATAACATTTTTAATTTCAACTGCTTTATCTGTGTGTTTCTTGGCTTGTTCTGCATTTTGCCTGATCTCCTTCCTGATTTCGTTCCTGATGTCTTGAACAGTTCTGTATGTTAACCTTTGTATTCTGCGTATGGTAATTCCAGGAAGACACCTTCATCTGGAAGATTCCTTGAATCTTTGTTTTGAGATCTTGTTAAAGTGATCATGGTCTGCTTCTTTATGTAATTTGATATTGACTCTTGTGTCCAAGCCATCTGTAAGTTATTGTATTAGTTTATTTTATGTTTGCTTCCATATCCTAGCTTCTTTGTTTTGTTTTGATATGCCCAAATAGGCTGCTTGAGTGTGCTAGCTTGATTATTTTCACCTTTGAAGCTCTAATGTCCTGTCACCAGATGGCTAGTGCTGTGACCAGGTATTTGAGCCTAGGAGTCCATTTACTTTTCTTGTATGGATTCCACTCAGGTGTCCAGGTAGTTGGTTATCAAGTGTGTGGTACAGGCTCTGTCCTACAGCCTTGGTCAGGGGCGATTGCTGTAGGTACAGGTATCTGGTTGCAGGCGGGGGTCATGCTCTGAACAAGGCAGCGGGCTGACAACCATCCCCTGAGTGTCTGTGAGGATAGTGCATCCCTTTTCCCTAGAGCACGTAGGTGGGTGGGTTCTCCAGCCAGACCATGGGCACCCAAAGCTTTTGCTTGTAAGGACTGGGAGGTACCACTTACTCTTGGACCACTTTCCTGGGTGGCTATGTGAAGAGGGTGGAGCCACCAGTCCTTAGGCCCCCGATGTGAGTAGGCGAAGACCCTTTTTAATAGGCAAAGCAGTGTCAAACATAAAACACCCACCTCTGCACTGCATAGCTGAACAGTTGCAGCCTGTCAACAAGGGCCTGTTCTCCTGAAACGAGTGCACACATGTCCATGCAGGGGTGAAAGGTGTTCAAAGTCCATGTACCATTTGTGTCTGGACGGGAACCACTTCTGTCCTGAGCTTCCCAGCTTAATGGAGCTGGTAGATTAGCTTTTCCCCCAGTTGTGAATTTATTCCTTCTCCAAGGTCAGGAGAGTGGCTCAGAACATGCAGCAGGGCCTATCTCGGGCCCAGGGAAATTGACAGCCCCTCAAGACAGCTTGGGGCCTGGGGGCACAGTAAAATCAATGCTATTACTTAGCTTTTGCCGAGTGCGCTGTTCTTCTCTGGTTCCAGAGCTGTAAATGGGCTGTGCGGCTCACTGTCTCTCCCTGAGGAAATCTCATCCCAGAACACTGCCACCAGCCATGCCACAGTTACTCCAGGGAACATTGCGTGAGGATTCCCAGCAATTCAGGTCCAGCAACTCCTCTCCGATTCTGAACTGTCTCTCCCTCCCTATGCTGCTCAGTCCGTTTTCTAACTTTGCCTTTGATGTTCAAGGCTCCTAGCTTGTCATAAATATAATCGTTTCACTTTTTTTTTTCAGGTCTTTGTTGTAAGAGGGATCACCAGAAGTGTCTGACTACTCCGCCGTCTTGGCCCTGCCTCTCTCATTTGATTTCTTGACTGCTGATTCCATGGGCACTGATTGTAGAGCCAAGTACAATGAAATTCTTGACAACTTCAGTCTTTTCTCCGTTTATCATGATGTTGCTTATTGACCCATCTGTGAGAATTTTTGTTTTCTTTATGCTGAGGCGTAATCCATACTGAAGACTGTAGTCTTTGATGCTCATCAGTAAGTACTTCAAGTCCTTTTCACTTTCAGCAAGCAAGTTCATGTCATCCATTTATCACAGGTTGTTAATGAGTCTTTCTACAGTCCTGATGCCCTCTTCTTCTTAGAGTCCAGCTTCTCAGATTATTTGCTTAGTGTACAGATTCAGTAAGTATGGTGAAAGGGTACAACCCTGACACATACCTTCCTGATTTTAAAGCACGTAATATACCTTGTTCTGTTTGAATGACTGCCTCTTGGTCTATGTACAGATTCTTCGTAACCACAATTAAGTGTTCTGGAATTCTCATTCTTCACAATGTTATCCATAATTTATTATGATCCACACAGTCAAATGCTTTTACAAAATCAGTGAAACACAGGTAAACATCTTTCAGGTAATCTCTGCTTTCAGCCATGATCCATCTGACATTAGCAATAATAGTCTTCATTCTACATCCTATTCTGAATCTGCCTTGAATTTCCGGAGATTTTCTGTTGATGTACTGCTCAACTGCTTTTGGATGATCTTTGGCAAAATTTTACTTGTGTGTGATGTTAATGATATTGTTCGATCATTTTCATATTCTGTTGGATCACCTTTCTTTGAAATGGGCACAAATATGGATCTCTTCCAGTCTCTTATCCAGGTCCTGTGTTCCATATTTCTTGGCATAGATGAGTGAGCACTTCCAGCCCTGCATCCATTTGTTGAAACACCTCACTTGGTATTCCGTCAACTCCTGGAGCCTTGTTTTTCATTAGTACCTTCAGTGTAGCTTGGACTTCCTCCTTCAGTACCATTGGTTTTTGAACATATACCACCTCTTGAAATGGTTGAATGTTGACCAATTCTTTTTGGTACAGTTACTCTGTGTATTCCTTCCATCTTCTTTTGATGGTTCCTGCATCATTCAATTATTTGCCTATAGAATCCTTCAGTATTGCAACTTGAGGCTTGAATTTTGTTTTCAGTTCTTTCAGCTTGGGAAATGCCAAGCATGTTCATTCCATTTGGTTTTCTAATTCCAGGTCTTTGCACACGTCATTATAATATCTTACTTTATCTTCTGGAGCTGCCCTTTGAAATCTTCTGTTCAGCTCTTTTACTTCATCATTTCTTCTGTTCAATTTAGCTCCTTGATGTTCAAGAACAAGTTTCAGAGTCTCTTCTGACATCTATTTTGGTCTTTTTTTTCCTTTCTTTTCTGTCTTTTTAATGACCTTTTGCTTTCTTCATGTATGATGTCTTTGATGTCATTCCACAACTCGTCTGGTATTTGGTCATTAGTGTCCAGTGTGTCAAATCTGTTTTTGAAATGGTCTCTAAATTCCGATGGGATATGCTCAAGGTCATACTTTGGCTCTTGTGGGCTTTTTTTAAGTTTTCTTCAGCTTCAACTTGAACTTGCATATTAGCAATTGATGGTCTGTTCTGCAGTCAGCCCCTGGCCTTGTTCTGACTGATGATATTGAGCTTCTCCATTATCTCTTTCCACAGATGTAGACAATTTGATTCCTGTGTATTCTATTTGGCATGGTCCACATGTGTAGTCACCATTTATGTTGTTGGAAAAATGTATTTCCAATGAAGAAGTTGTTGGTCTTGCAAAATTCTATCCTGTGATCTCCCATGTTGTTTCTATCACTAAGACCATATTTTCCAACTCCCAATCCTTCTTACTGGTTTCCAACTTTTGTATTCCAATGCCTGGTAATTATCAATGATTCTATGTTTGATCAATTTCAGACTGTAGAAGTTGGTAAAAATCTTCAATTTCTTCATCTTTGGCATTAATGGTTTAGTGACATAGGCAGCACAAATTTAGGGAGAGGAGCAACTTCTGTGGGCATAGGTAGTCTCAGAAAGTTTTGTGGGAGGAGGACTAGACTGGAGTACTTTACCTCTCTGAGCTCATTTCCTTCAACATTTTTTACTCACATATTTATTGGATGCCTACTTTGGGTCAAGACCTGTGCTGTGAGTCGGGATTGTAACAGTGAATAATACCGACATTAGCAACCAAGACAGAAATAAACAAAAGTAGTTACAATAAAGTCAGGGAGAGCTGTGATCAAGAAGTGTGCTGTGGGAGTCTGAAATGGCCTCCATGAGGATATGAAGCTTACATTGAGACTGGAAGATGAGTAGTATAGCAGATAGCCAGATGAGGAGAGGATAAGAGTGCCCTGAGCAGAGGGAACAACCTAAGGCACGATCCAGGAGTTGGAAGTGGTCCAGGAGACAGGAGGAGAGGGGGAGTATAGTGCAGGATAAAGCTGTCAAGGAGGACAAAGACTAGACTGTGAATCTGAACTTTATCTTCAAGGCTATAGGAAACTAGTGGAGAATTTTGAGTAACTAGATCAGAGTTGCTTTTTTAAAAGATCACTTCGGCTGTTGTGTGGAGAATGGATTTGAAGGAGGCAAGAAAAGTGGGTGGATTCTTGACACACATATAGAAGACTGGAACTTGGTCATTGATGAATGAGGAAGAAACAAGGGAGAAAAGGTGTCAAGGATAGCTCCCTGGTTTCTTTGGCAACTTCCTGAATTTGAGACTTCTAGAAAAGGGACAGTTCAGAAGGAAAGATGATGAGAGCACTTTTGACGTATTTGAGGTATTTGAGGCAGCTAAGTTTAAGCAGAGATGTTAGTTAGGCAGATGGAAATATATGAGTCTAGCTCTTAGGAAGAGAGCAGTGGTGGTTCAATGGTAGAATTCTCACCTTCTATGCAGGAGACCTGGGTTTGATTCCAGGTCAGTGTACCTTATGCATAGCCACCACTCATCTGTCACTGGAGGCCTTGTATGCTGCTATGCCAAACAGGTTTCAGTAGAGCATCCAGAGTAAGAAAGACTGGGAAGAAAGGCCTGGAAATCTACTTCTGAAAATCAGCCAATGAAAACCCTGATCACTACGGTCTGTCCCCATTGTGCATGCGGTCACCATGAGTCAGGGGCCGACTTGATGGCAGCTAACAACAACAGCCCTCAGGAACAAAGTCTAGGCTAGACATACAGATTTTGGAGTCTTCAGGTTATGTATGATTTAATTGAAATTTTGGAGGCAGATGAGTTTACCCAGGCAGAGTTTGTCATATGAGAAAAGCAGTCCTCAGGACCTGAAGGAATGCCAGCATTTAAGGTAGAGGAAGAAGAATTGCCAAGAGACCAAGGAGTGGTCAGAGAATTAGGAGAAGAACTATGCTGCTGGACTGAATGATTTGTATAGTCTCACTCAGCTCTGACATTCTGTGGTCTGCACAGCTGGGACCCAAGTCAGACCTCGAAAGTGGAACACAGGAATACGCCATGAGAATAGAGAAGGGCATCCAATAATATCACTATATCTGTCAAGGTCCAAATGAGAAACACAGGATATACTCAAACTGAATACTGTGGGAAATTTTTAATAAAGGGGCTATTTACAAAGATGTGAGAAAGGTTTAAGGAATCCAACAATGCAGTAAGTATTCTGGTACTAGCCACAACAGGGACCCATCACTACCCAAGGTCCGAAGGGGGAAGGGGAAGGCAGCTATATAGACAAGGCTGCCTGATAGACATGGCTACTAGATCTGACCTCCCTCTCCCATGCCTTCCAGTTGCCTGCCCAGACAGAAGCCAGAGAGCAAGGAATCCCATTGATGCGGTCTAACTAGATCATCCTCCAGAGAGCAAGGGACCTTATTGATGCAATCTAACTAGATCATCCTCCTGAGAGCAAAGGACCCCACTGATGCAGTCTAACTAAATCATCCTCTTGAGAGTAAGGGGCTCCATTGATGCAGTTTAATTAGATCATCCTTCTGGGGGCACATAGCAAGTTGGAGAGTGGATTTGGAGGGGCAACCAAAGAGATCTAGAAGAGTTATCTTGGAAAATGGAAGTGTTTGGCTAAGATAGGGTATTAATTTCCTATTGTTGCTACAACAAATCAGCACAAACTTGGTGGCTTAAAACAACACGCTTTATTATCTTACAGTTCTGGAGGTTAGAAGTCTAAAATGGATCTCAGGGGGCCTAAAATCAAGGTGTTTGCAGAGCTGCGTTCCTTTTGGGGGCCCTAGGAAAAGATCCATTTCCTTCCCTGTCCTAGCTTTCAGAAGCCACCTGCCTTCCTTGGCTCTGGTCCCTTCTTCCATCTTCAGAGCCAGAAATCCTATCACTGTGACCTTTGCTGCTGTCATCACATCTTCTCTGACTCTTCTGTCCTCCTCTTCCATCGTTTCAGGACCCTTGTGATTATATTTGGCCCACCCAGATAACCCAGGATAATCTCCCCATCTCAAGATCCTTAATTTAATCATGCCTGTAAATTCCACTTTGTCGTGTAAAGTAACATATTCACAGGTTACAGGGATTAGGATGTGGACATCTTTAGGGAATTAGGGCTTTTATTCTGCCTACCCCAGAAAGTGAATAGACCATTTTGACTGGAGCAAAGGCTCCCTTGGAAACTCATGAGAGAAAAAACAGGAAGTGTAGATTAAATCAAAATTATGGGAGTTTTAGATGCTGAGTCTGAATTTCATTCTGTAGACAAGAGGGAGCCATCATAAGTTCTTAACCAGGGAAGTGGCTCATTAGTAGTGTTAAGAAAGATGATCTGATTGCGGTGCTCTGGGTGGCTTAGAGTGAAGAACAGCCAGAAGAAGAGAAACCTTTAAAGATGGAATTAGAGTAGTCCAGGCATAAAGGGGTGGGGTTTAAAACAAGAGTGAAAGGAAGAGATGCAGTGAATGTGCTATGCAAGAAGAAGAGGCAGGAGGTGCTGACCACCTGGATGTGGAATGAAGAGGAAGACTCTAATGTTGGTCTGAGTTTTGGAAGTAGATTAATGGTATGTGTGATCTGGAAGATCAAGAGGGGAAGTCTATTTCAAAGGAAGATGAGTTGGGAGTTAGTTATAGAAATAGAAGAACAGAATATTGTCAGCTCTGAGATGCCATCTATTGTAAAGCACACCAAAGGTTTATGTACAATTAAGAAGAAAAAGTCATCAATTAAATTATGACATAATGCTTTCTAAAAATGTGTTTATATATTTTTAAGAAATATATTTATTGAAAGAGCTATTTTAGACTTACGTATAGATTGTTTTGAAATCTTTTTAAATTGCACATATTTAAAGTGTATACTTTGTAAATTTTGACATATGCATATTCCTGTGAAACCCTCACCACAATCAAGGTAGTGCACGTATGTGTAACCCCCCAAAGTTTTCTCCTGCCCCTTTGTAATCCCCAATCTCCCCCTCCCCAAGAACCTATTGATTTGCTTTCTTTCATATAGATTACTTTACCTTGTCTAGAATTTTAGACAAGTGAAATCATACAATATACATTCTTTTTTCGTCTAACTTCATTCACACAGTATGATTATTTGAGGTTCATCAATGTTGTTCTGTATGTTATAGTGCATTCCTTTTTATTGCTGAGCAATAGTCTACTAAGGGCCAGTTCATGTTTTGGGGTATTACAAATAAAGCTGTTATGAATAGACATAAACTAAAAAACCAAACCCATTGCCACCGAGTTGTTTCCAACTCATAGCCACCCTATAGGACAGAGTAGAACTGCCCCACAGGATTTCCAAGGAGCAGCTGGTGGATCTGAACTGCTAACCTCTTGGTTATCAGCCTGGGCTCTTAACCACTGCACATAGATTTTTAAAATCATATATTACTCTTAGTGATAAATGGGATAAAAAGGGAAAATGTAGGTGAAATAAATTAGTTGCTATTTCTAAAACTTCTTCAAGTTCAGAGTGTAACTGAAGTCACTTTTTGACTCAAATTTATCAATGTCTGTTTTTTTTTCCCATGTAAGATCCCCTCTGTGCCATAGTGTTTTAAAAAAAACAAAAACAAAAAAACTGTAAAAACTAAAAGCCGTTGAGCTGAACATTTAAGCCAGCTCTGTAATTATGTAGAACTACCCTAATCTGGACTGCTAACTGAAAGGTTGGCAGTTTAAACCTACACAGCGGCTCCATGGGAGAGAGATCTGGCAATTTGGTCCCATAAAGATCACAACCTAGAAAACCCTATGGGGTAGTTCTACTCTGTCACATGGGGTTACTATGAGTTGAAAATCGACTCAATGGCACACAACAACAACAAACAACAGCTTATTCTGGACCTTCTTTTGGGAGTGTTGCTAAACACATCTGAGTCATCACCTCCTCCACTCCCTCACCATGATGTTTTGGCTCTTCGGTTCTAAAAGTTTCTACATTTGTACCCGGGATTTTCTTCCTAATCCCCAACACACAATCTGCTAGTTTTGAAGTTGGTGCTTTTGATGTTTTTGGATATGCAGGCAATGACAAGTGTATCTTGACTGCTTCTGGGCCAACAGTAATTGTAGGATGCCATAAATTGTAAAACACATCTCAATCCCAGAATGTTAAAATGTGGGAAATTATACATCATAAAGATATATATATATATTTTTTATCATAAAAAAAAATATATATATATATTTTATCATAGAACCCATTAAATAGGGTAGGTCAACCAATTCATTTTATGGATAAAGGCCTGATAGGTCAAGATGGTTGTTCAGTGTCACAAAATAAATTAGTGGAACCTGGGACCAGAACAAAGTGTCTATGATCCAGTTGGTTTCTCTAACTTTAGTGGGATGGGGCTTTGTTTGCTTTATTTTCTCTTATTGGAGTATACCAATTGATGCTTAAAAGCTGGAGGGCATGATACTGCAAAAACTCAACTACAAAAAGACAAATAACCCAATTAAAAAATGGGCAAAGGATATGAACAGGCACTTCACTAAAGAAGACATTCAGGTAGCTAACAAATACATGAGGAAATGCTCACGATCATTAGCCACTAAAAAGAGAAATGCAAATCAAAAGTACAATGAGATTCCATCTCACTCCAAGAAGGCTGGCATTAATCCAAAAAACACAAAATAATAAATGTTGGAGAGGTTGTAGAGAGACTGGAACACTTATACACTGCTGGTGGGAATATAAAATGCTACAACCACTTTGGAAATTGATTTGGTGCTTCCTTAAAAAACTAGAAATAGAAATACCATACTATCCAGCAATCCCACTCCTTGGAATATATCCTAGAGAAATAAGAGCCTTTACACGAACAGATGTAGGCACACCCATGTTCATTGCAGCACTGTTTACAATAGCAAAAAGATGGAAGCAATCAAGGTGCCCATCAACGGATGAATAGATTAATAAATTATGGTATATTGAACAATGGAATACTATGCATCGATAAAGAACAATGATGAATCCATGAAATATTTCATAACATGGAGGAACCTGGAAGGCATTATGCTGAGTGAAATCAGTCAGTTGCAAAAGGACAAATGTTGTGTGAGACCACTATTATAAGAACTCGAGAAATATTTTAAACAGAGAAGAAAATATTCTTTGACTGTTATGAGAGTGGGGAGAGAGGGAGGGAGTGGGGTTTTCACTAATTAGATAGTAGATAAGAACTATTTTAGATGAAGGGAAAGACAACATACAGTACAGGAGAGGTCAGCACAACAGGACTAAACCAAAAGCTAAGAAGTTTCCTGAATAAACTGAATGCTTCAAAGGCCAGCATAGCGGTTTGGGGACTATGGTTTCAGGGGACATCTAAGTCAATTGGCATAATAAAATCTATTAAGAAAACATTCTGCAACCTACTTTGGAGATTGGCGTCTGGGGTCTTAAACACTAGCAAGCGGCCATCTAAGATGCATCAATTGGTCTCAACCCACCTGAAGCAAAGGAGAATGAAGAACACCAAAGACACAAGGTAATTATGAGCCCGAGAGACAGAAAGGGCCACATAAACCAGAGACTACATCAGCCTGAGACCAGACGAACCAAATGGTGCCTGGCTACAACCAATGACTGCCCTGACAGTAACACAACAGAGAACCCCTAAGGGAGCAGGAGAGCAGTGGGATGCAGGCCTCAAATTCTTGTGAAAAGACCAGACTTAATGGTCTGACTGAGACTAGAAGGACTCCGGAGGTCATGGTCCCCAGACCTTCTGTTAGCCAAAGACAGGAACTATTCCCAAAGCCAACTCTTCAGACAGGGACTGGACTGGACTATGGGGTAGAAAATGATACTGGTGAAGAGTGAGCTTCTTGGATCAAGTAGACACATGAGACTATGTGGGAAGCTCCTGTCTCAAGGGGAGATGAGACAGCAGAGGGGGCCAGAAGCTGGCCGAATGGACAGGAAAATAGAGAGTGGAGAGGAGGAGTGTGCTGTCTCATTAGGGGGAGAGCAACTAGGAGAATATAGCAAGGTGTATATAAATTTTTATATGAGACTAACTTGATTTGTAAACTTTCACTTAAAGCACAATAAAAAAATTTTTTAAATAATTTTAAAAAGATGGAGAACTAATGGAAGGGAAAGAGTTACATTGTTTGTGTAAAGGATATGTAAATAGACAACCACAAATTTGAACACTGTGAGCAGTTGAATTAATAAGGGGAGAGGAACAGGATTCTCATAGCCCCTCAGTGGCCTCCTTGCTCCCAGTCTCTTTCCATGCCAATCTATTCTTCATCCCTACCGTTTCAATTGCCTTATAAAAAAAAACAGTTCTTCTCAGATTATTTGTGACTCCCCATTTCCAACAGAGTAAAGCCCAGGTTTCTTGGCAAAGTATATAAAGATGGCCCTTCACAGAAGTCACTTCTTGTCTTTAGTTCTTTCCTTTCTCCTCCCTCCATGAATCCTACCCTCTATGTCTGTCCTAATAAGCTATGATCTCCTTAGGGGAGAGGTTCATATCTTGTTCATCTTTGTATTCCCATTCTCTAGAATGATGCCTGAATTTTAATATCTCCTAATGAGAAACACTGAGCCGTGGTGGCACAATGGTTAAGAGCTCAGCTGCTAACCAAAACATCAGCAGTTCAAATCTACCAGTCTTTCCTTGGAAACCCTATGGGGCTGTTCTTCTCTGTCCTATAGGGTTGCTATCAGTTGGAATCGACTCAATGGCAATGGGTTTTTTGTTTTTTTTTGGTTCAATGAGAAACCCAATTAGGTACATTATTATTTCCCAAATGCAGTATTATGTTTCTAGGGAATATCTGTAACATTCTCTGCAAGGAGGAAGGGATTGAGGAAAAATTCACTTTGGGTGGAAATTTAGGAGTGATGTGGTATTAAAGAAGGGGTTGGAAGGAGCATGGACTATGGGAAGAAAGATTTAGGGAGTATGTTTAAAGAAACCAAAAGGAAACAGAAATAGAAAAAGAATGGGAGATGAGAAGAGACAAGTGGAGGGAATGGTTATGTGGCCAAGATTTTAGAATCTTTCTTGGTTTAATTGCAGGACAGTTACTGGACAATGTGTTCTCACATGGACTTTCCAAGCTCTCTTTCCTGAATGAGTCCCATTTTGTATTCTTCACATCACTCCTGCCTGAAAAGGCAAGTGTGCTTCTTACGGCACCTTACAATTAGCACATTGTTCTTCTTTGTTTGTCTGTGGAAAGCCAGGGGAACCGAGTAGTATGGTAGAAAGGCAGTCTCTACACTGGGAATCAAGGCCTGGCACAGTCTCAGCTCTGCTGCTTTTGGCAAGGCACTTGGCCACCTTCACCTCAGAATCTTCATCTGTAAAATGGGAGTGATAATATCTGCCCAAGATTCCTGGAAGAATTGTTGTGAAGATCAAAATAAGTAGAATAATATATAGAAAACACCTTGTAAGCTGTCAGGTTGCTATGCAAATGAAAGTAATATTACCTTTTAGTTGAACTATTTGGTCTAATAAAGGGACTGCACTGGCAGATAGCATAGCTTTGTGGCCTATTGATAGGTCCTGTTTACAGAAAAGAGATGACAGTGTTTCTTTCTTATTAGTAGTATTCTGAAGTCCCAAGAAACTGGCCCATTTAAATGTTCATGGCCTATGAGAAAGGCACCTAAGAAGCCATGGCACTCCCTTTTCAAAAAGAGCTGGAGAAATACAAGAACATTGATGAAGACGAAATTCTTGGCACACTCTCAGAAGAGGAACTGAAGCAGTTGGAAAATGTTCTTGATGACTTAGATCCTGAGGTTAGTGACATGGAATGGAAGCAGGGTGGTTCAGGATAGTGCGGGATGAACAGCAGGGCTTGGTCCTTAAGCAGTAATGTGGAATCCATGGCTCCAAAGGGAAATTCTGTGTCCTTCCCCTGACTGGTTCTGGGTCACTTACTCTTACATACTCATAGAGAACTTCAGTAGCCACATCTACAATGTGACATGGCAACTGCACCTCTCAAAACTGAATTTCATGTAAATGGAGAAAAATGTTTTCCATTAGTTGAAGGGGGGCTAGTCTAACAGGGAAAAAAAGGAAAGAGGGAAGGGAACAGATCTTACGAGCTTTCTTCTATGACTTGTACACCCTGCCCAGCACAGCAGCCCTTGAGGTAAATTGTATTATCCCCACTTCATAAATAAGGAGACAGGCTCAGAGAGGTAATTTACATAACATCCCATGCTAGTAAATGTCAGAGATGGTATTTAAACCAGGTCTTTAGCCCCAAAAGCAGACCTTTTTTACGTTTCATTTCTTCCAAATGCGTGTTGATTTTGTTGGCGGCCATCATGTTGGCCCCTGACTAATGGTGACCCCATGCACAATAGGATCAGACCATTGTCATCTACAGGGTTTTCACTGGCTGATTTTCAGAAGTAGATTGCCAGGTCTTTCCTCCTAGACTGTCTTAGTCCAGAAGCTCCGTTGAAACCTGCTTAGCAACGTGTAGGCCTTCACTGACAGACAAGTTGTGGCTACTCCTGAGTACATTGCCTGGGAGTCAAATCCAGGTCTCCCAGATGGAAGCCAAGAATTCTACCACTGAACCATCACTGCCTTCATTTTAAAACACCATAACTAACTTGAAATCTTTGGTAGTCTTACAACCGTGGATAGATTAGAATGACTGTAATAATACTAAGTAAATTAAACTGGGGTTTCTCATTTTTTTAATGGGTTCTTGAAAAGCTAAGTAACTTGTTATCTAGTTCATTTAGCAAGTACTTTCTTCAGCCTGATGTTGTCTTAAATTTGGAATCAGAAGCATTCAAAATAGTGATTTTACTATAAATTAAAATGTCACTAAAATAAAATTATTTGTATAATATTCTGATATGCCAGATACTTTGGATTTTATATTCAAATTTACTTTAAAAAATACAAAGCTTCTGTTTTTATTTTTCAAGTGTAGGGAAGGAATCTCAAAGCATAATCAAGCAGGTGTCCATATCTAACATAATATTCACTTACCTGCTTGGATGTCTCCCCAGGAGGAGGGTTAGAAATAAGAGACTGTGGCCATATTGGCAGAGTTCCTGGGTGGCACAAATGGTTAAGCACTCAGCTACTAACCAAAAGATTGGTGGTTCAAATCCACCCAGAGACTCCTTGGAAGAAAGGCCTGGCAGTCTATTTCCAAAAGATCACAGCCGTTGAAAACCAAATGGAGAACAGTTTTACTCTGCATCACATGGGGTTACCATGAGTCAAAATTGACTTGTCTGCAGCTGGTTACACCTACTGACTACTTATCAAAGTCTCTATATGCCTGCCTAGGAGCACTGTGGGTACTATGCTGGCCAAACCCGAGTATGACCTGCAAGGAAAGAGGCAATAAAGAGTGGCTGGCCTTTTGCCACCAAATTCAAGGAGGCAGCTGCCTAAGACTCAGGCTACACTAGCCGCCCATGTTCTGCCTGAGACCCTTGATAGCCCTCCTCTCAGCGTATTAGATCGGGTAGGGCCTGAGAGGTCTGCGAGAGACCCCATCCCTCAGCTCACCTCCTCAGTGACCCCAAGCAGGTATCTTTCTCCCTGCTTCACCAATATACAGAAAATGGGGTAAGGTATCGGTCAGACATACACCCTTCCTGTCCTGTCTACACCTCTGTCTTCTCAGAGTGCACTGCTGCCAGCTGGATTCCGGCAGAAAGACCAGACACAGAAAGCAGCCACTGGCCCATTTGACCGGGAGCACCTTCTCATGTACCTGGAGAAGGAGGCTTTGGAACAGAAAGACAGGGAAGACTTTGTGCCCTTCACTGGGGAAAAGAAAGGTAAGAATCACAGGCAGCATGTCTTGGGAGAAAGGTACTCTTAAGTATTGTCACAGAGGGTCAAACAAGGCAACTGACCTGGAAATAGGAAATACTGGATTCAATATGAAAAAGAATCTTGGAAGAATACGTAGGCTTACTAAAGAATACTTAGGGTGTGATGATACTCAGATTGGTTCTGTGAAAACCTTGAAACCCAAGGAAGTGCTTTTGAAAGTGTAAAGTTGTGCCTTAAAGAGGGTTCTATAGGCACTGGCGTGTTTCCCTTAACTGTGATTTTCCAGCTGCGCAAGTCCCCTCCAGGCCTCTCTGCTCCATGTTTAGGAAGGCCCTAGCACCAGATCCCTAACTTTAAATGCTGGGGTTAGAGACCAGAGCAGTTATTCACTCATTCATCCAGCACTTACAGAGCAGCTTTTCTGTGCAGAGCCATGTGCCAGCTGGAACTACAAGTGAACAAGACCTGCCTGCCCTCAAGGAATTTGGTCTAGTGAGAGAAACACTGTGGCAGAGCTAGGTGTAGCTCTGAGGAGCAAGAGGCTGTTTCTACATCCTAGGACCAAGCTCAGAACCCAGACAAGGGAAGAAGAATGGATAGCAATAGCCTGTGAAGGTTCCTCAGCTCCAGACAATGTCTTGAGGTAATAGATACTAATGAAATTGTTGATTAGCTCCTGGCAATGACAGTCTTTTTTTTTTTAAATTGACCTTTAGGTGAAGTTTTATAGAACAAACTAGTTTCTCATCCAACAGTTAGTACACACATTGTTGTATGACATTGGTTAACAACCCCACAACATGTCAACACTCTCCCTTCTCAACCCAGGTTTCCCTATTACCAGCTTTCATGTTCCCTCCTACCTTCCAGTCTCTGCCCTAGGGCTAGTGTACCCCTTTAGTCTTGTTTTGTTCCACGGGCCTGTTCAGTCTTTGCCTGAAGGGTGAACCTCGGGAGTGGCCTCATTACTGAGCTGAAAGCATGCCCAGGGGCCATACTCTCAGGGTTTCTCCAGTCTGTGTCAGGCCAGCAAGTCTGATCTTTCTTTTTGAATTAGAATTAGAATTTTGCTCTACATTTTTCTCCAGCTCTGTCCAGGACCCTCTACTGTGATCCCTGTAAGAGCAGCCAGTAGTGGTAGCCAGGCACCCTCTAGTTTTACTGGACTCAGTCTGGTCGAGGCCATGGTAGATGTAGTCCATTAGTCCTTTGGACTAATCTTTCCCTCGTATCTTTAGTTTTCTTCATTCTTCCTTGCTCCTGAAGAGCTGAGACCAGTGGAGTATCCTAGATGGCCACTCACAGGCTTTTAAGACTCCAGACACTACTCACCGAACTAGAAGGTAGAACATTTTTGTTACAGACTATGTTATACCAATTGAGCTATATGTTCCCCGAGACCATGGTCCCCACAGCCCTCAGCGCAGCAATTCGGTCCCTCAGGGAGTTTGGATGTGTCTATGGAGCTACGGCCTTGCCTTGTACAGGTTGTGCTTGCTTCCCCAGTATTGTGTACTGTCTTACCCTTCACCGAAGTTACCACTTATCTATTGTCTATTAAGTGTTTTTCCATCCCCACCCCTCCCCTCCATAACCATCAAATGTTGTTTGTTTTTGTATGTAAACCTTTTCATGAGTTTTTACAGTAGTGGTCTGATACAATATATGTCCTTTTGTGATTGACTTATTTCACTCAGCATAATACCTTCCAGATACGTCCGTGTTATGAGATGCTTCCCAGATTCATCGTTCTTTATCATTGCGTAATACTCCATTGTGTGTATGTACCACAGTTTGTTTATCCATTCATCTGTTGATGGGCATCCAGGTTGTTTCCATCTTTTTGCTATTGTGAAAAATGCTGCAGTGAACATGGGTGTACATATATCTATACGTGTGACAACTCTTATTTCTCTGGGATATATTCCTAGGAGTGGGACTGCTGGATCATATGGTATTTCTATTTCTAGCTTTCTAAGGAAGCACCATATTGTTTTCCAAAATAGTTGTATCACTTTGCATTCCCATCAGCAGTGCATAAGACTTTCAGCATCCTCGCAGCCTCTCCAATGCTTGTTATTTTCTGTTTTACTGTTTCATGCCAGTAATGCTAGGGTGAGATGGTATCTTATTCTGGTTTTGATTTGCATTCCTCTGATGGCGAGTGATCACAAGCATTTCCTCATGTGTCTGTTGGCCGCTCGAATGTTTTCTTTGGTGAAGTATCTGTTCATTTCCTTTGCCCATTTTTTTAGTGGATTATTTGTCTTTTTGTTGTACAGGTGTTGGATTTTCTTGTAGATTTTAGAGACTAGACCTTCATCTGATTTGTAGTAGCCAAAATTTTTTTTCCAGTCTGTAGGACTCTTTTGGTGAAGTCTTTTGATGAGCATAAGTGTTTAATTTTTAGAAGATCCCAGTTATCTAGCCTATCCTCTGGAGCTTGTGTGTTGTTGGTTGTGGTTTGTATCCTGTTAATGCCATGTATTAGGGCCTCTAGCGTTGATCCCATTTTTTCTTCTATAAACTTCATAGTTTTTGGCTTTATATTTAGGTCTTGGATCCATTTTGAATAAGTTTTTGTATATGGTTTGAGGTATTGGTCCTGTTTCATTTTTGCCAGTTTTGCCAGCACCATTTGTTAAAAAGGCTGTCTTTTCCCCCACTTGATGGATTTTGGGCCCTTGTTGAAGATCAGGTGACCATAGGTGGATGGATTTACATCTGGGTTCTCAATTCTGTCCCATTGGTAAATGTATCTGCTGATGTACCAGTACCAAGCTGTTTTGACTACCATAGCTGTATAGTAGGTTCTGAGGTCAGGTACTGTGAGTCCTCCTACTTTATTCTTCTTCAATAGTGCTTTACTTATCTGGGGCCTCTTCTCTTTCCATATAAAGTTAATGGTAAGGTTTTCTATCTCTTTAAAGAATGTTGTTGATATTTGGATCAGCATTGCATGGTATTTGTAAACTGCTTTGGGTAGAATTGTCATTTTCAGAATGTTGAGTCTACCTATCCATGGGCAGGGTATGTTTTTCCATTTATGTGGATTTCTTTTGGTTTCTTGCAGTAGTGCTTTGTAGTTTCCTTTGTACAGGTCTTTTACATCCCTGGTTAGATTTATTCCCAAGTAGTTTATTTTTTTTAGGGGCTATTATAAATGGTATTGTTTTCCTGATTTCCTTTTCATCGTTCTCTTTATCAGTGTATAGGAATCCAACCGATTTTTGTATGTTTACCTTGTATCCTGCTACTTTGCTGAATCTTTCTATTAGTTCCAGTAGTTTTCTCATGGAATCTTTTGGATTTTCTTAGTATCATATCATCCACGAATACAGATGGTTTTACTTCTTCATTACCAATTTGGATGCCCTTTATTTCTGTTTCTTGCCTTATTGCTCTAGCTAGGACTTCCAACACAATGTTAAACTGAAGTGGTGATAAAGAGCATCCTTGTCTTGTTCCTGTTCTCAAGGGGAATGCTTTCAGCCTCTCTCCATTGAGAATGAAGTTGGCCATTGGTTTTGCATAGATGCCCTTTATCATGTTGAGAAATTTTCCTTCTTTACCTATTTTATTGAGAGTTTTTATCAGGAATGGGTGTTGGACTTTGTCAAATGCCTTTTCTGTGTCGATTGAAATGATCATGTGATTCTTTTCTTTCCTTTTATTTATGTGGTGGATTACGTTGATTGATTTTCTAATGTTGAACCATCCTAGCATACCTGGTATGAACCCTACTTGGTCATGGTGTTTTATTTTTTTGATATGATACTGAATTCTATTGGCTAGAATTTTGTTGAGAATTTTTGTATCTATATTCATGAGAGATATTGGTGTGTAATTTTCTTTTTTGTGGTGTCTGGCTAGCTTCATAGAATGAATTCAGAAGTATCGCTTCCTTTTCTATGTTCTGAAATAGTTTGAGCAGTACTGATGTAACCTCTTCTCAGAATGTTTGGTAGAATTCTTCAGTGAAGCCATCTGGGCCAGGGCTTTTTTTGGTTGGTAGTTTTTTTTATTACCTTTCAATCTCTTCTCTTGTTAAATGGGTCTGTTCAGATTTTCAACGTCATTTCGTGTTAGTTTGGGTAGGTGGTGTGCTCTGGACATTCGTTGATTTCCTCTAGGTTTTCCGATTTTTGGAGTATAGTTTTTTATAATACTATATTATGATCCTTTTTATTTCAGTTGAGTCTGTTGTAATGTCCCCCATTTCATTTCTTTTTTCAATTACTTGTGTTCTCTCCTGTTTTTCTTTTGTCAGTTTGGCCAGTGGTTTGTCGATTTTGTTGATCCTTTCAAAGAACGAATTTCTGGTTTTGTTGATTCTTTCTAATGTTTTTCTGCTCTCTATTTCATTTGTTTCAGCTCTGATTTTTATTATTTCCTTTCTTCTGGTGGCCGTGGGCTTCTTTTGCAGTTCTCTATTTATTCAAGTCGTGTAAATAATGTTTTGATTTTGTCCCTTTCTTCTTTTTTGATGTGTGCATCTATTGCTATAAATGGACCTCTGAGGACTGCCTTTGCTGTGTCCCAAAGGTTTTGGTATGATGTGTTTTCGTTCTCATTTGATTCTAGGAATTTTTTTATACCATCTTTGATTTCTTCTATTACCCAGTGGTTTTTAAGCAGGGTGTTATTCAGTTTCCATGTAATTAATTTTTTTTCCTTACTCTTCCTCTTGTTAATTTCTACATTGATGGCATTGTGGTCAGAGATGATACTTTGTATTATCTCAGTGTTTTGGATTTTGTTGAGTGTCTGTCACCTAAGGTGTGGTCTATTCTGGAGAATGTTCCATGTGCACTGGAAAAGAATGTGTACTTTGCAACTGTTGGGTGGAGTGCTCTATATAGGTCTATGAGGTCAGGTTGGCTGATTGTGCTCTTTAGGTCTTCTGTATCTTTGTTGAATTTCTTTCTAGGTGTTCTGTCCTTTACTGAGAGTTGTGTGTTGAAGTCTTCTACTATTATTGTGGAACTGTCAGCTTCTGTTTTCAGTGCCATTAGAGTTTGCTTTATGTATTTTGGAGCCCTGTCATTGGGTGCATAGATGTTTATAAGTCTTTGTGATGGATCGTCCCTTTAATCATTGTATAGTACCCTTCTTTGTCTTTTATGGTGGATTTTGCTTTAAATTATATTTTATCTAAGATTACTATTGTCACTCCTGCTCTGTTTTGGTAGTTATTTGCTTGATATATTTTTTTCCATCCTTTGTTTTTAACAAATTTACATCTTTCTTTCTAAGATGTGTCTCTTATAGACAGCGTATTGATGGATCCTGTTTTTTTATGCATTCTGTCACTCTGTGTCTCCTTATGGGTGTATTAAGGGCATTTGCATTCAGTGTAATTATTGATAGGTGTGAGTTTATTGCTGTCATTGTGTAGTGCTTTTTTTGTGGTGCTCACATTTTCTTTGTTCCTCTTACTCTTCTGTGCTGAATTCCTTTTGTTTGTGGATTTCTTTTGTTTTTGTAGATTTTGTTTTTATTGAGACTTTATGTTTTTCTTCTTTATTTTGATGAGTAGGTCTTTTTTGAAATTTACCCTTACCTTCCTAGGTTTGAACCAGTCTATTATTACTTGGTATCGCCTCGCCTTCCTCTCCATTAGAACATTCTATACCTATACCATTTATTCCCTCCTTTATTATTCTGACGTTGTTGTCATTTACAGATTAACATCTCTGGTTCCCTGTTGCAATTCTTTTCGTTTTGGATAGTCCTTGAGGGTTCATTTCCTAGGTTGGTTTCTGGCTTGAACAATCTTGCATCCTTGATTCAGGATGTGGTCTGATGTTGTTTGTTCTCAGACTGAAGGACTCCCTTTAATAATTCTTGTAAGTTTGGTTTGGCTTTTGCATATTCCCTTAATTTCTGTTTATCTGGAAATGTCCTAATTTCACCATCACATTTGAACAAAAGTTTTGTGGGATATGTTATTCTTGGTTGGCAATTTTTTTCTTTCAAGGTTTTACATATGTCATTCCATTGCCTTCTTGCTTGCGTGGTTTCTCCCAAATAATCAGAGCTTAGTCTTATTGTTTCTGCTCTGTATATGACTTTTTGTTTTTCTCAAGCTGCTCTCAGGATTTTTTCTTTGTCTTTGATTTTAGCAAATATGATTATGATATGCCTTTGTGTTTTTCTTTTCGGGTCTTTCCTATATGGGGTTCGTTGAGCTTCTTGGATGGTCAGCTTTTCATCATTCATGATATTAGGGAAGTTTTCTGTCAGCAGTTCTTCAATGATTCTCTCTGTGTTTTTCATTTTCTCTCCCTGTTCTGGAACTCTGATCACTCACAGATTTTTGGTTTTGATTGTATCCCAAATAATTCTCAGGGTTCTTCATTTTTCTTTGCTCTTATTTCTTGTTATTCCTCAAACAGAGTTGTATCCAAGTGTTTGTCTTCAATTTTGCTGATTCTGTCTTCCATCGTTTCAAACCTGCTCCTCAGCCCTTCTATAACACTGTCCATTTCCAAAATCTTGTTGTTTAACTTTTGGATTTCTAATTGTTGTTTTTGTATGATTTCTAGTTGTGAATTTATTTTGTCATTTTGTTCCTGTATTGCTTTCCTGAATTGTTCCATTTTTTTGGTCTGTATTTTCCATGAATTTGTCTGCCTTTTCCATAAGTTTGTCTATT
This sequence comes from Elephas maximus indicus, assembly GCF_024166365.1. Taxonomy (NCBI): domain Eukaryota; kingdom Metazoa; phylum Chordata; class Mammalia; order Proboscidea; family Elephantidae; genus Elephas; species Elephas maximus. The sequence goes on from NC_064830.1 coordinate 53,175,193, forward strand.
TTTTCCTCATTTTCATCTGCTTTTTGCTTCAACTCTTGGATTGTTCTGAATGTTAGAGATTTGAATTCCCTGTCAGGTAATTCTAGTGCCTTTTCTTCTACTGGAAAGTCATTTGGTGTTTTATATTGGATGCCTACTGGAACTATCCTGTCCTATTTTTTCATGTGTTTTGATATTGTCTACTGTCTTCAGGACATTTAGCAGTTATTTTCTTTGTTTCTTGACTGTAGATTTGTTTGTTTCCCCATACTTTTTTGTTTTATTTGGTTATGTCTGAGCAGGTGGGCTGTGCGTTCTGTGTTGTTTGCTCGTCTGTAGTCATGATACTTTTCACCTCTTTGTTCAATGGGTGGGATCAGTCATTCAGCTATGGTGCAGTAGGGCAGGTCCAGTTGAAGGGGAGGGGCTGGGATGGGTTGTTTATGCCATGTACTAGGGCCAACAGGGTGGGTCAGGAATCAGTGCTGGGCAGGTTCCAGTAGGCCATGCCTGTGCTGCTTGGAGGTATGATGTTCAGTGCACAGTGCGGGAGGCAGGAAAGAGGGGGAAGGTTGTGATGTGTGGAGCTAATAGGGGTATGAGAAAGAGGAGAGAGAGGAGAGAGAAACAGGAGCCAAAAATAAACAAGCAAACAAAAGGAAAAAGAAGAATGATAAGGAAGCTTTCTGTTGGACTGGAGAGATAAGAAACCAAGAAATGGAGAAAATCAAAAAGAAAGAAAAAATAACTAGATAAAAATTTGGAAAAGAAAAGCCCCTATGAGTTTTGGATTCCCACTGGTGGGGCCTCTAAGACCAGGGAAGTGGCTCCCAGGCTGCACATTATAGCCTGAGTGGGGGGGTATAGATGTCACACAAAACCAGGTAATCAAGAGACAGGAAAAGAAGATAAGTGTAGAGAGACGAGAACTGAGAAATGAAGAAAGAAAGGGAAAAAGAGAAAAGAAGAAAAGAAATGCCCTCAGGGATCCCACCTATGCGGCTGCACAGATTAGGGGAATGGCTCCTAAGCCATGCAGTACAGCCTGGCTACAAGGGGATCCCAAGCTGCGAAAAGAAAAAGAAAACAAACAAATCAAAACAAAACAAAACCAGCAAAAAAAAAAAAAAGCCCCAGGGATCCCACCACTGTGATGTCATGGGCTGGGGGATCAGTTCCCCAGTTTAGCATGACTTCACAGCCTTTCAAGAAGAACCAAAGATGGCACACGGAGCCAGATGTCCACAGAAAGGAAGGGGAGGTGGTGGGAGGTAAACAGAAGAAACCAAAAGAAACAGAACCAACAACAGCTCAGACCCAGCCAGTGTGGGCAGGGAGAATCCAAGCAGCCTGAAGTCATAGCAGTTGCCTCCCAGCCAGGGGACTGTGGCTGGCAGGAAGCAGAGGAGGCTGAAGTCAGGTGGGTGGGAAAGAAAGGGGGGTTAAGAAAGCATATATCACTTGTTACTGTGTGCTCTGTCTCCTGCTGGAAACTTCATGAATCTGCTTTCCCATATACCCTGTCTGTCGATCTCCAGTGTGGGTGGAGCAAATCAAAGTGGCATGGATGCTGTATTTCCCATCTGGCTGAGCCACCACAGCCAGCCAGGAAGCTCGAGGTAGAGCAGTGGGGAGAGGATGGGGGCTGGGAAAGTGTGTATCACTGGTTACCAGGTGCTCTGTCTCCTGCTGGAACTTCTGTGAAGCTGCTTCTTGTGCTCTCTGTCTGCCGATCCCTAATGGGAGTCCAAGGTGGCAGATCCATGCTGCATTAGCTGGTGGGGCCCTCTGGACATATCTGTCCTTGCTGTCTGTCCTCTGTCAGTTTCTTATTCCATTTGTTGCTTGGCTGAGTCCCTTGTCTCTTCATTTGACATTTTAGTTTCCAGGAATGATGTTTGTCTCTGTTTTACTTAGTTTTTCAGGTCTTTGCTGTGGAAGGACGGCATGGTGCTTCTGTCTATAGTGCCATGTTGGCTGGAAGTCCACAACAACAATCTTTTTAAAACACAGATCAGGGCATGTCACTGTCCTCCTTAAAATGCCAAATCCTGATGGTGGCTTCAAAGCCCCTGCCTACCTGTCTGAATTCATTGATCCCTCTTTCGATGCATCTCAGCCCCACTGTCTTCATTCAGTTCCCCAAACCTGCTGAGTTCTTAGGTGTCAGTTTAAATGTCAGGACCTCTGGCTTTGCCTGACCTATCTGTCAAAAATGGACCCCTTCAGGAGGTGGGGCCAAGATGGCTGACTAGGTAGAAGCTACTGTGGATCCCTCTTGCAACAAAGACTCAGAAAAACAAGTGAATTGATCACATACATGACAATCTACAAACCCTGACCATCAAACAAAGAACTAAGGAGGTGATCTGAGTGACAGGGGAGCGAAAAGCTGTGCGGTGAAGCAGCGAATGCTTCTAGAACTGGCGTCCCCCGCCACAGCCTTGAGCCCTTGTGGTTCCCTCGTGCCAGAGTCGCTGGGCTGATCATAGCTTCCTGAGACGGCGTGAGCACGGGAAAAAGGCCTGACCCTCGGAGGCAGTCTCGACCCAGCCAGTGCACACAGGCTACATGCCCTTCTGGAATCTCAGATAAAACAGGCTTCACCAAAGAAGATAAGTAACTTTGTCTATGTTGCCCACTACTTTCTCCTATCTATTGATCCTTCCCCTCCTTGCCCCAGGCGGCTTCATTAGCATTGGAATTCCTTGGGCCAGGGAGTGAAGTGCTCTGCAGGGTTTTTTTTTTTTTCCTAACTCATTCTCCTGTCCTAAGAAGAGTAGCAATTAACCATCCAGGAGACAAAAATCCTTCCCTGCCTTCCCTAAACTGGACTAATAATACACAACCAGCTCTGGCCAAGCAAAAGAGATCCACAGTCTGGCTTTCATCCCTACAGGGAACCAGGTGGCTATTATAATGCAAAGGCAATTCTGATAGAGATCTGACTGTAATTGTTTTAGCGAAGCAGTGGAAAGACAAGTTTTGGAGGTCTGATACCTCTCTACCTATGAAACAGAGCCCTCACTGATCCACAACAGGGAACTGAGGGCTAAAACTCCACCTACATCACCTAGCCACCTGCAAAAGGGGTCTGAGGATACGGACGCCTACCAATCTTTAGAGGTACAAGCATTGGGTTCCTAAGGTACAGCAGCAGAGCCCACTGACCAAAGTGCTCTGGGAATAGAGACACTCCTGCCACACTAACACTTGGGGGAAGGTTGTCAGCATCCTACCGTCCTCGGAGCATGGCCCTCTGCCACTACTAGAATCTGGTGCATACAGTCATCACCACTACTCCTCTAAGTTAATAGGTGACAGCCTACACCACACACTAGGTGACCCACAATGAGCACACCTAAGCTGATTCTATTCAACAATAGTGAATGGACTCATAAGCTCATATATCTGGTAACAGCTCAAACCAGCTGGTAATAGGACATAAGTGATTCAAAGGCTACAACAATCAAGATAGTGCAATCTAGCAGCCCATCTGGGTATACTGAAACAAAACAAAACAAGAAGATAAGACTCAGTGAGCAAATATAGAATAAATAATTACAATATCTTATAGATGGCTCAGAGACAGCAGTCCATATCAAATCACATAAAGAAGCAGACCGTGATTATTTCTACAAATCCCCAAATTAAAAAATCAAAATCTTTCCCAAATGAAGATATAATCCTGGAATTGCCAGATGTAGAATATAAAAAATTAATATACAGAATGCTTCAAGACATCAGGGATGACCTCAGAAATGAAATAAGGCAATCTACAGAAAAAGCCAAGGAACACACAGACAAAGCAGTTGAAGAAATCAAAAAGATTATTCAAGCACATAGTGAAAAAATTAATAAGCTGCAAGAATCCATAGAGAGACAGCATTCAGAAATCCAAAAGATTAACAATAAAATCACAGAATTAGACAACTCAATAGGAATTCAGAGGAGCAGAATTGAGGAATTGGAATGCAGAGCGGGAGTTAGAGGATAAGGCAATTGGCATCAACATAGTTGAAGAAAAATCAGATAAAAGAATTAAAAACAATGAAGAAACCCTAAGAATCATGTGGGACTCTATCAAGAAGAATAACTTGCGTGGGGTTGGAGTTCCAGAACAGGGAGGGATAACAGAAAATACAGAAAGAATAATTGAAGATCTGTTTGCAGAAAACTTCCCTTGCATCATGAAAGATGAAAGGATATCTATCCAAGATGCTCATCGAACATCATACAAGATAGATCTCAAAAGAAAATCACCAAGACGTATTATCATCAAACTTGCCAAAACCAAAGATAAAGAGAAAATTTTAAAAGCAGCCAGGGATGAACGAAAGTCACCTACAAAGGAGAATCAATAGGAATAAGTTCAGACTACTCGGCAGAAACTGTGCAGGCAAGAAGGCAATGAGATGACATATATAGAGCACTGAAGGAGAAAAACTGCCAGCCAAGAATCATATATCCAGCAAAACTCTCTCTCAAATACAAAGGTGAAATTAAGATGTTTACAGATAAACAGAAGCTTAGAGAATTTACAAAAACCAAACCAAAGCTACAAGAATTACTAAAGGACATTCTTTGGTCAGAAAATCAATAATATCAGATACCAACACAACACAAGGTCACAGAACAGAACATCCTGATATCAACTCAAATAGGTAAATTGCAAAAACAAAATAAGATTAATTTAAAAAAGAAAAAATGCTCAAAACAGAGAATCATTGAAGTCATTATGTAAAACATTACAATAAACAAAAAAGAGGAAATAAATACAGGAGGCTTAGATCTTCCATATGGAGAGGAAAACAAGGCGATATAGGACAATACAAGTTAGGTTATTACTTAGAAAAATAGGGGTAAATATTAAGGTAACCACAAAGAGTTCTAACAATTCCATAACTCAAAATAAAAACCAAGATAAACATAACAACTCAGCAAAAATAAATTTGACTACTACGAAAATGAAGAACACACAATTTACAAAGAAAAATGTCTCAGCACAAAAAAGTAAGTGGAAAAATGAAATTGTCAACAACACACAAAAAAAGGCATCAAAATGGCAGCACTAAACTCATAATACTTATCTATAATTACGCTGAATGTAAATGGACTAAATGCACCAATAGAGAGACAGAGAGTCTCAGACTGGTAGAAAAACATGATCCATCTCTATGCTGCCTACAACAGACACACCTTAGACTTAGAGACACAAATAAACTAAAACTCAAAGGATGAAAAAAAATATATCAAGCAAACAACAATCAAAAAAGAGGAGGAGTGGCAATATTAATTTCTGACAAAATAGACTTTAAAGTTAAATCCACCACAAAGGATAAAGAAGGACTACATAGTGATTAAAGGGACAATAGACCTGGAAGATATAACCGTATTAAATATTTATGCACCCAATGACAGGGCTGCAAGATACATAAAACAAACTCTATCAGCATTGAAAAGTGGGATAGACAGCTCCACAATAATAGTAGGAGACTTCAACACACCCCTTTTGGTGAAGGATAGGACTTCCAATAAGAAGGTCAATAGAGACAAGGAAGATCTAATTGCTATAATCAACCAACTTGAGCTCATAGACTAATATAAGAACACTCCACCCAACAACTGCAAAGTATACTTTCTTTTCTAGCACACATGGAACATTCACTAGACTAGATCACATTATTAGGTCATAAAACTAACCTTTGCAGAATCCAAAACATTGAAATATTACAAAGCATCTTCTCAGACCATGAGGCCATAAAAGTAGAAATCAATAACAGAAAAACCAGGGAAAAGAAATCAAATACTTAGAAACTGAGCAATACCCTGCTCAAAAAAGACTGGGTTATAGAAGACATTAAGAAGGGAATAAAGAAATTCATAGAATTCAATGAGACTGAAAACACTTCCTATCAAAAGCTCTGGGACACAGTGAAACCAATGCTCAGAGGTCAATTTATATCAATAAATGTACACATACATAAAGAAGAGAGAGCCTAAATCAGAGAACTGTCCCTACAACTTGAACAAATGGAAAGCAAGCAGCAAAAGAATCCTTCAGGCACCAGAAGAAAACAAATAATAAAAATTAGAGCAAAATTAAATGAATTAGAGAACAGAAAAACAATTGCAAGAATTAACAAAGCCAAAAGCTGGTTCTTTGAAAAAATTAACAGAATTGATAAACCATTGGCCAGACTGACTGAAGAAATACAGGAAAGGAAACAACCTGAATAAGAAATGAGATGGGCCACATGACAACAAACTCCACTGAAATTAAAAGAATCATATCAGATTACTATGAAAAATTGTACTCTAACAAATTTGAAAACCTAGAAGAAATGGATGAATTCCTAGAAACACACTACCTACCTAAACTAACACAATCAGAAGTAGAACAACTAAATAGACCCATAATTAAAAAAAAAAGACTAAAAAGGTAATCAAAAAAACCCCAACAAAAAAAAAGCCCTGGCCTGGATGGCTTCACTGCAGAGTTCTACTAAATTTTCAGAGAAGAGTTAACACCACTACTACTAAAGGTATTTCAAAGCATAGAAAAGGATGGAACACTACCTAACTCATTCTATAAAGCTCAATATCCCTGATACCAAACCCAGGTAAAAACACCAAAAAAAGAAAATTACAGACCCATATCCCTCATGAACATAGATGCAAAAATCCTCAACAAAATTCTAGACAATAGAATTCAACAACATATCAAAAAAATAATCCACCATGACCAAGTGGGATTTATACCAGGTATGCAAGGTTGGTTGAATATTAGAAAAACAATTAATGTAATCCACCATATAAATAAAACAAAAGACAAGAACCACATGATCTTATCAATTGATGCAGAAAAGGCATTTGACAAAGTCCAACACCCATTCATGATAAAAACTCTCAGCAAAATAGGAATAGAAGGAAAATTCCTCAACGTAATAAAGGGCACCTATACAAGCCAGAGAGCCAGCATCATCCTAAATGGAGAGAGCCGGAAAGCGTTTCCCTTGAGAAAGGGAACCAGACAAGCATGGCCTTTATCACTGCTCTTATTCAACATTGTGCTGGAGGTCCTAGCCAGAGCAATTAGGCTAGACAGAGAAATGAAGGGCATCCGGATCGGCAAGGAAGAAGTAAAATTCTCTCTATTTGCAGACAACATGGTCTTATACACAGAAAACCCTAAGGAACCCTCAAGAAAACTACTGAAACTAATAGAAGAGTTCAACAGAGTTTCAGATTACAAGATAAACATACAAAAATCAATTGGATTCCTCTACATCAACAAAAAAAAATTGAAGAGGAAATCACCAAATCAATATCATTCACAGTAGCCCCCAAGAAGATAAAATACTTAGGAATAAATCTTACCAAAGATGTAAAAGCCCTATACAAAGAAAACTACAAGGTACTACTGCAAGAAACTAAAAGGAACCTACATAAGTGGAGAAACATACCTTGCTCATGGATAGGAAGACAACATTATAAAAATGTCAAGCCATCTATATATACAATGCACTTCCAATCCAAATTCCAACTACACTTTTTAAGGTGATGGAGAAACAAATCATCAACTTCATATGGAAGGGAAAGAAGCCCCGGATAAGTAAAGCATTACTGAAAAAAACAAAGTGGGAGGCCTCTCTCTACGTGATTTTAGAACATATCATACAGCCACAGCAGTCTAAACAGCCTGGTACTGGTACAACAACAGGCACATAGACCACTGGAACAGAATTGAGAACTCAGATATAAATCCATCCACATATGAGCAGCTGATATTTGACAAAGGCCCAGTGTGAGTTATATGGGGAAAAGACAGTCTTTTTAACAAATGGTGCTGGCATAACTGGATATCCATCTGCGAAAAAAAAAGAAACAGGGCCCATACTTCACACCATGCACAAAAACTAACTCCCAATGGATCAAAGATCTAAACACAAAGTCTAAAACAATAAAGACCATGGAAGAAAAAATAGGGACGTTAGGAGTGCTAATACAAGGCATAAACAGAATACAAAACATTATTAAAACTGACAAAGAGAAACCAGATACGTGGGAGCTCCTAAAAAGCAAACACCTATGCTCATCTAAAGACTTCACCAAAAGAGTAAAAAGACCACCTACAGACTGGGAAAAAATTTTCAGCTACACCATCTCCAACCAGCGCCTGATCTCTCAAATCTACATGATTCTGCTAAAACTCAACCACAAAAAGACAAACAACTCTATTAAAAACTGAGCAAAGGATATGAACAGGCACTTCACTAAAGAAGACATTGAGGCGGCTAACAGATACATGAGGAAATGCTCTCGATCATTAACCATTAGAGAAATGCAGATCAAAACTACAATGAGATTCCATCTCACTCCAACAAGGCTGGCATTAATCCAAAAAACACAAAATAATAAATGTTGGAGAGGTTGTGGACAGATTGGAACACTTATACACTGCTGGTGGGAATGTAAAATGGTACAACCACTTTGGAAATCGATTTGGTGTTCCCTTAAAAAGCTAGAAATAGAACTATCATATGACCCAGCAATCCCACTCCTCGGAATATATCCTAGAGAAATGAGAGCCTTTATACGAACAGATATATGCACACCCATGTTTATTGCAGCACTGTTTACAATAGCAAAAAGCTGGAAGCAACCAAGGTGTCCGTCAACGGATGAATGGGTAAATAAATTATGGTATATCCACACAATGGAATACTACACATCGATAAAGAACAGTGAGGAATCTGTGAAACATTTCATAACATGGAGGAACCTGGAAGGCATTATGCTGAGTGAAATTAATCAGATGCAAAAGGACAAATATTGTATAAGACCAGTATTATAAGATCTTGAGAAATAGTTTAAACTGAGAAGAAAATATTCTTTTGTGGTTACGAGAGGGGGAGGGAGGGAGGGTGTGAGAGGGTTTTTTACTGATTAGATAGTAGATAAGACCTACTTTAGGTGAAGGGAAGGACAGCACTCAATACAGGGGAGGTCAACACAACTGGACTAAACCAAAAGCAAAGAAGTTTCCTGAATAAACTGAATGCTTTGAAGGTCAGCAAAGCAGGGGCGGGGGTTTGGGGACTATGGCTTCAGGAGACATCTAAGTCAATTGGAATAATAAAATCTATTAAGAAAACATTCTGCATCCCACTTTGAAGTGTGGCATCTGGGGTCTTAAACGCTAGCAAACAGCGTTTCCTAGCAAATCTAAGTTGCATCAATGAGTCTCAACCCACCTGGATCAAAGGAGAATGAAGAACACCAAGCTCACAACGTAATTATGACCCCAAGAGACAGAAAGGGCTACATGAACTAGAGACTACAACACCCTGAGACCAGAAGAACTAGATGGTGCCTGGCCACAACCGATGACTGCCCTGACAGGGAACACAACAGAGAACTCCTGAGAGAGCAGGAGAGCAGTGGGAAGCAGACCCCAAAATCTCATAAAAAGACCAGGCTTCATGGTCTGACTGAGACTAGAAGAACCCCGGTGGTCAGGGCCCCCAATCCTTCCTTTGGCCCAGGACAGGAACCATTCCCGAAGGCAACTCATCAGACGTGGAATGGACTGGACAATGGGTTGGAGAGAGACGCTTATGAGGAGTGAGCTACTGGCACCATGTGGACACTTGAGACTATGTTTGCATCTCCTGTCTGGAGGGGAGATGGAGGGTACAGGGGGTTAGAAACTGACAAAATGGTCACGGAAGGAGAGACTGGAAGGAGGGAGCGGGCTGACTCATTGAGGGGAGAGTAAATGGGAGTATGTAGTAAGGTGTATATAAGCTTGTATGTGAGAGACTGACTTGTAAAGTTTCACTTAAAGCACAATAAAAATTATTTAAAAAAAAAAAGACCCCTTCTTTCTATCATGACAACTATTTATTGCTTTCACAGCACTATCACAAGTGTTCATCATTTTGTTCATTTTCTTTGTTTTTTGTATGTTTTCCACATTAGACAGTGATCTCCACCCAGGTGAGACTGTGTGTGTTTTGTGTCCTGGCACAGAGAAGGCACTCAGTATGCATGGGGTTGGGCAAATGCTGTCTCTGAACTTCTGTGCCATGGGTGAGGGGAGCAGGAGCATGGGCCTCTCAGCTGTCAGGATCAGAGTTTATGCCATCTCTTACTAATGTCCAGGTTCTCCTCTCAGTTGTCAGGAGTCACAGCACTGATGCCATCTCTTACTAAGGTCCAAGCTCTCCTCTCAGCTGTCAGGATCAGAGCACCGATGCCATCTCTTACTAACGTCCAGGCCCTCCTCTCAGCTGTCAGGAGTCACAGCACTGATGCTGTCCCTTATTAACATCCAGGCCCTCCTCTCAGTTGGTCAGGAGTCAGAGTGCTGATACCATCTCTTAGTAATGTCCAGGCTCTCCTGTCAGATGTCACATTCGATGGACCATGCACCATTAAGAATGTCATTTTATTTTAAAAGTTAAATGGTGATGAATTGGGCAAATAACCAAGGATTACCATGGAAATATGGTGGAACTGTTTCTATGGCAGCATCATCGCTATTGGAATAATTTAATTGTAAAAGAAAGAAATTATAATGTCAATGCTGCCCTAAAACCTGGTTAACATCGAGAGTCAGGGTAATGACAGAACAGTAAGGGGGAAGCTGTTGTCTTTTGTGCTCAGAGTGGAGGTCTGAGAGGAGGATATGGTAAATCATTTCCCGATACAGATTCACCTACAGATGGTTCATGGGGGAATTAGGAATTCAGGAGCTGAGTAATCAGTGGGGGTCCATAGAGAGTACACAGTTACACATCGTAGCTTAGGAGAAGATTGAGAAGCAGCACATCTGAACACAATGAGCAGAGAGCAAGTTTTCCAAACAGCAGAGGGATCAGAGTGAGAAAGAGTCTGTGGTCCTTGGTGCCCCTGGAAGGACCAGAGAGAGAATCTAGCAGCCATGGGAGGTGATCGTGAGGTCTCAGGAGAAGAGACAACACAACCTGTCATGAGTGCTGTGTCATGGGACCAGGTTCCTGGGCTAGACTTAACTCTCCAGTGCAGCTTTATCCTCTTAGAGCTGTGGTTTAGTGGGACCCAGGAATGGATTGCCATCTGTCATTGCCCTACACACTGATAGCTGTTGGGCCACCTTGGTGCCTACTGTTCAGAGTAATCCTAAACCATACCAGGGAAGCCAGCCCAGGGCTGTTTGGGCAGGAATTCCAGGTCCAGATCCCCTAGAAGGAGGCCTGTATTCTACATAGGAATGTCTCTTTGGCCCCATGACTCCTCCCTCAGTGGACTGGAGTGGAACCCTCTAAAGTGCAGGGACCCCTCTTGCCCAGGTCGAAGGGCAGCACTGCCAATGGTAGGGAGATAGAAGCCACGTTTTTCCTCTCTGTTTTAGGACTGTAATCTCCTCAGATTGTTGGAGAGAATGCAGGCATCCTTCTCCAGATGTTCTAATAGTGGATTATTGGTATTAGCATCATCCCAGCAGTTAAGGGACCCCAGTTGGACATTCAGTGGCTTAATGATATGGCTCTTAATGGCCAGAGCTGCATTCTCTGGTTAGCCCACTTACCCTGGCAATAAGGCAGTAGCACACAACTGTTTCTGTTTTTCTTCTGACTTAAAGGGAGAGTCTTTATCCCCAAAGAAAAGCCTGTAGAAACTCAAAAAGAAGAAAACGTGACCCTCGACCCAGAACTGGAAGAAGCTTTGGCTAGTGCCTCCGACACTGAACTCTATGATCTTGCAGGTGAGTCCTCGGCTCTGGGAAACTTTCCTGCCTGGCTCTGTGACCTCCAGGCATGTGGTCGTACCCATGCCAGCAGCCGTTGGGCTTCTCTATAACTGTCGGTTCTTATTAAAATTCCATGTTGGCTTTAGCCATTAAACCAGTTTCCATGGAGTCAGCTCTGACTCTTGGTAACCCCACTTGTGTCAGAGTAGAAATGTGCCCCATAAGGTTTTCCTGTAGCTGAATCTACCTTTTCGGAAGTAGATTGCCAAACCTTTCTCTCAAGGCACCTCTGTGAGGACTATGAGAATTGAAAGGGAAAAAACAATAGCCCTTATGCTTTATGAGGAGCTTTTACATTAGCATTTTATCATCACAAAATTTCCCTAAGGTGCTTGTTCTTCCCATCAGTTGTCACCCACTCAAGTCTGATTGATACTAAGAGGCCTGTCAGTGTAACCGTGAAACAAGGTAACTTACTGTCATAGTCAGCCCCTAAGGTAAATCCATATTCAGTGCAATCTGCTCATTTTTTTTTTTCTGGTTTTCTTAACAATAGCAACAAAATAGTAATAATAAGTTTATTTATAAATAAATTATTTATAATTAAAACAAAATAATAATGACATTTATTTATAAATGATTATTTGAATTGATTATACATGTAGATAGAAAAAAGTCAAACAGTACAAAAGAATATATAATGAAAGGTAAGTTTTCTCACTTTGATTAACCTAGGCCTTCTCCCCTTTCCTGTAGCTCCTTTAAGAAAGATTCCATGCATGCACCAACATATTTGTGCACTCATATTTTCCTTCCAGTGGGATGTTTGCTTCCACCTGCCACAGGGATATTAAGTCACCACAAGGATAAAGGTGCTTTTGAAAACATCCCGCAGCTTTAGCAAGAATTCCTACCTTTGTATTGTATTTGAAGAAATACGTAATAATGATAAATCTCCTTCCTCCTAGGAGAACAAGCTACGCCTTACTCTAACAGCGTGCTACCATCTTTACCTGCATTTTCATTCCTTCTGTTCCATTGGGGGTTGATATCAAGTTCACATATTGGAGACATTCTCAGAGGTCACTGCAGGAGCTGAGGCACCTGGGTGTGGCAGTGAAGAAGATGCCTTATGGTGGCTGCGTTTCCAGGTTTTGTGGTTGCAGCACCACCACTGGTTACCAACAAATAGACTCTGACTCACAGTGACCCCATGTGTTTCCAGTAGGACTGTGCATATGATTTTCCATGGCTGTGACCTTTAGGAAGCAGATCATCAGGTCTTTCTTCCTAGGTGCCTTTGGGTGAATTTGAACTGCCACCCTTTCGGTTAATAACAAAGGCTTAACCATTTGCGCCACCCAGGGACTCTTAGTTACTGTGCGACGATCCTGTTACGGTTACTGCTCCTCCCAACGGTTGCCCGATGGCCTCTGCTGGAGGTCACTACAGGCAGAATGTAGCACTGGGCTTGAATTCCCAGGAAATTCCTGATAAAAAAGAAAGAGAGAGAATAAAGCTAATCATTTAGAAGACACTAAATCTAGACATTCATACAGTGAAACCAGGAGAATAATCCCAACAGACAAATGTTGGTTTCGTCCGTGCTCAGCCTCCCTCCGTCGTTGGGTGCTCCCTGGGAACCCAGCAGGAAGCCAGGCTGCAGTGGGCTGCAGCATCTTCTCAAGTGGATCTTTCAGAAGATTGTAGGCAGTCCCGTGAGTGGATGGATTTATAGCTGTTAAGGTTTAGATAAGAAAGAGTACCAATGCATTGCCCATGTTATTGTGGCAGAAAGAGAGACATTCATCAAGGGGGTGACAGTTGACCTCCAAAACAGAGCCTTCCAGACTGTGGGCATATCTTGATGTGACTACCACTACCCAGAGCCTAGTTCTCAGCTTTGCTGGTCTAGAGATTTGATCTTGTGAGTGCATATAGGAGCTATCAGATTAGGAGGATAGAGGAAGTGAGGTAATAGGGACTGACTCTACTAGCCAGATTTATAGGAAATAGATAATACAAAAAGTAAAACTTGGCAGTGGGAGCCAAATTATAATTAGGAGGCTGCTTGGTATGGATGGGGCCAGAGTAAGACAAGATGGCCTCAATGCCCTGTTTATCGAGTAGGGCACCCTCTCCCTAGACAATGCCAGAGACACACTGACAAATGCTGGTTTTATTTACTTAACAAGAATTTGTAAAGCACTTAGTGCCTGGCACATAGGAATTCACTTAATTGTTTCAATAGGTAAAGTACAAATATTATCCCTGTTTTACAAGATGAGGAAGCTGCGGCTCAGAGGCGTTTGGTAACTTCCCCAGTCACACAGCTAATACATAACAGAGTCAGAATTCAAACTCAGGCCGAGTGCTCCGAGTCCCACTCTTCATCCCTACACTTGCTGGCTGTTTGTCCTTCCTAGTGCTGTGCTAGCTGCCTCCCTCCCTCCCTCCACAGAAGAGCTGATGATGCTCTCAGAGGCACTCCTCTGCCACTATTGACAGATTACTGTCTAGTCTGGGTCCTTCTCCAGATGGCCTGGCTCACCTATAATTTCATTAGCAGGGGGAAACCTGCGGGCACTTGCCATTTCAGCCTGCCCAGCATTTCTTCTCCCTGTGTTGCTTCCTGTACACTATGGTGCCTCCTGGTGCAACTGCCATGTAATACAAGAGACTGAAAATTTTGGTATGCTTATCTGACCTTAGGAGCCCTGGTGGTACAGTGGTTAAAAGCTGTGGCTGCTAACCAAAAGGTTAGCAGTTTGAATCCACCAGCTTCTGCTTAGGAACGGTATAGGGCAGTTCTACTCTGACCTATAGGGTCGCTATGAGTTGGAATTGACTCAATGGCAACGGGTTTGGTTTTAGTTTTTGAATCTGACCTTAAGGAGCCCTGGTAGTACAGCGGTTAAGCACTCAGCTACTAACCATAAGGTCAGTGGTTTGAACCCACCAGTCGCTCCAGGGGAGGAAGATGTGGCAGTCTGCTTCCATAAAGATTTATAGCCTTGGAAACCCTGTATGGCAGTTCTGTTCTGTTCTGTAGGATAGCTATGAGTCAAGACTGACTAGACAGCAATGTCTTTGGTTTGGGTTTTGATATCTGACCTTGCATTTCCCTGCAGTACTGTAGATGAAGAAAGGACAACTCCTTTTGGCATGGAGGATTGGGAGAGATGGGGAGCCTGACATTGAAAGAGGCTTATGATCTTTCTGCTATTTGCAAGATACAATAATATCTACAATGTTAGATATTAAATGTCCTTAGACTCAGTCTCACCCTCTCATTTTACAGATGAGAAAACTGAGGGGTTGAGTCTATTTAACTGGGAGGTCTAAGTAGGTTTTTTGTAATTTTGGGACCATAATTAAATAGTCTTTGTTCCTCAGATCCTAAATGGTTTTACATGTATAGACATAGACACATGAAAGATTGCTGGTGGTCTTGGAAAGAAGTTTTCGTTTTGTTTTGTTTTTATAAGGTTAGTCAGTGCTATGCATCTACGACACACTTTGCATCTGGAGACTTCATCTTTATGAAACAGGGTTTCATTTTTACAATCGGAAGTATTGTTCTTCAAGGGCAAATTAAGAGTGTGGAAATTCTAACATGCTTTCCTAATCTTAATGTTTGTTCACAATTACCTCTGTTTTTAGCTGTTCTTGGGGTGCACAATTTACTCAACAATCCAAAGTTCGATGAAGAAACGACCAGCACTAAAAGTGGCGAAGGGCCTCTAAGAAGTAAGTTGATGGGGAATGTATGGCTTTGTAAACTTCTGAGCCTTCAGATGTTCCAACAGAATTGCCTATTGGCAAGGCCTCCTGGTGTATCCGGCAGAATTTGAAGGTGGATTTTGTCCAGTTACCAGGGGTCACTAGGCTCCAGCAGCCAAACCAGAATAGAGTAGCTAATAACGGGAGCTCCTTCTGGCAGTGTAACTAGTCCCAATCATTTGTGTAGAACACGCTTTCTTAGTAGGCCTGTTTACCCAATAGATAAAATTGCTAACAAAAAGGCTTCAAAGTCTGCACAGAACGCAGATACCTACACGTTCCTGAGGATATTTTAATTAACTGTGGCAGCTTGAATAATTTCCCTCTCTATTCTAGTGTTGTGTTTGTTTGTTTGTTTCAGTAATGGATGCTCAACATTAGAATTTGAAAACCCACTTTCCCCAGAAAGCATGAAAGACACTTGCGTGGACTTGGTGGCACAGAAAGTTCCTGACCGCTGTCTTCTATGTCAGCATTCCTGGGGAAATGTACAGTTACTTAGATTTTCTCATTCAGTCATGCATCAGTTATCCGTTAAATACCTACTATGTGTCAGTAACATTCTAGGCTTAGGTACAAAAGTAGAAGATGGTCCCTGATGAAAGGAGGTTATCTATCGGTGGTAAGGACAGACCAGTGATCAGATAATTTCAGTGCAGTGTGATGCAGGCTATCTGAGGACACACAGAGAATCACAGCTTTTCTTAGGTTAATTATATTTTATTCTCTGTGATGGAGACTTGTTCCAGTAGCATATTTATGAACCATCATTTACAGTGGATAATTTACCTAGATAATGAGCAATATTCCTTTTATATTTTTCTTTCTAGTTTCATACATATTTATAGACTTATAGTAGTATATACTTGTGGTGGAAAGGACAGATAGTTCCTATTTCCTCCCAAACCTGGTTATTATCAATTTTGTGACCTTTTGCTTATTTAGCAGATAAAAATGTATATCCCTTTTAGCTTCATTATCAAAGAGTAATATTCAGACTGTTAATAAGTTTTCTATTAAAAATCTTATGCATAACCTTCTGGACTTTTATATGTACACATATGTGTACATATCTAACTTTTTTTCAAATTGTGGATCTCTTATCAGTACATGTAGGTCAACCTTATTCTTTTAATGAATACGTAGTGTTTTATTATGTAATTATGCTGTAATTTATTTAATCATTTTCATGTTGGTGGATGTTTTATTTTAAAAAATTAATTTAAAAAGCAAAAATATGTGTCAGTGAACATACCTTTATATATTCACGCTACTTTTCCTATAGGTTGGACTACTAGATACAAAATTTGAGTCATAGATTATGCATAATTTAAATTTTGGTATATAGTGACAAATTATTCTCCCCAAAAGTTTGCACTACTTTACATTCCCACTAACAATATATGAGGATGCTTTTTTCTCCACATCATTGCCAAATCTCAACATTATCTCTTTTTATACTTTTTGCTAATTGAATGGGGAGGGGTGGTATCTCATTGTTTTATCTCAGAGTTTACTCTTTATATTTACTGGTTAAAGGGACAGAGTTTCTTCTGATCATATCATTTATTCATTTTTAATTGGGTTGCCTCTTACTGATTTGTAGGGGCTCTGTGTATATTGGGACAGCAGCCCTTGTATATTATATATGTTGCAAATATTTTCTGTTAACTGCTTTTGAGAATTCTTCCATTCTTTTTTATCTCTTTCTCTTACCTTCCTCAAAACTAAAGCTCTAAAATGGAAATCAGAGGAGGATGGGTATGATAAAGAGACCACAAGTTTGGGGAATGAAAAGACTTATGTGATTTCTTTTTTGGATATCAAGTCCTGTGCCTGTCTGATTATTATAATCAGAAGAGGCCCATATGGTGCAGCAGTAATTGCCCATAAATGTACTTGTTGAGATTGGGGTTTGATGTAGAGCACTTTTGGCTCCAGACACTGTCAGCCACTGACTCTTCTCGTGTGGATAAGAAACATCAGGCTTCTAAACCATAACTCAGAGCCATGCCACGCCTGTATTTGCTTGGCGGGGAGTTAAGCTTATAGTCATGGTATTAGAGTATTGTTGGGATCAAACATATAAAAGAAATGTCACTTTGGGGGGAGCCATCTTTGATTTTGATACAAGAGCCCTTACCTTTTCTTTTTAAAATTACAACTTGTGTTTTAGATGTGGTCAAAGGTGAAAAGGTCAAGCCAACATTTGAGGAACCACCCAATCCTACAAATGTAGAAGTAAGTCTACAGCAGATGAAAGCCAATGATCCTCGCCTGCAAGAAGTCAACCTTAACAATATTAAGGTATTTCATTATGCTTGTGATGGTTGCCAGTCACTTGATTTACCATGAGGTCAGAAGATTGCCTGTTATCTTTTAGATCCACCCTTGCTGGCAATCCTTTGTAGTTCATGGTTTTGAGGCACTTCTGTTCAAAAGAAGTGGGTTTAAAAAAGAGTGATTCCTAGAATTCTTTGAAAAGAATCACATTACTTGTGTAAAACAGTTTATTAGTAGTAGTCTTTTGCTGAGTAACAAATTGCTCCAACAGTTAAGAGGTTTAAAGCAGCAAACATTTATTATCTCACAGTTTTTAAGAGTCAGGAGTCTGGGAATGACTTAGCTGGGTAGTTGTGTTGACTTCTTCCTTGTCAGTAGCTCTAGGTTTTTTTTTGATTTTTGGCCTACCTTGGCTTTTACATGATTCTAGCATGATGTCTGTCTTTCCCCTGGTCTATTCTGGTCTTTTTATAACTCAAATGATTAGGTTTGAGATCCACCCCACCCCCCACAGGTATGGCTTCATTAACATAACAAAAGAAAAACTCTGTTTCCAAACAAGGTCATATTTAGAGGGACAGCGTTAGAATTTCAACATATATCTTGGGGGGACACAATTCAGTTTATAACAGATGGCATCCTTTTCTCTGGTTCTTACTAGAGGTGTTCATTTTCTTTGCTTTATACTCATAAGTAGAAAGACTCTTAAATGCTGAAAAATGACACATTTTTATAGAAGCTTTTAGAAAAGGAGATCTAACACACATCAGTGATTGCAAAGGAATTGATTTTGATATAAGGGCTATTGTGGTTGACCATCAAAGTTGTTCTTGTTAAGTATAATATTCCTTGTATTTCTTAAATCCTCAACTCTTATTTTTCTTAGAGTTATTTGTATGTGTGATTATTTTTTTTAAAGAAAACTCTCTAGGGAGTTTTCCGTTTCACCATTTTAAATTTATTACAGAGTTTACTATCACTATATTTTTTTTACCTTGTTTTCTTTTTGCTGATTTCTGAAGACAACAGTCTTCAGTACCCGTAGCTCCTACATTTCTTATTTCTTTCTCTATTATGAAGATCTTCAGAACATAACTTCATAATGTTATTAAGAGGAGTTTAGACTATAGAATACATATCCTATTATAAAATCATTTGGCTGTCTTACCATTGTGCTAAATACTGCTTTCATAGGACTTGTCTTGTCAGTTCCTGTCTCTTTAGGACCTTACAGAATTTACACTGGTACATCTGCTCTGTTAGTTTCTTTTTATAAGAGTTTCTTTTCAAAAAGGAACTGGTTCATGATGCTTTAGTTCATCCATCTGCGAGTGCTTTCTTGCCGCTTCTCAGCACAGATTCCATTCTTCATATTCTGTCTCTAAAAAAGGCTTGCTTCAAAAATGTCTGCTGGGTAAAGAATGATGGTTATATTAACCCCCCAAACACTTGCCAGTACACATTTTTAAACTATTCAGAGTGGTATACCAGAAAAATGTATTATTATTTCAAGAATTAGGTGATTGCTTCTCAATTCTTGAATGCCATCTTGTTGATAAATAGTGGAAATTTTGTGGATTTGCACTGATGTTATTAAAATAAGTCACATTGCAGGAAACATTTTAGTTATCATAAGAAGAAAAAATGATGCCCACATTCCACATCTAAAAACTTACTCTCCCCGATTTTTCATAACAAAGTTAAGTGAGAATAAAAG
Source organism: Elephas maximus indicus (assembly GCF_024166365.1). Classification (NCBI taxonomy): domain Eukaryota; kingdom Metazoa; phylum Chordata; class Mammalia; order Proboscidea; family Elephantidae; genus Elephas; species Elephas maximus. The sequence continues at coordinate 53,194,692 of NC_064830.1, forward strand.
AAAATAAAGCTTATGAAAACAAAGGGTTATAATTTTTCTGGATTTTAAGTTTTAGTTTAAGGTCAATGCTGCTATCTGCTATGGAAATATTTTACTATTTTAACAGCCAGTACATCTGTAGCAGTGTATAGTTGCTAAATACCAGTCTTGTTTATATTTATTTGGGTTTTATTCCTGGGGAAAAATGAATTTAATCAGAGGGGAATGAAGATAAAGAAATCGAGACCTAGATCAGTGCTGCTTCTCCTATAAAGTTTCCCATGATTTTCCCAACCATAATTAAATTTTCCCCTCCATTGTGCTTCAATTGCATTTTGTACCCCAGGTGACACACACCACTAGGAGTAGAGCCACTTACTTCTTTATTCCTCCCATACTGTAAAATCTTGGAGGCTAGAGACTATGTCTACCAAAGCACAGGGCCTTGCTCACGGTAGGTGTTTAATGTTGAATGACAGTGAATAATGAATGAGACTTGGGGACATTTGCAGACCTTCCAGTGCTCATGGCTGTTCTTCTTCATGTCGACTTTCAATTTAAAGGGACTGTTTTCCTTTTCCCTGTTAAAAGGGTGTGGCTAGCACTACTGTTAAGTTTATGAGAAACAATTAGAACACATTTTGGCTTGCATGTGGAAATATGAAGAAAGAAGGAGAAACAGCATAGAATGCAGGAAGAAAGGGAAGGAAAAAGATTCTCCATGGATTAATGCCCAAGAGAAGGAATATATATATATATATATATATATATATATATATATATATATATATATATAGGCAACATTGCCTCATGTCACTTAATATGTCACTTTGAGGACTAAGGTTTGCCTGACCATGGTATTTTCTGTTACTTCATATGCATGTAAAAGCTGGACAGTAAATAGGGAGCATCGAAGTAGAATTGATACATTTGAATTATGGTGCTGGTGAAGAATATTGAATATACCATGGACTGCCAGAAGAACAAACAAATCTGTCTTGGAAGAAGTACAGCCAGAATGCCCCTTAGAAGCAAGGATAGTGAAACTTCATCTCACATACCTTGGACATGTTATCAGGAGGGACCAGTCCCTGGAGAAGAACATCATGCTTGGTAAAGTAGAGGATCAGAGTAAAAGAGGAAGACCCTCAACGAGATGGGTTGACACAGTGGCTGCAACAATGGGCTCAAACATAGCAATGATTGTGAGGATGGCACAGGACCAGGCAATGTTTTGTTTCTGTTGCGCATGGGATCGCTATGAGTTAGATTGACTCAATGGTGCTCAACGACAATATTAATAACAGCTAACTTTTGTTGAGTACTCACTATTTGTCATACCCTTTGCTAAATACTTGACATGAAGTATCACATTTAATCCTTAATGGGACTTAAAGAGGTTATATTACCCTAGGTCACAGAGCTAGCCCACAGTGTAGCCAGGACTCACGTCGAAGGCTAGCTGTGCCCCAGATTTGCTTCTCCTCCCAGTGGTTGGTACTGTGCTAAGTGGCATAGAAGAGGCAGTACAAAGATAAGTAAGATTCATTCAGAGTCTTTACTCTGAAAAACTTATTTTAGCTTATTAACTTATATTGCCACAACATGATGTGGTAAGCCCCCCAAATGTTATAGAATTGCGGGTAAGGAAACTTTTAATGCTGCCTAGGAGAGGCAGAGGAGGTGATATTTCAGATGGATCTTGAAAGATGAGTAGGAATTAATCAGAGTAAAGGGCAAAGGAAACCCAGGCAAAGAGAACACACATGTAAAGGTGTAAGGGTGGGAAAGATCATGGTATATTAAAGAACAACAAGTGGGTCAGTCTGGATTGGAAGACAGAGAATGAAAGAGAAAAGAGCGAAGCAGTGTCTCTGAATAATTTCTTGGGTCAGGAAACAAAGGCAATGCCAGAATATAACATTGTGCTAGATTCCCCTATTGGACACTTAGTGGTGCTGTTGACTCAGAATAGCTTGGTTGCTAGAGGCTTGGTGATGAACACCTTTTAGAGGAGGATATCATGCTACATTACCCACAGTGTACTGATTCGGAATCAAACACTTGGTTTGGATCATGCTATTACCATATAAATTATTAAAGAGCCATGGGCCTTTAACTTGGGATTAAGAGAGCTGCAGGGTGGTCCCTCACTATCTGTGCCTTTTCCATCTTAGAACATTCCAATTCCAACTCTGAAGGAATTTGCAAAGGCTCTGGAGACCAACACTCACATAAAGAAGTTCAGCCTGGCTGCAACCCGCAGCAATGACCCTGTGGCAATTGTGAGTAAAATTCTTAGAAACATGTGAAAATATTTAATTCATTACAAACTATTTTTAATTTGTTTTATCAATTAGCAATCTTGGATCTGGTAAATTTGTTTTCTACACAGTTAATAAGATGAATTAGTTATAATGAGACGGTAAAACTTTAGAAACCAGCTGTCAGGCACTTCAGATTAATGAGAATTTTTTCAGCACTAGACTTTTAGGAGACAGAGTAGATTAGGCATTTAGTTAAATATTTAGGTTTTGTTCTGCACTTAGTAAAAATTTTCTGAAATTTTCATATCTACAATTTCATTCTGTTTCAGTCAGTGGACATTATGATGACCCTGACATTCATTCTACAGGAACTCGACACAGATAAGAAATGTTAAAAGTATATTTTATTTTCTCCATTGCGGACTATGTTTCAAAAATATTTTAAACAACTGAATTTTGAAACATTTTTCTTTTGACACATGTTAACCAGAATATGAAAAAATAATTAACCAAAAACGCTATTCCTTCTAGGCATTTTAGATAATTCAGCTAAATAAGGAAGACCCTTAACCCAAGCAAATGCTACTGTGTTCCCCATCACCATCATCACCATGCTATTCTTCCTGTGAATAACATTTATTGAGCAATTAGTAAGTGCCAGCACTGAATTCTGTGCTTTATCTACATCATCCCACCTGATCCTCACTAGTACTATGAGATAGATACTATGAGTACAAACTAGTGCTAATATAAGGAACCCTGGTGGCACAATGGTTAAGCACTTAGCTGCTAACTGAAAGGTTACCAGTTCAAACCCACCAGTGGCTCCAAGGGAGAAAAGACCTGACAACCTGCTCCCATAGAGATTACTGCCTAGGAAACCCTATTGGGCAGTTCTGCTCTTTCTTATAGGATTGCTATGAGTCAGAATTGACTTGACAGCACACAACAACAACAACAGTACTAATAAAAGGAGCCCTGGTGGCACAACAGTTAAGTGCTCTGCTGCTAACTACAAGGTTGGCAGTTCGAATCCACCCAGTGACTTTGTGGGAGAAAGACCTGGCAATGTTCATCCATAAAGATTACAGCCTAGAAAACCCTATGGGGCAGTTCTGCTCTGCTGCTGGGGTTATGGGTCAAAATTTACTCGACAGCACCCCACAACAGTACTAACAAATAGGCAAACTGAGGCTGAGAGAGGTTAAGTAACCTGCCTGAGATAACGTAGCCAGTAATTGGGAGAGCCATGATTCACACCCACGTCTTTATGGTACGTACCACAGCCAGGATACTTAACCATCAGGCTATGCTGTACATACATACACTGCCTCATTGTCATACATTTGCTAAAATATGTCACTTACCAGAGCTTGGGTGTCATCCTGTGGTTCTACATCATCTAATGTTCAGCCTTGAATCAAACTGGCAAAACAAAAGTTGTCTTGATACACGGAAAAAAACAATATTTGATGGTTGCAAGGAAGGAGAGGGGAAATCGTTAACTAGATAGTAGGAGAGTGTCAATTTTGGTGAAGGGAAAGACAGCACACATTATAGGAGGAGTCAGCACAACTTGACCAAGGAAAAGTCATAGAAGCTTCCTAGACATATCCAAACACCTTGAGGCACCAAGTTGCTGAGGCTGAGGGCTGAGGACCAGAGTCCCTGTCAGAGTGGTTGGTGGTGATAGCCAGGTACCATCTAGTTGTTCTGGGCTCAGGCTGGTAGAGGCTGTGGTAGTTGTAGTCCATTAGTCCTTTGGCTTAACACTTCCTTTGTGTCTTTGGTTTCTTCATTCTACTTTGCTCCGGACAGGATAGGACCAACAGACGTATCTTAGATGGCTGCACACAAGCTTTTAAGACCCCAGATGCTTCTCACCAAAGTAGGATGTAGAACATTTTCTTTAAGAACTGTTATGCCAGTTGAACTAGATGTCCCCGAGACTATGGTCCCCAGCCCTCAGCCCAGCAACTAGGTTCCTCAGGGTATTCGGATGTGTCTATGAGGCTTCTATGACTTTGCCTTGGTCCTGTTGTGTACACTTCTCTTATAACGTATGCTCTGCGTCCCCCAAAGTTACCATCTATCTACTATCTAGTTAGTGATTTCTCCACCGTGCCCTCCCCTCCCCTGTAACCATCAAAAATTTTTTATTTCTGTGCGTAAACCTTTTCTTGAGTTTTTATAATAGTGGCCCTCATACAGTATTTGTCCTTTTGTGATTGACTTATTTCACTCAGAATAATGCCCTCCGATTCATCCATATTGTTGTGTATAAATTTTTGAATGAGAAACTAACTTTCACTGTAAACCTTCACCTAAAGCACAATATTATTATTTAAAAAATAAAGCTATACAAAAAAAAAAGTTGACTCGGTGCTGTCTTTTGGAAGATCTAAAATAATATTGGAAACAGACAACATGAAAGTAATGACTACTTAGCATAGATGTTTGAAAAATACTCTTTAAATGAATGAATGAACATGCCCTCCATCCTCTGGGCAACCGAGAATATTTCCATGGTGACAATCAACCAAAGAAAACCCAAACCCACTGCTGTCAGGTTGATTCTGACTCATAGTGGTCCTATAGGACAGAGCAGAGCCACCCATAGGGTTTCTATGGAGTGGCTGGTGGATTCAAACTGCTAGCCTTTTGGTTAGCAGCTGAGCTCTTAACCACTCCACCATTAGGGCTCCATGCTGATAACAGCAAATTTGAAAGTAAGCACTCATATAAAAGAGGGACTAAGCTACAAAACTGATATTTTCTCCAGCAATTATGACATCATCTAAATTTGTGGGTTGAAAGCAGTTTTGAATGTCAGACCTATCTTTAAAATAGAAAAATAGCAGAACTAGATCATTTGTGAAATTAACAATTTAAAAATTCTTAATCTGTGTATGATTTTGTATTATCTCTGCCCTTTAGTAGGTTTATTTCCAATAAAGCAAAAATACTTACGAAACATTTTGTATATAAAGGAACAAAGGGATGAATAAAAATGACTTGTCTATTTAATATATTATTTAGAGTAAAATAGGAGAGGTGGGCATGGTTTATAGTCTACTGTTAACAATACTGGTAAATAATCTGACTCCTACTCTAGATCAAATAGATAACTTCCTAAGTGGACTAAACACATTCCAAATATAATAATCTCTTTGATAGTTTTTAATGTGACAACTATTTGCCAGGTGTCTACTGTGTGACAGGCACTGTGCTAGGAGCAGGGTTTCTTAGTAATATCTTTCAGGCAAATTTGACTCTTTTGCAATTTGCATTTTTAAATACTAATTTAGTTGGCATAGTCACAGAACTGTCTATGAAATAGAAGAACCACAAAAATATTTGTACTTTATATATTCTTCATGTATATATAAGCATATATACATGAAGTATATATAAAGTACAAGTATTGAAATGTTATTCAGAGGGACCAGTCCTTGGAGAAGGATATCGTGCTCGGTAAAGTGGAGGGTCAGCGAAAAAGAGGAAGACCCTCAAGGAGATGGATTGACATGGTGGCTGCAACAATGGGCTCAAACATAGCAACGATCTGAGGATGGCGCAGAACCAGGCAGTGTTTTGTTCTGTTGTAGATGGGGTCGCAGTGAGTCAGAACTGACTTGACGGCACCTAACAACATATATACATGTGGATAGAGAGTTGTCAAGATAAAATTTTCCTACTGTTTGAAAATCGTCAGTGAAAGAGATTTTTCAGTTTTCCTTCATTCCAACTGTAATTATGTGGCACCATCCTCCTCCCCACTCACTCCCCTAGATTTCATTCCCAAGAGTTAACAGAGAAAGAGAAGCAGAACCAAGGGAGAGAAATGAGGGCTTCAGGGTGCATTTTCTTTATCACTGAGATGGGTTGATTGACAGCTTTGTGCCTGGGTAGCTGTTTCATCAAGAGCCCTGTCAGAAAGTCTTCACTTTTAGCATCCAACATGAGAGAAAAGGTGTTTTTAGTGGATGCCATTTTCATACCTCAGTCCTTACTCTGCTCTTATTTTAAATTCTAATTCTGGTATATTGCTAGAATCAGTGAAGCTCTGTGGGATTGGGGTCCATGTAGACACATCTCCATTTAAGGCTGTATCACATTCAGTGAGAAAACATTTTATCTCAACAACAACAAAAATAAAGTAAATTTTAAAAAGAAAGGAAGTATTTTATTGTTAGGGTTGTGGTAACCACAATTAAATAAGCTCAATATTATTTTAAAATCACTTTTCAAAAATTTTGCATGTTTGAGACACTTCTTTAGGCTTATAAAAGCACAGAAGTTCCACCTGTGAGGCAGTGTGGTGTACCAGAAAGAGCTTTAGGCTTGACGTAGAAGACCCAGGTCTTTGTCCTATGACATCAGCAGCAATTTCTCTGAGCCTTAGTTTCCTCAGGGGTAGTTGTTATGAAGGCTGCTGGGAAAATGAGTTCACATTCATCTGGAAGCAGTTACCACACCATACAATTGCGAGGAATAATTACAGTCCTTAAGGCTGTGAAGGGCAGAGCCTCTTTGGGCTAGCCTAGATGTCTTCATGTGGTCCAGCCCAGTTGGAAAGACCCTTCTACACATTAGACATTGGTTGATTACCCTCTAGTTGATAAAGGTCTTTAAAATGTGAAAATGGCTGAACAGCTCACTGTTAGTGAGAATTAAAAATCAGTGTTAAGACAGAGAGCTTCAAGAAATTTTCTATTTCAGGTTCAAAAACAGATTCAACAAGGTACTTCCAGAATTATTGTGAATGTAGGCAAGCTATGTGTGTAAAAGATGGCTTTATCCCCATTTTACATAGGGGAAACTGGAGCTCCAAGAATTTGAGTAACTTTACTAAGATTACCCAGCACGTTGCAAAGTCAGAATTTGAACTTAAATCATCTGTAATCAAGTTCAGTTCACCACACCCCAACCGTGTCCGTACAACTACATCTGTGGCAATGAGTATTAATAGAACTCACAACCACAGAATGCCAATGAAGAGAAAATATCCAATTATGTAAAAAATACTGTTGTTGTTAACAACAATGCCAACCATAAAAATCAAGAGTTTAGGCCCGCACCATCTAATAGAAATAAAATGTGAGCCACATGTGTAATTTTAAATTTTCTAGTAGCCACATTAAAAAAGTAAAAAAGAAACAGGTAAAATAAACCTTAATATATTTTATTTAAGCCAGTATATCCAAAATATTATTGTTTCAGAATATAACCATTATAAAAAAATTATTGAGACATTTTAAATTCTTCTTTTCATACTAAGTCTTTGAAATCCAGTGTGTGTTTTACATTTACAGAACATCTCGGTTCAGACTAGCTACTTTTCAGGGGCTCCATAAAAACCTGCTGCCACCTGTGGCTAGTGGCTACCATGGAGACTCTAGGTTTAGGAGGTTACTGAGTATTTTCATGTAATTCTGTAAAGTGCGTAAAGCAAACCTTTTTAAAAATGTGTTTCTACTCTATTTATATAACATTTAAGAAATCTCATAATTGACTCAATGACAACTAACAGCAGGCCTTTGTTTAACTCACGTTAGTATCCCTAGCACATGGAATAGATGCTCAAATATTTGCTGAACTAAAGTAAACTTAGGTCTACAGCCCAGGGGGTGACATTTGGCTGGGTTTCCCCTCTTTTGTTCAGGATAAGAGAAGTGATTTCCTCCAGTTTAAGAGAAATTGGCAAGATCCTGGCTACTTGCCAATAGGTCCTGCAATTTTTTTGTGAGGGCCTAACTGCTCTGACGGTGGTGTAGTGGTTAAGAGCTACAGCTGCTAACCAAAAGGTTGGCAGTTCGAATCCACCAGGGCCTCCTTAAAAACTCTATGGGGTAGTTCTACTCTGTCCTACAGTGCCACTATGAGTCAGAATCGACTTGACGGCAACAGGTTTGGTAATTGCTCTGACGTCTTATTCTAATAATGAAAGTAAGACCCAAAGGTTGGAGCGTCCATAAGGAAAGGCCTGATGCATTCCTCTCTGGTGTTGTAATTAAAATATGTACATTTTATTTTAATTAAAGACCCAGCACTGAATAAATACACTTTAATTTACTTGGCATACACTAATTTCAGTCCAAGTGCTGAGCTTGCTTGGCAATTGCCTGACTAATACACAGGATTATTCTTCTATTCCAGTGATTCTCAACTGGTGGCAATTTTGCTGTCTCCTCCACGCTGGGGATGGTTGGCAATGTCTGGAGACATTTTTGGGTGTTGCTACCAGTGGGTAGAGGCCAAGAATGCTGCTGCTCCCACAACAAAGAGTTAGCTGGCCCAAAATGTCGACAGCGCTGAGTTGAGAAACCCTGTTCTAGCCCCATGTTGAATTCCTTCTCCTCCCTCCTCCGTCATTTCCTCTATAACAACAACTAAAATAGTTTAGAAGTTCTTGGCTCTGCTTCCTGGAAGGGGTCACTGGGAGCAGTTTGTTTTTCATTTTTCTAATTGTTGTCTTTATGACTTTAATTAAATTGGCTGTCAGTCCTGACTGCACATAAGTCACCTGGAGACAGTTTAAAACTGCAGATGTCCAGGCCACAGCCTCAGAGAGTTTGATTTGTCTGGGGGGCGGGGAGCAGCATTGGTATATTTTTTAAACCTCCCCCAGGTCATTCTAGTACAAAGCCAGGGTGGAAATTACTCTTATACATTTTTTTTTCCAATTTATCATCTTAGATCATTTTTCATTGCCCATTATAAAAGATAAAAAAACCCACAAACATGTTGCCGTCAAGTTGATTCCGACTCATAGCGACCCCACAGGACAGAATCAAACTGCCCCATAGGGTTTCCAAGGAGCAGCTGGTAGATTCAAACTGCTGAACTTTTGGTTACCAGCTGAGCTTTTACCCACTGTGCCACCAGAGGTGAGTATAAAACTGCCCTTGTCTTTTTTTTTTAAATAAAAGATGAGGACAGTTTTGTACTCACTCTGCCTTCTATCCCTCCTTCCTATTCTACCTCCCAATTGTATTTATTCCGGTATTTTCACATTTGAGCTTTATATATTCATCTTGTATATAGGTTGATTCTAAATAATTAAAAACCTGTTGCCAGCATTTACAATTACATGATTTTATAAATATATAAATCTCTGTTCTCATGGACCTCACAATCTAGTAACTAATGCCATCAGATTTTTGTTCTTTTGTAGGTACATTATTTTTTCTTGCTAGAAATTTTTAGAACACTCTTTTCCCTTGAAGTTCTGAAATTTCATGTGTATGTATTTACTTATGAATCTTTTTTATTCATTCTGTTGAGCATTCAGTGGTTTCTTTCAGATAAAACTTGTAACTTTCTTCAGCTCCAGAAAAATTTCCGCTATTAATTATTTGATCATTTCTTCACTTTTGTTGTCTCCTCTCTCTTCTTTCTGGAATACCTATTAGATGAATGTTAAACCTGTGTATCTTTCCTCCATATCTCTAAGCATATCTTTCATACTTTCTATTTCTTTGTCTTTTTAGTCTACGTTCTTAGAAATACCCTCAACCTTGTCGTCTAGGTCACCAGCTTGTTCTTCAGCCATCTGATTTTATAATTCCGTATGTCTATTACTTGTTGTGTGTGTGTTTTTAATTCAGTGTGGTGTTTTAATATTCAAGAGCTCTTTCTTATTATTATTCCTCTTTTTTTATAGTAGCTATTATGCATACACAACAATAGATCCAAAAATATTTTATGGATATAAAAAGAAATGCCTTTTCTTTTTTTTGTTGGGAATAATAATTAGAATTTTTACACATATTTCTTTCCCCTGGACAGTCTCTGTTCCTTCTAGGGCAAGTTGTTCTGTATGCTAAGCTTGGCTAGTCTTGTTCATGATGTTGGTTTTCCTAATAAGCCTGGCAATTCTTGGTTGGCCATTTGTATTTGTGAATGGAGGCCTGTGACGTAGTGAATTTCTTAATATGACCCTTCTCACCGTAGTCTTTGTGACTCCCACACAATGATGGGGTGGGACTATGCAAATAAGGTGCTTGTGGCCCATCAAGGGGATTGGACAACTTGTATGGTCACACCCCTCACCAGGGTTCCATGCATCTTATTTGCTGCTAATGTAAATAAGATGCATGGAACCTTGTGGGGGGGTGCAAATAAGGTGTATGGAACCCTAACAACAGGATTGGCTAGTTTGTCATTCCACTAGGCTTATAAGAGAGCCAATCCCAGAGCAGAGGGGGACCTCACTACCACCAAAAAAGAAGAACCGTGAGCGAAGCATGTCCTTTGGACCCAGGAACCCTGTGCTGAGAGCCTCCTAGACCCCAGAGACACACAGCTGTAACACCAGAGACAGTGAGAGACAGGGAGAAGCCACAGCAGAGAAATGGCTGCAGCAGAGGCAGCAGAACCAGGAGACCAGGAGGGTGGTGCAGTGGGCTTCCCAGCCCATGGAACAAGAGAGATGAGTGCCTTTGGGCAGGAGGTTTGCTGGTAGAGTGGGATGCCTCCAAGCACTTGGCGGAGCTAGGCTTGCCAACCCAGGGAGCAAGACTGCTGAGTGCCTTCAGGCTAAGGCTTCCTGGTAGAGTAGGATGCCTCTGGACACTTACTGGCAAAGCTAAAGAGCTTTGTAACACTTGCTCGTGCAGGGCAGAGGCCGGGCTGAGAGACTGAGAGGCTGAGGGCCAGAGAGAGTCCTGCCTGCAGGCTCGGCTGTCCTGATGGAAGAACTGTATCCTGAATTCTTCCTGATCTGGAATTGTAACCTATTACTTCCCTAATAAACCCCATAACTGTGAGTATGGTCTGTGAGTTCTGTGTGGCCACTGCAGTAAATTTTCAAACTCAGCAGAGGAGTAGAGAGTGCTGTGGGAGGGATGGTTGGTGTCAGAATTGCTTAAAAGGTTGGAGGGAGGAGGAATGTCTGACCTCTACCTCAGAGGGATCAGCCCTGGGCTGCCGGTCTTGATCTTCCCCCGACCCTTGAGAAGTTAAAGGAGGCTAGATGTTGTCAAGGACAATGTTGGTTTGTGTAAACCACCATCATTTCCTTTGCAGTTGGGTAGGTCTATTTCACCAATAGACCCCTCCTTTAAAAGAGAACTCTTTTTGTTTTTCCCATTTGTCACCATCTGACAGGCTATGTTTTATTTATTATTAATGTGTTGACTCTCCTAGAATATATGCTCCCTGAGGATAAGGATTTTTGTTTCCTTCTTTACTGCTGGCATACAAGACAGGCTCAATAAGAATGTTTTTTAGAATGAATGAGTGAATGGGTAGATGAATGCTTTTGTTAGCAGACAGGTGAATTGACAGGCAGCTTTCTCTATAGCATGTGTATGAGGAGCTGGTAGGCAGCATGGGAGTCCCCCACAATAGGAGAGCTTCATTCTGGCGGTGGTACATTTCCATATATTTTATTCCTAGGCAAAGCTGCCTTTCGCCTTCTTTTCTCCCCCACTGTATCCAATGGTGATCTCTATGGAACACAGTTCTACTGTGACACACATGGGGTCTTCATGAATCAAAATCAACTTGATGGCAACGAACTTGGAGTCCCTGGTTGGTGCCACTGATTAACGCACTTGGCTGCTAACTGAAAGTTTGGAGGTTCTAGCCTACCCAGAGGCATCTCAGAAGAAAGGCCTGGCAGTCCACTTCTGAAAAGTCAACCATTGAAAACCCTATGGAGCACAGTTCTACTCTGACACACCTGGGGTCTCCATGTATAGGAGTCAACTCAGCAGCAACTGGTTTTGATGCATCTGGTGTGAAGGTCTGGAGATACTTCAGTTTCTGCATTGCTTCTCTCTCAGGTCCTAGCACCCACACTCGAGGCTCTTCCAGGGAGATTTTTCACCATAGTTCTGTCTACAGTTGCTTGTTTTAGGGGAAGCTACAGGGAGAAGCACTGTGCTCTCCATCTGTGCTAGTTATTCCACCTGTTCCTAAGGCAGTGATTTAATGACATGCCCTAAACAGGACTTAGCACTGGCATCTCAGCAAGTGACTTTCTTTGTGTTAATTTCTCCACCAAAATCTTTCTGTTTTCTACTTTTCAGCAACTCCTCAAGATAAGTCTTTTTTCTTGCACTGTTAGAGTTCTGTCTTTTAAAAATTATGTATTTTCTTCATTATAGTGGGAAACTGGGGGTGAGGGGAAGCAGGCAAGGCATGTGTGCAGTCTCCAGTCTTGAACTGGCCACCTCCAGGGGGTTTGCCACTCTGAGTTATGGTTTTGTTCCAAAAGTTATCTTTGAGGAATTATGGTTTATAGAGGACCTGAAATGACATGACTAAACCTATAGTGCCCAAATGCTAATTGATGGTAAAGATTTTTATCCATTCACAGTAAAACAAAAAAAATGTTAATTTGAGTTTATGTATTTTCTACTTTTTCCTTAAATGCCTTTTCTTAAAAAAGGTAACAGGTGGTAATGGGTATTTTAAATGTTGTTATTTAACAAAATCAGAAGTTGGCTATTCTTCGTCAATATTTTCTTTTGCAGTTATGAGAAATTCGTAAGCCTGGGACTGCTAGACTATTTTTATTTCAGATTTAAATTATTCTCTTTATTAGAAGTGAAAATATGATCTTCACTAAGGTTTTCTTTATTCAGAAACTACAAAAAATACCTGTACTTATTTTTGGGGCAGAGAATTTTGTAAAGAAATTTTCAGAAACTCTTATTTCTTTTTACATAATAAGGCTTTTGCAGATATGCTGAAAGTAAACAAGAGCTTGAAAAGTCTCAACATAGAATCTAATTTTATCACTGGCACTGGGATCCTGGCCCTAGTGGAGGCCCTGAGAGAAAATGACACCCTGACAGAGATCAAGATTGACAATCAGGTAAGGGAGGGTGGGCAAAGCCACCTCTCGGGGGTTGTGATGCCACGCACCTTGAGTTAGAAGACAAAGCTCTGTGACTCTATTGGATGTCTTGGCTTTTCTGTGAGTTATAACTTCTCAGGCCTGTAGGGGGTGTGTGGGAGAGCCTGCTAATAATTTAACATGGCGCAGTAGGGCAGCCTGAGGAATAAAGAGCCTGCCATGACCCCAGCCACAGGCCAGACAGGCTGCAGGGAATGAAAGGTGGTGGTGGAGGTGCTGACACTGCTCTGTCCAGCCATCATCGTCCTTACTTCTTAGAGTAACCCTCAGCCCTGTCCCATCTCAGCCTTGTTCTTGCCTCTTGTTGGGACCATGGCCAGAAGGAAAAAGCAGGTGGCCTGACTAGAGACTCAGACTCCTTATCCCTGTTGGAGGCTGCGAAAGCCGGAAGCAAACCTGGGCTACTGCAGTCTGGTGCTGCCAACAGGGAGTCTCTTTAAAGGAATCAGGGGTCTAGATGTCTGGCTTAGGGCAGCAGGCTTCTCCCATAGTATGGTCTGAATCTTGACTCTGTTCCAGCACTTCTCAGATTCCCAACCAACAGCCAAAGCAAGCTGCTTGTCCCTAGAGCCACCATTCCCTGGCACCAACCTGCAGTGCTCCACGGCTCAGCGAGCTCCTGCCCAAAGACAGCCACACTCTTATCAGCTGTGATGCTTGCCCCGCTCCTTTGGTTATGGGGAAGTATCTGTGGCTGGGTCTGAGGGGTGTAGACACTGTGAAGTGGGGAGAAAGGGCCCTGGATGGACTAGAAAGAAGAGAGAACAAGGAGGCTTGTACATCCCTGTGGGGTGGTGGAAGGAAGAGTGGGGGAATGACTGTTCAGAGCATCCATGTATGCCTGATCCAGACTCTCTAAGATCTGATAAAGCCCCAGGGCCCCACCCAGGACAGAGATCCCCAACAATTCCCATGGGTGGGCTGCTATCATCCTTGGGGACCAGGGCAAGGTGGGCAGTTTCAGTGTAGGCCCTCTAGAGCCCCTGGACTGCTTCTGGGGCTCATTCAGGGAAACCCCACAGGAGACAGGCCCTCCTTCCTTCTCACCCCTCCCCAGAAGGGATGTTTCACCAAAACAGTTTCCCACATGCAGAGGTGTGGAGGGCAGTGCTCCAGTGGCAGTATACGCTCAGGGGATGCCCAAGGCCATGCACCCTGGGATCCTGGCCCTGGTGGTGGCACTGAAAGAAACTAGTAAACTAAGAAAGAGACATCAGGGTGTGGGAGAACAGAACAACAAGCAGAGGGAAATGTGGAGTGACAAGAAGCCGTAGCTCAGGGATCCTTACTGATAGATCAACAGGGAAGAAGTTAAGTGGACTCAGTAAATATTTGCAGAGGGGTCACAGAAGGAAATGAATACCTGGTACAAAGTATATTTACCTTTTTGCGTTGGTTTAGGCCAGTTTGAAACCCCATATCTGAAAAATGTCCATGATACTCTGTTCCTAATTTCCTATAAGTTGCCATATAATTAGGGTTGCCAGATAAAAGACGGTTACAATTGAATTTTACATAAACAATGAATTTTTTTAATATAAGTATGCCCCATGCAATATTTGGGATATACTTATACTAAAAATTATTTATGTATCTAAAATTCAAACTTAACTGGGTTACTTTCATAGTATTTTTATTTGCTATATCTGTTAACCAACCCTACACCTACTGAATGAGCTGGAGTCCTAAAAATTTAGAAGAGACCAGTTCTTTTAATGCATAGGAAGACCCTGAAATATGAAGTCTGAACTTGTCTCTTAAATCTCCTCTGAGTCATCTACCCAACATGCCTCCTCAGTGTCTAGGAATGTATTTGTGTCATTTTTCAGCTTTTGTCCCCCAGTGAGTCTCTGAAATGACTTTACTTATGACAAGGAGGATTAAGACTTTCTAGAGCAACTGGAAAAAATCTTTGCTTTACTCCAAAAATGAGGAAATTGATCAAAAACTTGTCCTCCACCCAGATTTTGTCCATTGACTCATAGACTGTTAGAAGTAGCCCTCAGTTTCCTCATTTGTATTATAAAGGGTTTGAAGTAACCTAGTCAGTGCCTCTGGCAGGGCCTGTAGCCGAGACCAATTTAGCATCACGGCAGTGGGCAGCTGCACCAAAGTGAAGACCTGGCGAGAGCCCAGTGCTGGGGCTGGCTGCTGCACACTGCTCCAGGTCAGTGTGTGATAACTGAGTTAGGCGTCTCTGTGAGAAGAGTCTGTGTGAAGCATAATAAAACGATGGGTAACCGCTGAGTAAATTGGAATAGGGAAAAGTGATCACTTAAAAAAAAAAAAAAAAAAGGAAGACCATTTTAAGAAATGTATGCTTTAAACATTTGTTTCTGAGTTTATTTAATTTTTGTATTTAGTGACTGAAAATAAAAAAAGGTATATCCCAATCATAAGAAATTGTGGTGCCCATTTGTTGTGCTGGGTTTATGCAACACAAAAGGCTTCAAATCAAAAAAAGTCAGCAAAAGAGACATGTCCTATGTTGTATTACTTTATCAGCTTCTATAAGCCTCCCACCCAATGTGATTTGCTTAAGCTCCTAGGTTCATTATATCTCCATTAGTATGCCATCCTCCCCCAAAGAAAACAAAAATAAAAACTATCATTCTAGTATTATGTATCTTATTTTTCTATACTAGATTATATGAATGGTTTATGGAGTTACCATTATAAAGGAGAGGTTTTGTTTTTATTTTACTGCGTTGCCAAAATGTTATCAAAGATTCATTACAAAAGCAGTGAAAGCTCCTCAAAATATTACAGTTGATGTCTATATAAATAGCATATTCAAATAGCATATTCATATATAAATAGCATATTCAAATCAAAGAGAAGTGTGAATGTGAATTTGCCTTTAATCGCAAAACAAAGCAAATGTAATAATGCTGACCAAAATTTCAACTACTGAGAAAACAGCCAGCTGCTTAGAGAGATGGGACTCAGAAATTTGGGAATATAGATGTTGGAGTAACTTTCGATCATTTCATTAACGCTCGAAAATGTAACATTAACCAGCAAATCACCCAAGTCCAGGATTCCAAACACTTGAGATTTGTGAGGAGAAGTAAAGGGGTTTTTATGTTGTCCCTTATAACCTCCATGAGCCCCTTCTTTTCTTGGATGGCACCACCTTGGCCCACCCCAGGGGCACAAGATGTAATAGCTCAGCTGCCCCCAGTCTTAGCTCAGGTTCTGTCCGGAAGCGTCCCACAGTTCTGAGGTGTGTCCTGTGCTAAAGCTGCCCGTGAAACTCTGAGGTCAGTATCTCTTCCTTGTTTTGCTGTCTCACCCTCCCATATGCCCACATTGCTTAGAACACTAATCTTCACACGGTGGATACCCAAATTTGGTATTGTCTGACTGTAACTGTCACATTTTGTTAATCCCTTGGGGAGAGACTTGTTTGACAGGTTGCTGGGTTAAAAGAAAGAGGAGCAAAGAGTTAACCCTTAGAATTTGTACCTGGGACAGAAGTTCCTTTTCTCCTTCATCTACTCATGACTAAAATTTTCCAAATTTAAAAGATATGTTTTTTTTTTTTTTAACATGAAGTAGTAAAAATTGCATAGTGCTGGCACAAAAATAGACTGAAAGAGCAATAGAGTATAGTCTAGAAACAAACCCGCATGTACTTGACGGTTTTGCACTGAGGTGGTATTTCAAATCAGTGAGGGAAGAACTTACTAAGCATTTCTGAACAAAATAAAGTTGAGTATCTTCTTATACGAAAGCTCATTCCAGATGAAATGAAGATTTAAATGTTAATATATGTAAAATCATAAAACAAATAGAAGAGAGCAGGAGGAGCAGAGAGGCTCCTATATTAGACAAAGTCTAGGAGATGATGCATTTGACCATATAAAAATGAAAAAAAAAAGTCTATAGTAGTCAAAAAGCAAACTTAAGAAAAATATTTTCAGCATATTTGACAAAGGGCTAATTTCCTTATATGTAAGAAATTACAAATTAATAATAATAAATTAAAACATAGGAATCATAAGCTGGTAGAAAAATGGACAGATGATGTTGACCAATTATTTCCAAAAAAAAGATGGCCTTAAGCAGAAGAAAATTAATTGTTCTTATTCATAATTTGAGAAATACAAATTAAAGTAATTAAATACAAGTGAATACATTTTTCACCTTTTAGGTTGACAGAGGTTAATAAGATTATTAATGGCCCATGTCGTCTAGCGTAGGGAAAACTGTAACTGTCATACACTGTTGGGAGGAGGATAAAGTGTCACAATCTCTGAGGGGAATTCAGTAATGTATCCAAATTTGAAATATGCTTGTCCTTGGACTGGCTATAATTTGCCCTGTAGGCACACTTGCAGAAATGCCCAAGGATATACTGTGTGTGCAAGGGAAGTTCACTGCAGCATTGTTTGAAGTAATGGAAAATGGAAAGCAATATAACACAAATCAGTAGGGGCCAGCTAAATAAATTATGATACAGCACTACAATAGAATGATGTGCAGCTGTTTGGAAGGATGAGGAAAAGATGTATTTACCAACATGAAAAGATACCCTTAATATAACATTAAGTGAAAAATTAAAAAAATGTTTCAGAACATTCTAGTATAATCTACTTATGTGAAAAAAGCATAGATGTACATGTGATTGTACAGATATATGAGTGCATACAAAACGTTTAGAAGACTAAATGCTACATGCCAAACTGGCTTTCTCTATGGAGAGTGGGAGTGTTCGTGAATGGCAAAGGGGGTCTTTTATGTTTTACATACTTTTTTTGTTTGCTTTTTCTAAACAAGCCTGTACTTTTAATTAAAAAAAAAATGAATACATTGTGAAAAATATACCACGTCCCTTTAATTTTAAATTTCTATATTTACATCTCCCCATTAAAAAAAAAATTCTACTCTTTGTTTTTGTTATTCTGTCTCAACTTAAAAAAACAAAAAAAACCTCCTCCTACCAAATTTTAAAACTTAAGAGATTTTTCTGTTGCCTAATAGCCCCCTTTATTTTTTTATTGTACTTTAGATAAAGTTTTACAGAGCAAACATATTGTTTTGTGACATTGGTTGCCAACCCTGTGACATGTCAATACTCCCCTTCTTGACCTTGGGTTCCTTATTACCAGCTTTCCTGTCACTTCCTGCCTTCTCATCCTTTTCCCTGGGCTGGTGTGCCCATTTAGGCTCATTTTGCTTTATGGGCCTGTCTAATCTTTGGCTGAAGGGTGAATCTCAGTAGTGACTTCATTACTGAGCTATAGGGTTTCCAGGGACCATACTCTGGGGGCTTCTCCAGTCTCTGCCAGACCATTAAGTCTAGTCATTTTTGTGTGTGTGTGTGTGTGAGTTAGAATTTGGCACCCTCTATTGTGATCCCTGTCAGAGCAAGTCAGTGGTGGTAGCGGGGCACCGTCTAGTTGTGCTGGACTCAGTCTGGTGGAGGCTGTGGTATTTATGGTCCATTAGTCATTTGGATTAATCTTTCCCTTGTGTCTTTGGTTTTCTTCATTCTCCCTTGCTCTATACGGGTGAGACCATCTTAGATGACCACTTACAAGCTTTTAAGACCCCAGAGGCTACTCACCGAAGCAGAATGTAAAACATTTAATTTGTATGTTGTGCCAATTGAGCTAGATGTTCCCTGAGACCATGGTCCCCACAGCCCTCAGCCCAGTAATTTGGTCCCTGAGGGAGTTGGGATATATCTATGGAGCATGTATCTTTCCCATGCAAGTAACTCTTTCCTCTTCCTTCTTGGTTATCCCGTGTATGTGTCTGTGTCCACAAACCAGAGACAGCAGTTGGGAACGGCTGTAGAAATGGAAATTGCCCAGATGCTCGAGGAGAATTCAAGGATCCTCAAGTTTGGATACCAGTTTACCAAGCAAGGGCCACGAACAAGGGTGGCAGCTGCCATCACAAAGAATAATGACCTGGGTAATATAGCCATAATTGTGTGCTGTTAGCAGTTAGAAGAATGTGATAACCATTTCACACAAAATGTTTAACATACCATCGCACTGACCTTGGCCCTTCATCAAAGGTGCATTATTACATGGTCATGGGCACCTTCATGGTACTCATGGTGTGAAGTTGCATCCTGCATCCTCTCAAAAAAGAACCGTTTGTTCTTTTTTCCTGACAGCCTTTGATTTTGCTTGATTTCCTTTGTGTATTTCCTTCTCCTTTACTTACTTCTTGTATATAATCACTCTTTGCACCAGAAGATAGAAGTAGAGATATGGAGCCCAGTTCACTTATGTTTGACTTCTGAGTGTGTTTTTGTACTTATGATTAAATATGGGCATGCCATCTGATATTTTGGTAACTTACGTATGAGATAAATGAAGCTACCTTATGAAGGTTAAACTTAGGAGTAGCTGCAAAGCTTCTTTAGTTATCCCCACTTTAATTTTTCCTGCTACCCACTTCTTGCTGTGGATCTGTGGTGTTTCATCTGTTTGATTGAGGTGGAGCATGTACTGGTCAACCACAGCACAGCAGAATGAGGCAGATTGGAAAGGCTTGGTCTGGGAACATCCCAGCCCCCTAGAGCAGCATGGCAAAAGGAAATCCAGGAGCAGACAGCCTGCTTGGCAAGCAGTCAGCCAACAGCAGGCCTCAGTCCTCAGTTTGAGGTTCAGGGACAATGCCAGACCTTGGACAGAGGAACTGGCAAGAGCAGGCCAAGGCATTCCACCAAGTATAGTGTCAGCCATGAGAA
The DNA here is from genome assembly GCF_024166365.1 of Elephas maximus indicus. NCBI lineage: Eukaryota > Metazoa > Chordata > Mammalia > Proboscidea > Elephantidae > Elephas > Elephas maximus. The sequence goes on from NC_064830.1 coordinate 53,214,520, forward strand.
GGATTCAAATAAGGGACAAGATAGAAGCTGGGGGTAGAACCAGAGAGGGTGGACAAAGGCAAAGGCTTGTGTCCAGTCCCCTGCCCAGACACACTAAGCCAAGGTGTGCTGTGCGGCAGCACAGGGACTGGCAGTGCTGACCTGCGAGGAACAGAGGGTGAAACCAGAAGGATCCCAGCAAATAGGGCTTTGGGCAAGGGTGGAGACAGGAGTCAGAAGGTGCCTAGGAAAGGCACAATGGATCCACACTTGAGCATATGAAGACCTAAGGAAACTGCCAAAACAAGAGCCCAAGATGGGCAGCTGCAGGCCACAGCTTTTGTCTAATTTCCTGCAGCTCAGGCAGGAGCAGGCTAGACAATTAAAAGCAGAGAGTTAGGGCAGGACCACAGAACCAAGGCACCTTTTTGCCAGATCCAGGAAGGTTAGTGTAGCCTTCTTCCTAGAGACCTGAAGGAGCTTAAAGGGGGAAGAAGAGGGCTGCAGAAACTGGGAAACTCAAAAGGTTCTGTTTGGACAATTTCTTTGATACCCAAACCCACTGCCGTCGAGTCGATTCCGACTCATAGCAACCCTATAGGACAGAGTAGAACTGCCCCATACAGTTTCCAAGGAGTGCCTGGTAGATTCAAACTGCCAACCTTTTGGTTAGCAGCCGTAGCACTTAACCACTATGGCACCAGGGTTTCCAAGGGAACCTTAATCTCTAAGTTTGGAGCCCTGGTGGCACAGTAGTTAAGAGCTACCAAAAGGTCAGGAGTTCAAATCCACCAACTGCTCATTGAAACCCTATGAAGCAGTTTTAGTCTGCCCTGTAGGGTAATCTCTGAGTTTGCTAGTTATCTGAGCTTTGACTTCCTTGGAGATTGACACTAAGAAGGTTTTATTTAAAATATGTTTAGAAACTTTGAACTTTTTTTGCAACTCTTCCTTATTTTCAAACTGTAATCTGAATTAACTAAATTGTGATTGTATCAACCAAGGGAGTTAAAGCCAGTTGGTGACTGAGTTGGAAAGAAGCTGAGAGGAAGACCTGCTGTAGATAAATCACCAGGAAAATAACTGAAATTTCAGTTACTGTTTAATGGTTTTATTCCGGACCTTCGACTCCAGGAAAATTGGAAAGTTCTAATGCAAGTTCCCAACTATCAGACATATCTTCATTGAAATGTATTCCAAAAAATGTAAATTACACCAGACACTAGTTTACAGTATTTTATCATTTCCATTTATTGCCATGGGTAGTTGAGTACTGAAATTTAAGATCACTGTATCCTCAAGTAGGTGGGATTGCCATTTTGTGTGATTAATTAAAGGAATATCCCTTTACGTTTTTTTTTAAACAACCTTTATTTCTTTCTTATCTAGTTCGTAAGAAGCGAGTTGAAGGAGACCGGAGGTAAACTTCCACAAGAAGAGGCAAAGTTTCACCACGGCAGCTGTTGCATGGCCATTTAGAGACAAACACTCTTCTCCTTGCCCTTAGGGACCATTTCATTAAAGGTTGTTCATTTCCGTTAACCACACAGCTAATAATTTAATTGTTTTTCTTTTTTAGCACTACTTATTTATCTTGGATTTTTAATATACACCATTGTTTAATCTGATTGTGGGCACCTCTGGCAGCTTGCACAAGTAGGCTCATACAGAGCTTAGTGAGCAACAACAATTGGAAATGATTTTAGCCACTTTCTTATCAGGTTGTCTTGCTTTATTACATGAGCTCTTTTTTAATCACTGAAAACTTAGTATATGAAATGTGTTTTTAACTGTGATTACAAAAGCAGCCTATCTCTGTTTACATGCTAGCTTTGAGTTAGGCTAGGTGCGTCAGAAGTACAATGTGAGAAGTTAGCATTGCCAGTCTTTTCACTGAGTGAGAAAATGTAACCAACTTCCACAAATTCTCCCTTAGTTCCAGAAAGATTGCTAAATGCACATGCCCCACTAATTGAAGATCAGTAGTGTCATCTTCATAAACACAAAACAGCATTAGGACACTTTAACACAGCATTAGCAAATAAATATAGAATATGTATTAACCCACCGATATTGCTTCAAGCCAGAGTCACAGGTAGCAAAATGAATTACCAGATATACCTTTACTGACTATTCAATATAAATTAGATCTTTAATATGACTCTAGTGGGTAACTATTTACAATGCTGTTTTAAAGTTTTCTAGACATGATAGAAAAATGTTTAAAGTTAAACAAGAAGGAGGCTTTAGAAACAGGACATTCTTAAATAAATAATTATACTTGCACCTTCATCTGACACGCATGATTGCATTACTTTGGAAGATTTTATAAGCAATTGTTGCTTTATCTACAGTATAACAAGATCACAGGATGAAATGTGAACGTCCAGGGTAATTATACAGGTGTTTTGTCCTTATAGCATGATCCAGCCAGACATTAGCAAGTCACTTATTCAGAAGTTTGTCATCTTGAGGACAAGGCCTGGGAAAGTCCAACTGAGGAGATTGCAATTTAGTGTCCATTCATCTTTTAATCTAGCGGTGCAACACCACGTGATAGGAATACGTGGACTGTAGCCTTTGGCCCTCGAGCTCACTTGCCTGGTAACTGTCAGTGCCCAAGGCTGTAATTGGTGGGATTCAGACAGTCTTGGGCATCTCCCCCTCCCTTCTTCCCTTCTTTCCTTCCTACCCATTCTCTTTTTTCTTCTTTTCTCTGTAATTATGAGTCTTGTAAAGATGACATGGGGCCCTGGTCACACAGTGGTTAACCAAAATGTCAGCAGTTCGAATCCACTAACCCCTTAGAAACCCTATGGGGCACTTCTACTCTGTCCTATAGGGTTGCTATGAGTTGGAATCAACTCAATGGCTACAGGTTTGGTTTGGTTTGGTAAAGATGACATCCTTCATGCTGGTGAACCCTTGAGCTAAAGAAATCGCTGACCCGCAGAAGTTGGGCCCAATCCAGAATATGCTTAGTAACTGAGTGTTCCTGAGTTGGCCGTAAAACAAGTTAATGGGAAAAATAATTTTGCTTATAAAGCACATGGATTCTGTTTGGGATAATAACCTAAACACCAAACCCTTTGCCATTGAGTCGATTCCAACTCATAGCGACTTTATTGGACAGAATAGAACTACCCCATAGGGTTTCCAAGGCTATAATCTGTAGGGAAGCAGACTGCCACATCTTTCCCCTGTGGAACTGCTGGTGGTTTCAAACCGCTGACCTTTCAGTTAGCAGCTGAGCACTTAACCACTGTGCTATCAGGGCTCCTTCTGTTTGGGATAAAAAAAACCAAACCAATTGCCATGGAGTTGATTCTAACTCAGGATGTTGTCGTTGTTGTTGTTAGGTGCCATCAAGTTGGTTCCGACTCATAGCGACCCTATGCACAACAGAACGAAACACTGCCCGGTCCTGAGCCATCATTACAATCGTTGTCATGCTTGAGCTCATTGTTGCAGCCACTGTGTCAATCCACCTCGTTGAGGGTCTTTCTCTTTTCCGCTGACCTTGTACTCTGCCAAGCATGATGTCCTCCAGGGACTGATCCCTCCTGACAACATGTCCAAAGTATGTAAGATGCAGTCTCGCCATCCTTGCTTCTAAGGAGCATTCTGGTTGTACATCTTCTAAGACAGGTTTGTTCATTCTTTTGGCAGTCCATGGTATATTCAATATTCTTTGCCAACACCACAATTCAAAGGCATCAATTCTTATTCGGTCTTCCTTGTTCATTGTCCAGCTTTCACATGCATATGATGCAATTGAAAATACCATGGCTTGGGTCAGGTGCACCCTAGTCTTCAAGGTGACATCTTTGCTTTTCAAAACTTTAAAGAGGTCGTTTGCAGCAGATTTACCCAATGCAATGCATCTTTTGATTTCTTGACTCCTGCTTCCATGGCTGTTGATTGTGCATCCAAGTAAAATGAAATCCTTGACAACTTCAGTCTTTTCTCCATTTATCATGATGTTGTTCATTGGTCCAGTTGTGAGGATTTTTGTTTTCCTTATGCTGAGGCTATCCTAACTCAGGATAACCTTTGTAAAATTAGATATTTACCTCTATTGTAAGTACCCACATCTGTGTCTCTCAAATCTCTTGAAACATCTCCTTTTAAGTTTTTTTGAGGGAACAATGAGCAGAACATGCTGACATTTTAGGAAGCCTACAATTCTTGAATTAGTTCACTGGTATATCTCCCTCTCTACCTAATGATCATAGTAAGTGCTGTTGAGTGGTCTTCAGCCTGATTTTCCCTTCTTTTTTTTTTCTTACCCATTTGGGTGTGTTGTATTGGAGCAAACTGATATAGGCTTGCCAAGTGTTAAATTTTCAAGAATCTTGCAAGCTAGCTGTTAACACCAAAAAACAAAAAAACCCTGTTGCCATAAGTTGATTCCACTCATAGTGACCCTATAGGACAAGGTAGAACTATCCCACAGGGTTTCCAAGAAGTGGCTGGTGGATTCGAACTGCCGACCTTTTGGTTAGCAGCCAATCCACCAGGGCTCCACACAGCCGTTATTAAAAATTAAATTATGTAAATTTACAATTAAATAAATGATATTAGAAACAAAAGTAATAAGTACTCAAAATATTGCATTTTACTATTGAGATTATTTCCACCTATTGTGTCTGTATAGTCGAAACACTATGTAATTGTCTTACTGTGCATTTCTTCCCAACTCCATGTTTAGTAACTTCTTGTTGGTAGGTTGAAATTAGCCATGGTAGAATATTTATACCATGGAAATTAGCAGACATCACACATCAGAACATTTTCCCCTCATCTATCTGGGTAGTGCAAGTGGTTTATAATCAGCTGCTATCCTAAAGATTGGTGGTTTGAATACACCCAGTGGTTCCATGGAAGAAAGACCTGGAGAACTGTTTCCATAAAGATTGCAGCCAAGAAAACCCTATGAAGTAGTACTACTCTGTAACCCTCGGGGTTACCCTGAGCCAGAATCGACTGGATGGCAATGGGTTTGATTTTTGTTTTAGATTGTTGGTGATTAAACATTCATCAGCGTACCACTAGGTGAAATGTATACAACTTTGTGTGTGTGTGTGTACCTATGTTTTAGTTACCATATTACCAAACAGAAGAACATTTCTTTTGGGCCTCTTTCCTCCTACCCATTAGATTTGGTACAGACCTATCTAAGTGTTGAGTCTCTGACATGCCCCTCCAAGTAAGTCTTTTTCCTTTTCTCACTTTCTTTCTTTCTTGCCTTCACCTTAAGAATGTTGGAGTCTCTGTAGTGTTCTCTGCAGCTCCATGACACTGTGGACTGAGGTTAAAGCTGTTGCTAACAAATCCTGGCAGAAAACAAGAAAAAAAAAAAATCAGAATTTCAATCATGACTATTTCTGCTGCACAAACAGTTGTTGATAGTGTTAAAGCAATGTAACATTGTTTTTAGCTTGCAAAAATTGTTGAGTCCCAGTAATCAAGTCTGTGAAATCAAACATTTATTACTAATCAGTTTATCTTATCATTACCCATGTTTTAAAAGTAATATTTCCATGAATATTCACACATTGAAGATAACTAGCAGGAGATAAATTTTCTGGGAGTCTCTAAATCATTTAATTAGCCCAGGACCACATGTCCCCGTCTGCCCAGAGTGTGTGTGTATATATATATATATATACATATGGAAGCTCTTTCATGATCATAAATGTATGTGTTCAGTCCCTTACCATCCTCATGGTGGGGCATAATGAATATAAAATAATTTTATATTTATGTGTTTTGCCAAATATTATATTGAGATATTTGGCAACATGTGGACAACTGATTGAAGGGAGACACTCTCCCCAGGCTCACTTCTCTTTCCCTTTTAGAGTTGTGCAGTCCCAAGTTATGTGTAAAGTCACTCACCTGGACTTGTGAACTCATATCACCAAAATCTATCACAGCATGTGTGGAAGATCATTTTTAGGCGGTAAATTTTGAAAGTCTGGAAATCATATAATTAGCCCAATACTATATCTCCCATCTGCCTAAAGTGTGTAAAATGGAAGCTGTTCTGTTTCATCAGATGATTAATTCCCTTCCTTTCATCTTTGTAGGGCAGCATGTAAATAAGTATCTCATGAGTGTGTGTATGTGTGTATCACCAAATATCTTACTGGGTATTTGGCTACATCTGGACAACTGATTGAAGGAAGGCATTCTGTCCCCAGCCCCGCTTCCCTTGCCCTTTTAAGAGTTCCTGCAGGCCCAGGTTAAGTATGAAATTACTCTCTGGAGTTTGTGGCTTATGTCATCAACCACTGCATTTCATAGCATATATGGAAGGTGAGGAAACCCTGGTGGCATAGTGATTAAGTGCTACGGCTGCTAACCAAAGGGTTGGCAGTTCGAATCCGCCAGACTCTCCTTGGAAACTGTGCAGGGCAGTTCTACCCTGTCCTATAGGGTCACAATGAGTCGGAATCGACTCGACAGCACTGGGTTTGGTTTTTCTTTTTTTGGTATGGAAGATGACTCTTAGGAAATAAATATTAGAAGCCTAGAAATCATTTAACTGCTCCAAGCACCAAGTCTCCCCCATCTACTTAAAGCGTGTAAGTGGACTTTCTTTCATCCTCATTGGCACAATGATACGCCCTCCTTTTATCTTTTAGTACATGTTATATATAAATATTTTGTAATATATAATACATGTTATATATAAATACATTTGATAATGTATATGTACCAACTGAAAGGTTAGCATTTGGAACCCACAAACTGCTCTTCAGGAGAAGGATATGACAGTCTGCTCTCAAAAATTTACAGCCTTGGAAACCCTATGGGCCGTTCTACTCCGTCCTGTAGGGCCTCTATGAGTTGGTATCGACCCAATGGCAATAGGTTTGGTTTGGTTTTTTGGAAGGCCCTTCTAGGAGTCCTGGTGGTGCAACGGTCAAGTGTTTGGCTGCTAACAAAAAGGTCGGTGGTTCAAACCCACCAGCATGCTCCTTAGGAGAAAAGACCTGGTAATTTACTTTTATAAAGATTTACAACCTAGGAAATCCTATGGGACATTTCTACTCTGTTCTGTAGGGTCGCTATGAGTTAGAATTGACTCAACAACAAGGAAGCCCTTCCACCTCCAAAACTTTCCAATCCTGTGATCCTAAAATGTTTCTATTGCCTCTGAACATGGGTGAAGGATATCTCTATTGCTACTTCATTTCCCTCCAGATGGCTTTGTTCCAAGGAAGAAATCTGAACATTCATAGTTATTTGTACCTCTTCAGCAGTTTTGACTAATTCTTCAGGGTAGTTCTTGATGAGCACCTTTTCCGAAAGGATATTTTAAAATATCTAGTTTTTTCTCCTTAGAATTGATGAGGAAGGAGAGGAAACACAAAAAAGGAAATTGAGCACAGTAAATGCAACACGGATTTTGTAGGCTTGTATCTGAAGTGTGTGTGTGTGTTTCTGAGCACATATTGACTAGGTAGGAGGAGGAAGCCAATTTGAACAATTGAGGGAACATGGCCCAGGATTAAAAATTTCCCGTGGATAATCTAAATATGGGTAAATAGTAATTGGCTGTTTGGTGAAATGAAATGGATAGAAAAATGTGTTTTCTGGGGAAATTTTATTTTAGTACCAAACATTGCCAGTGACGATCTTTAGTTAAGAAAGAAATTATTGTAACCTAAAATTCTTATCTCTGCCACTTTGGTTTTTGGAGAAAAAAAAAAAAAACCACTCATATATGCATGGAATATTTCTATTTTAGTTAAGCCTTTACCTTAATTATGTTTCGTCTATTCGAAGAGAACAAATAAGCATTTTAGTTGCATTTAAAAAATGTAAGATACTTGCATGCCAGTAATGTGTAATCTTACTAGTTCAGATGCCTGTAACGTGTGGCTTTATGTGTACCTGTATTGTTTTGAAGAAAACAAAGGAAATAATACTTTTGGAAGCTGTTTAAACTTATAATGGAAGCATTTATTTAGCTAAGCACTTACTGAAAAGTCTACATAGTTGCATGTTTCATTTTGAAACTTTTCAAAGGTGGACAATTTATTACATTCATTGGGAATTAAACACTAATTTGCCTTTTAAATGTGAAGTTGAACATTGTGCAGAAAGCAAATGTGTGATGAAGCAGAATGTATGAAGTATGAAATACTTTTACCCTGATAATTAATAAGGTCCCAAATAGCCCAATAGGTGCAATTTTTGACCCTTTGGAGTTAGGAAGCTAATAATAAATGTGAACTGTTAATTAATAAAGATCATTTAGCTTTCAAATAATATATTCATTTGTGTCTGAAATGGAATTTCTAAATGCAGGTATAAAGAACATTGGAAATTAATAAACTCTTTTTAAAATGAAAGTAAAGACTGGTTTTATAAATGGTTGGCATCAAGTTCTTATATTAGACCAGAAAATTTGAAAAATGAACTATAAAGTGACCCTATCATAAGGAAGATGAATAGAAGTAGATAGACAACCAGAAATAGCCAAAGGGGAAAAAGAGAGCTCCTTGTCAAAAGAAAAATGCACACATTTGGCTGAACAGTTAAGAATTTGTTAGATAAAATGGGAGCAGGAATTCAGATAACTCAAACAGGTTAAGCATTTTACCTTGAATTTTTATATTAACTTTGGATTTACACTGTAATGATTTGTTAAGCCATTCTGGAAGTTTGTAATACTGAACACTTAAAAATAATAAAATCACATTATGAAGGTTTGACTCTGGGTAAACAGGAACATCTGCTTTCCTCTCTCCTACTGAACTGTACTTACTCTGCATCCTGCTCAGTGGATTTCATCACTTTGTAGACTGATGATGGGGTCCAGCTAAGAAGCAAGGAGGGCCTGTGTCTAATCTCTATAACTGCTATTTCACACCTTCTCTTGGACAAGGAAGTATAGTAATTATTTTGTGTAAAGGATTCTCTCTTTCTGTCTATGGGGTTGTAATACATAGGGGTTACTAGTATGGACTCTGGGATCAGACTTGCCTGGTTTCAAATCTCACTTCTATTAGTTGTGTGAGCTTATTCAAGTGACCTAATCTCAGTTTCTTAATCTGTAAAATAGGATGAATGTGTAAAACACTTAGAACAGCGCCTGGCATATATTCTATAGGAGCACTTAGCTATTATCCTAAATTCTAACTTAAATAAATATCCATGGATATTAATGCCAACAAAATTATCCATTTTATGCTGACAATGCCAGGAACTTAAATAGGATAGAATAGAATCTTACTCTTTTTTTTTTCATTTCCATTGTGACAGACAGGCCTTCCCTATCACTCCAAGAATTGAATATAAACAAGATAGAACTGACTCTGGAGTTACTCCTGATACACCCTCTCACTTATCACAGCTCCTCATGACTTCCCTGATGTTTCCACCTGTTTGTACTTGCTCTGCACTTCTTTTGGATTTGGTTGTCTGGCTTTTGGAGTGATTCCTTGACTTCTAGATCTATTGTATGTTAGACTTGATGCTGTTATGGACCATCCTCTCTCACCTTGATAATTTAGCCTTTATCTATGGCTACAAGAAGTGGTGCCCCACACCCTCTCTGCCCTGCCCTGACTACCAACCCACTGCCCAGTCCTGCCAGTCAGGGAGAAATGATTAGATGCCCACAGCCTCTAACAAGTGTCCCATGCATCACAGGAGCTGAGTAGGAACTGGGTGTAAGTGTGTTTGAATTAGGTTGGGCTGTGCTTTGGGGCCAACCAATCTAAGACGGGACATGATGTAGGAAAATCAAGCAGGTGCTTGACTAAAAAGTTGTGGTGCAGGGAGTAGATTCTCCAAATTATAGACCACTGAACTTACTGTCTTAGTTATCTAGTGCTGCTGTAACAGAAATACCACAAGTGGATAGCTTTAACAAACAGAAGCTTATTCTCTCACAGTCTAGTAGTCTAGAAGTCCAAATCCAGGACATCACCTTCAGGGGAAGGCTTTCTCCCTCTGTCAGCTCTGGAGGAAGGTCCTTCTCATCAATCTTTCCTTGGTCGAGGAGCTTCTCAGCATGCGGACCCTGGGTCCAAAGGACACACTCTGCTCCTGGCACTGCTTTCTTGGTGGTATGAGGTCCTGCTGTCTCTCTGTTCACTTCTGTCTTTTATATCTCAAAAGAGATTGGTTCAAGACACAATCCAATCTTGTAGATAGAGTCCTGCCTCATTAACATAACTGCTGCGTATCCCACCTCATTAACATCATAGGGGTAGGATTTACAACACAGAAAAATCACATCAGTTGACAAAATGGTGGACAATCACACAATACTGGGAATCATGGCCTAGTCAAATTGATACACATATTTTTGGGGGACACAATCCCATCCATCACATTCTACCCTTTGGCCCCCCAAAATTTACGTCCTTGCCACATGTAAAACATATTCACCCCATCGTATCATAGCAAAAGTCTTAATTCCAAGTCGAAAATCCAAAAATTCTTCATCTGTGAAATCTAGAATACAAGTTATCTGCTTCCAAAGGTACAGTCTCAGAACAGGTACAAGCTAGGCAGTTCCATTACAAATGGGAGAAACTGAAGGGAAAGAAGGGATAACAGGCACCAAGCAAGTCAGCAGAACACATCACATTAGCCCTCAAGGCTTTGAAAATAATCCTCTGTTCTCTGAGATAATTTACACAATGGCCCTGGCCCCTAGATTCTAGGTATTAGCCACACTCTCCAGATTCTGAGTGGAGGCACCTGGGCCCTGGGCTTCAGCTCCGCCTTCCAGACCCACTGGGACGGTAACTCTGCTCCCTCAGCTTTAGGCACACCATTCTCCCAATCCATTTGAGTGGCACTCCACCCTTAGAAATACCAGAGGCCGTGGCTCCCCCCTTTGAAGCCCCAGAGGTCGTGGCCATACCCTTTGAGACTGAGGTAGCTTGGCTTCTGGTGTTCTTTGTCTCTTCAGCTTCTGCTTCCTGGTTTCTTAGCCTCTTGGCCCCTTGGGTCTCTCTGCCCACATCTGCCCTGCTGGAGCAAGTGTTCCAAAGCTCTGTAGCTCCACCGATAAGTACCCAGAGGCACCCCACTCCACCTGGAAGCCTCCCGCAGAAAGGCACTCAGCTCTCTCTGTGGGTTGGCTCCAGCGCTGTCTCACACTAGTCTCCTGGTTCTGCTGCTGCTGGTCCTCTGCTGCTGCTGGTCCTCTGCTGCTGCTGGTCCTCTGTTGCTGTTTCTCACCATCTACACCTTCTCTGGCGTTAACAGTTCACTTCCTTCTGAGTCCTCTATCCATTCACAGTTTCAAAACTGCTTCCACATTTTAGGTATCTGTTAGAGCAGTACCCCACTCTTGGTATCAAATTCTGTCTCAGTCATCTAGTGCTGCTGTAACAGAAAAACCACAAGCGGATGGCTTTAACAAACAGAAGTTTATTCTCTCACAGTCTAGTAGGCTAGAAGTCCAAATTCAGGGCATCAGCTTCAGGGGAAGGCTTTCTCTGTTAGCTCTGGAGGAAGGTCTTTGTCTGTTATCAGTCTTCCCCTGGACTAGGAGTTTCTCCACACAGGAACCCCAGGTCCAAAGGACATGTGCTCTGCACCCAGAGCTGCTTTCTTGGTGATATGAGGTCCCTCTGTCTCTCTGCTCACTTCTCTCTTTTATATCTCAAAAGAGATTGGTTCAAGACACAATCCAATCTTGTAGATTGAGTCCTACCTCAATAATATAACTGCTGCCTATCCCACCTCACTAACATCATAGAGGTAGAATTTACAACACATAGGAAAATCACATCAGATGTCAAAATGGTAGGCAATCAAACAATGCTGGGAATCATGGCGTAGCCAAATTGATACACATATTTTTTGGGGACACAATTCAATCCATGACACCAACCCTGCACAAAATTTTAGAAAAGCGCGTTATCCATTTTAGTGGTTTGTAAGCACTTAGAAGTAAAGCACTGATCTCTAAGATCCGGCACAGATTCACTTAGAGTGATAGGATTATCATGACAGTGCAGTCAAAAGAGGACACTCTATTCAGATTACATGAAGACAGTGGACAAAGCCTCATGACGTCCTTGAGAAATGTGGGCTGCATAATGGTGCAGCTAAATAGTTAAATGTCAGAGTCATCATTATCGTCGTCTTTTTTTTTTTTTTGTGGTCAATATATACGAAACAAAGCTTTTGCCTTTTCAACATTCTTCATGTGTATAATTCAGTGGCATTAATTATGCTGATCACGTTGTTCGACCATCACCACTGTCTGAAAAAGGAGTCTTATTTGACTCTTGATTGTAATTAAGTGCTGATTAACAGAATCATTTCAATCAGAAGAACCTTAGTAGCTATCACAGGGCTCTTCCCTTGACATGTCTTGATCAGCAGTTTATCAGTAACTTGGATGTGGATACTGATAAAATATTGAATCTATAGCTGATGGACACTGGGAAGGAGAATGAGTACTTTGACAGATAGATTCAAAAAAAATCTGGATAAAGCTGCAGTAAAAGCCTGTATCTATAGATAAAATTTAATAGAAGTAAGAATAAAGTATTCTACTTTTAACCCAAAAAATCATTTACAAAAAGATAGAATGGGAAAAATATGACTTAAGAGTCATCTGTGTGGAAGGAGACTTAGGCACGTTAGTTGACTAAAAGCTTAATGTGAATAAGAAGTACAATGTGCTTGAATGAAAGCTAACTCTGTCTTAAGCAACATTAAACAAAAAGTCTTGGTATTTGGCCTTGACTTTGAACCAGCTTTTGGAATGCCTACTTCAATATCATTTTCAACATCCTTGAACTTTGGCATGATTGGTGATTTTGTGTTCATAAAGCTTAAAAAATCCATTGCCGTTGAGTTGATTCCAATTCCTAGTGACCCTATAGGACAGAGTAGAACTGCCCTATAGAATTTCCAAGGAGCAGCTGGTGGATTTGAACTGCTGACCTTTTGATTAGCAGCCTAATGCTTAACCACTGCACCACCAGGGCTCATATCTAATTAACTGTCGTTATGGATTGAATTATGTCCCCAAAAAATATGTGTTGTAAATCCTAACCTCTGTAACTCTGGTTATAATCCCATGTGGGAATCGGTTGTCTTTGTTATGTTAATGAGGCATAAAATACAAAAGATATTTAACAAGCAATTAAGAGACAAAGAGTGGGGGGAGAAAAAAAATGCCAATGAAGACTGCTTAGGACCGGGAGCTCAAAGAGTCAAGGACCTTCCTCCAGAGCTGACAGAGAAAGCCTTACCCTAGAGTCGTCACCCTGAATTCAGACTTTTAGCCTTCTAAACTGTGAAAAAGTAAATTTCTGTTTGTTAAAGCCACCCACTTGTGGTATTTCTGTTATAGTAGCACTAGGTAACTAAGACAATAGTGTCACTGATTATGAACAAAATATGTCATTTAGATTTGTTATTATTATATGAATATTCATTTTCAGATATAGGCAGACATTATAGATGTAACCTGAGTGAAAAATCTCATTTATTTGTTGAAATCCTATCAACGTATAAATGTATATTAATTATTGGATGAGTAAAATGTTATAATAATTGCTGATTATAAAAGGTTTTATGTTCAAAACCAATTAAGAACAATTAGGAGCTGTTAAGTAGATAAGTACAGAAGCAGATTGACAGCTAATACAAAATAGTGTATTAACTAGATAATTAAGGAAAAATATTATATCCTTTTTGAGACAATAAATACTTATAAAATTTTAAATAATACAAGACATGATAAGTAGAGATTGTATCACATCATAGCTCTGGTCTTTGTAGAAATATATGGTGTACCTAGCATTTATAAAATTAAAGAAAATAGCCTTTAAAACCTGTATTTAATTTTTAGTTATTAATTCCATTTAGAATGAGGTCTTGTTCCTCTGCTCACATCAGCAGAAATGTGACTCTCTGTAGTGACTGTATGAATCCAAGGGCTGCCGGTGCTGGGCAATCATTGCTCCTGTACTGCAATGTTAAATGCTACAATGTTAGCATTGCATTCTTAATAATATTATTATAATAATAATTAAAATTTTTGGATAAAATTTCAGATTTATTTATGTATTCCAGAAGTTTATTCTTTGATAGTGATGTTTATCATTAACCTTGGCTTGAGCTGAACAGTGATTTTAATTCCCAGCCCTTTGGAATTTTGCTGAAATGTATATTCAGTGCACCTCCAACAGAAGTATAATGTGGTATGAAAATATGGGGAAAGGCAAAATTAATTCCAGCTGGTGGCATTTAGGGAAGTTTGTGTGAGGAACAGGTATTCGAGGTGGATGGTGAAACATGAGGCGGCTTCTAATAGGCAGAGATAGGGTAACAGGGAAGTGCATTTCAGTCCAAAGAGTTTGCTAGAATTCCTCCTATAAAATCATATGCCTCTAGTCAGGGAATTTTTTTTTTTTTTCATTTTTTAAAAGTCATCTACTTTTAAAGGTTCAGATCATTTCAAGTTGTTTTCCTGGACTCATCCTTAGAGATGAGTAGCTTAGATAATTAAAAAAAAAAAAAAAAAAAAAAACTCAGGAAGAAATTTTTAAACGTTTGCCTTTTCTTCTCTAACAAGATAAATATACAAGCTTTAAAATATAATTACATATTAGAAGAAGGGCAGGTCCATTTATAAGAGGTATTGGATTTTTTGTATGGGAAAACAGAAACGTGTCAAGGCAGACATTAGTGCTTCAAAAAACATGTGAAATGAAAGAAAAAATCAGGGATTTTCCTAGAGAAGTCTTCAAGATGTTCAAGTATATTTATTCCTTCTAAGAAAACCAACTGCAATACAGGATGTCTCTGTCCCAGGGCAATCTAAAACACAAACTCTCAATGTACATAAAGAAAATATATCTGTCTTAACAACATGGAAGAAAAGCAACATTCTAGGCATAGGAATGTATTTTCTCAAATTCTTCCTTTTTTTTTTTTTGAACTGGATTTGTAAGAGCATGGAGGCTTGGGAGGAGCAGGTGGACTCTCCAGAGTGCTGGCATTTGCGCCTGACTCCTAGAGCTGGTTCCTACAGAGCAAAGGGCTCTCTGGGACAGCTTACCTCAGTGATCTCTTTTGGGACCAGAATGGAGGGCTTTCCAATGAAGGGTGTGAGACACCTGCTGCCACAGCAAGAAATTACTAAATGAGGAACCATACTTGCCATCTGAAGAATTCTTTAAAATTTGAATATTTGGGTAACATTGACCAAGGCTGTGCCCTGATTTTCTATTTCTGAAAGCCACACTTTAAGTTATATATTTTTTGGTTTGCATGTTTCCATTTATCAACAGATATTTGTAGAAGTTAAATCATGGTATCTTCCCAAAAGGAAGAAAAAGAACAGTCCTTCATAGGAGCCCCTTTTCTTTGTATCTTAAATGTCAATGATCACAAAAACTTCTGGCTTCTCTTCATCATAGGCCTGCATGCCGAGTATGTTACTGCCTTGACTTCAGTTCCCTGAGAGTGCTTGGAGAATGCAAATTTTTCTCCCCACCCAATTGACGGTAATTTGAAGTTTCTTTGATCAATACTGAGTACTTTCACTTCCCAGGGTATGAAGAACTCATCAGCACTGAACTTATAAAGCCACTCATCCAAAAAATGAAACAGAAGAGACTATAAGTCATCTTCTTGGGTTTCTACTTCTACTGTATGAAAGGACTCAACAGTTCCAGTATCTGTCATGTAACCAAACATGACCATTGTACATTGCTCAAATGCTTCCTCCAGAGTATCTCCCCATGCATGCAACTGGACATCACTTGTATGATCCAAATACTTGTGCTTCCAATTGTCTGGAGGATACTTGGCCTTGACCTCCTTCTGCTTCTCAGTCAAATTATAGTCTCTCACATCTTGTCCCCCCTATTGTGCCATGATTACAACATTGGCTACCCTCTAGTCAGAGTATTTTGTCTTCTCTGATTCCTACCTTCCACTGTTTTAACCAACTCCAAGCTCCCAGAAAGAATTCTCACCTTTCAGTTTCAAGTTTATGTCTTAAAATTTTCTGAACTCCCCTATAAAATACATGTTTTTTAAAAAAATGCTTAAGTATACTGTTATGGATGGAATTGTGTCCCCCAAAATGTGTGCCAACTTGGCTAGGCCATGAATCCCAGTATTGTGTGGTTGTCCTCCATTTTGTAATCTGACGTAATTATCCTATGTGTTACAAATCCTAACCTCTATGGTGTTAATGAGGTAGGATTAGAGGCAGTTATGTTAATGAGGCAGAGCACAATCTACAGTATTGGATTGTATCTTGAGTCAGACTCTTTTTTGAGATACAAAAGAGAGAAACAAGCAGAGAGGAGAAGGACCTCACACCACCAAGAAAGAAAAGTTAGGAGCAGAGCATGTCCTTTGGACCCAGTGTCCCTGTGCTGAGAAGCTCCTAGACCCAAGGGAAGATTGATGACAAGGACCTTTCCAAAAGCTGACAGAGAGAGAAAGCCTTACCCTGGAGCTGGCACATGGAATCAGACTTCTAGCCTCCTAAACTGTGACTGAATAAATTTCTTTTTGTTAAAGCCACCCAATTGTGGTATTTCTGTTATAGCAGCACTAGATAACTAAGACATACACCAATGAAGCTATTTCCTAAAGTAACCCTTTGATAAGAAGAGAATTGCTGCTGATGTTCATTTGCATATGATGATTCAGTGTGACACGCTTTACGAGTTACTCTGGCTGGAAGCTTGAAGATATTACTAATTACGGCTTGTAATATATTAAACAGAGTTGGAGTTTAATTTTATCAATCACTTTCAGTCTAAGCAAGCCCTGAAAACTAAATGGAACCTAACTCTGCCCCTTAGCCAAACGTTTTATCTAACAATCTCAAATTTGCTCTCTTTAATTTATTCAGCTTCAACTCTTTTTCATTACTTGAGGTGGGATCAAAGGCAGGGAGATGCCATGCCAATTCCACCTCAGAGGACCGCTTTTAGTGAACAGACATTGTGGTAGTCAGCTTGTTCTAGTTAAGTCTGTGGTAACAAGCACACCTGAACCTCTGTTTACTTCTTGCTCACATTACAAGTCAGCCCCTGTGGCTGGCTGATGCACTGATTTCCCATTCTAAGACTCAGGCAGAATGAACAGCCTGTATTAGGATATACCATTCTCCTGGCAGAGGAGAAGAGCAAGCATACTAGCAGAAAATAGCAATGACTCTTCAAGCTTCCACTCCGAACTGTCGTATTGTCACTTCTACTCACGTTTCAATGGGCAAAGCAAGTTTCATGTTTGTAGGCCTTGTTATTATAATGTGATAGCATTTGTCTGAAGAAAGAAGGAAAAAATCCACCACTAGATGATGGCCAAGCTTGGAAACATCTATAGGGAGGCCCTGCAGGTCACACAGCAATGGTTTGGGCTTCTGCTCCTCTTACAGGGAGAAGGAGAGCAAATATTTGGAAACAATATTTCCATCTATTCAATGTTTCACTTATTTATGTAAACATAATTTTTAGGGTTCTTTCCTTTTTTATTTTTTTGTTCTTCAAGAATTGTGTTTTGCTAACTATAAGCTAATAACTGCAAACCATAAAGAGAGCTCTGTCTCCATTTCAAGATGAGTTTCATTGGGTATTATTCTCCCATGTAGCCAACCCTCTTGCAACTGGTTTTATATGGGCATCAGATCACTAGTTGGCATTTATAGCTGAACCCTTCTGGTTCTGTGCCCCAAGATGAGAGTAGGAGGGAGAGGGAAGGATCCAACATTCATTTATACACAAATATTTATGGAATAGCTACCTATGCGTTAAGTCACACTGTTCTAGATGCTAGAGATACAGAGGTAAAAAAAAAAGCAAATCCTTATTGAGCTTACACTAAGTAAACAAGCAACATGGTTGATAAATGCTACAAAGTAAGGAAAGGGGAGAATAACAGTAAGGCGATCAGAGAAGACCTTTCAGAAGCGACATTTGAGCAGAATTGTCCTTAAAATGAGGGCATGAATTCTTAATTCAGCAGCACATATACTAAAATTAGAATGACACAGGAAAAATTAGCATGGCCCCTGTACAAGGATGACATGCAAAATCTGTGAAGCGTACTGTATTTTTTTGTATGAGAGACTGACTTGATTTGTAAACTTTCACTTAAAGTACAATTAAAAAAGAAAAACAAACGAAAACCGAGGGCATAAGTCATGAGTACCTGGGAGGAAAAGCATTCTCCTGTGTAGTGCAAAAGCCCTGAGGTGGGGGTGCGCTTGGCATGACTGAGAAATCGCAAGGAGGTCAGTGTGACTACAGCAGCATGTAGGGGGTGATAACTTTGGATTTGACTCTAAGTGTGATGGGAAGCGTAAGTGATTTGGACGAGGAGAGTAACAATCTGATATGTTTCTAAAAGATCCTTCTGGCTGCTGGTATAGAGAATAGATTGTAGCAAGAAGACTGGAAGCAGCAGGAAAGGCTCTATTTCTTACAGTTTTATCTTATAATACTATGATGTTAGTCTTAATTCCTCTGATCCCATATGTGGTATTTAATAGATACAGGTTTAGGAGATTTGTGTTTGTGAGCCTTGTGATTACAATATGATAACATTTGTCTGAAGAAAGAAGGAAAAAATTCATCACCTGATCACTTTATTTTAGAAAAAGGAAATAAGATGCAAACATTTGTTAGGAAAAACTTAAGAGCCAAAAATGAAAATACATGAAATCTATGCCTAAAGCCCCATATTGGAAGTTCAGGGAAGAAAAGTATCACAGATTAAATCAGCCAGCCACTGAATAAAAGCCCTCTCTGCCTAAAAGAGGAGTTCCTGGGTGGTGCAAATGTGCTCAGCTGCTAACAGAAAGGTGGACGTTCAAGTCCACCCAGAGGTGCCTTGGAAGAAAAGTCTGATGACCTACTTCTGAAAAATCAGCCATTGCAAACCCTATGGAGCGCACACATGGGGTCATCATGAGTTGGCATGGACTCCAAGGCAATGAATGGTGTTGGTGTTACCCAAAAGAGCAAAGCAAAATCAGCCACGTATCAGAGGAAAGTCATTCTTAAACCGTGTTTGGATGGCCATGGATCTAAAGTCTGGTTTTCTGCTTCCATGTTCAGGAATTCCATTTCGTCAGTTCCTCCAGGGGTGATACCCCAGAGGTATAGCATTTTATCACAAGATACTTACTGGTAAGCCGAGCACCTACATATTAACTAAAACGAGAGATAGAACTATTGAGTGAATCAAAATATTAATTTCATCCAGAGTACCATCTCCCCTAGGCTGTGTTAGAGAATTCTTTTTCATGTACCTTGGACATGGTCACAGATTGTCTTACTTTAAAGAACTTGATGAGGTTTAGGAGATATAGCAGTCTAATCAGCAGTGGAAAGCACCTGAGAATTTGAGTCAGAATATATGGATTTCATTTCTGGATCTCCAACTTACTGGTAGGTGGTCTTGTACAAGTTACTTAACTTTTCTGAGTCCTAATTTTCTCATCTGTAGAAATGGAGGATGCTAATATATTCCCTGTAGAGTTATTTTGAGGATTGAATGAGATAACATAAGTGAAATGCTGGCACAGTGTTTGGCATGTACTAAGTGCTCAATAAATATTAATTGAACCTGAATTCTAGAGAAGATTTCTCTCAGCAAACTGTTTTCTCCACAAATATTCAAGATACTGATTCACACTATGATGCTACAGACTGTCTTCTAAGAGTATTTGCAATTTAAGAGTTTTTTTGTTGTCGTTTGTTTGTTTTGTTTTTTAACAACCCCAAATCATTACTGATCTTCATTGCTGGGATTAGTGGGTGCCAGTTGCTGGTGCATGAAATTCCAGGGTATTTACCTTGGGCACTCCCTGCTCTGAGAGGAAGGAGTAGATGCCAGGGGAAGGTCTAACCATTAGGAAGCTCCTGGGTGTAGCTGGAACGTACTGCAGGAGTCACTTCAGGCCCCCTCTTTGTATGCACAAAGGGCAGCCATTTCATAGGCCACCTTCCAACTGTCCTCCGAGGTATTCCCACCGTGTTTGTCTTCTCCTCCAGACTACCCATCTGTCCCAGTCCCCTCTTTCTGTTTTTTGTTTTTGTTTTTCCTACAACCCACGTCAGCCAGGTCCCACTGCCAGGTGTAAAGCCTGAAGTGGAAATGGAAAGATGGGATGGAACTGAGACTGCGGGGAAGTTAGGGGCAATCGCTGCTTGGTCAAGGAGACCACTAGGGTCACCACACCCTTGAGGTGACATCCCCTGATTTAAGCCCTCTTGTGCCTTTATTTGTTTATTTCCTATCAGTCCTTCATGACAAGTTTGAAAGGCTCGGTGTCATCAGCAGCCAAAGGTATAGTACAAGCCCTGTTTGTCCAGCCCTGCCGGGTCAAGGTAAAGAGGAAATCTATACCGAAGAGCTTCCAGTTGTTATTTAAAGCTTCTGTAAGGTCGCAGGTAGGTATTTCTACGAGCAGAGAGCATTGTCCCAGGCCCGGGTAAGGCTTGTTATCCTCAGCCCCTTCCAACGTCCTGCCCATTCTAAGGACTAGGGTCTGCACCGAGGCTCGCCCTTTTCTCTCGAACTACAACTCCCAGGGTGCCCTGCGCGCTGGGAGTGCGCACGAGCGTCGGCGGCGGATTGGGAACAAGCGCATCGACAGCACGCTTGAGGTGGGGGAGCTGCTTGCGGGCTGGTAGATCCGGCAACTCCCTCTGGGAGGCTCACAGAGGCAGACGGGTGGCTACTGGGAGCCGAGCGGGTCAGAGCTGCCGGCAGTCCCAGCGGATCTGTGAAGGAGGTCGGTGGCCCCAGAGGGCGCCAGTCAGGTAAGCCCAAGCCCAGTTCATTCCAGGAAGTCCGTCTGCGGGTATGGGCAGGAAGTCGCACCGGCCATGGTGGGAGAGGGAGAGGTTGCTCCTTCCCGCCGCCTGGCCCGGCCTCCTTCCTCTCGGCTTCTTCTCGGGGAGTGGGGGCACACTGGGGCTGGCTCGGGGCAAGCCGGCTTGGGTCGGAGCAGTGCCACCCGCCGGGCGTCGCCCGCCGGTCGAGGCACGCACCGCAGTGGCTGATGAATCACCCCGGCCCGGCCTCGCAGGCTCGGGACCTGACCCTTGCCTCCTGCCGGCGCCGGCAGCGACTGCGCGCTTTTCACCCCGCTCAGGAGTGGCGAGGGACCATCAGCTTAAAAGGGTTTTCTCACCAACGCTCAAAGGTTGCTGCCTGTTGAAAGTTATAAAAAAAAGAAAACAAAAACAAACTTAGAGCGCACACCCTTTTTGTGATTGGAATCTGGCCCGAATTGCATCCGCCGTTTTGATATATCTGCTCTTAGAATAAATTCCTGGCTCCGGTGCAGCACAGCTGGATCCGGCTGGGAAATTTGTGTGTTGGTTTGTTTTGAGGACGTGACTGGTCACTGTATTTTTGCGTACAGAAGTTGGCGTTTCCTCTGCAAGCCTGCAATCCGATTGCAAACAGAAATGGGAAACAGCGCAGTTTTAGTTTAGCTTTTTTTTTTTTTTAAATGTTAAGAATCGCATTTTCAACTTGCCCTCGACTTCTCATAAAAGCAAGTCATCTCAGGAAGGACACTGCAGTAAAACTTATTGCAGGAGGCCATACTTCAGCAGGAAATAAGCCTGTGGAGATTGAAGTTAGTTCTGTGCCCTCTCCCCTGATCCTTAACGTTTTCATGCAGGTCATGTTTCTTTTTCTGACAATCCTTCAGATTAATCTTCCGACAGATTAAATTGATTAATTAACTGGCTTGTCTAAAATATGTTAGACTTTAAAAATATGTCTGTTCAGACTCATTTACTCTTGCTAGTCTCTGCTTCCTACTTCTAGACATCCTCCTACTCTATCACTTCTTTAAGAGCCCACAAATATTTTTCTGTAATGCTTAGAATCCTTTAACACACTCCTATGAAAGGAACAAAAAGGGAATTAAAACGTGAGTTCTAATACCTTATGTTATGGCACTTTTAGCTTTCTGGCTTTTGTACCTCTCATGATTTCTACTTTGCCCAACCTTAAAATGCAGTTATTGAACTACATGACCCCAAGGTTATTTGGGCCTAAATAGCTCTGATTTTGAAAAATTTATTTACTTATTTTATTCATTCCGAAACATTGCCACATACATCATTCCAAGCTTTGTGCTAGATATGAAGCATCAAAAATAAGTAAGATGAGATGTCTGTTCTTGAGTATGTTATTGACCTCAGTTGCCTTTAATCATATATTTTTATGACTAATTCTGGAGTTTTGTAATATACCCCTCAGGCCAAATTACTCTGTGATTAGTAAGTTCATCTAAAATCAAATATGTACAGGTCAAATTCCATTACAATTATTGGTTCCACTCTAATCAAAGATTTTGTAGTCCCAGCCACTGGCTTATTTAAATAAAATTTTACAGGTTCAGCACAGCAGAAAGGACCTGAATGGTGTACAGCAGTGTTTCTCAAACTTCTAACTTGGATACATCACCTAGGATCTTGTTAAAATGCAGATTCTGATCCAGTAATTTTGAAATGGGGCCCCATGTCTGAGAAGTGATGCCCTCGTCATGCTACTGGCCACACTTTGAACATCAGGGTTTGGGAGATAATTTTAAAGGTGTCTGTCATGACATTTAAAGATTAATGCTGATAGCTGTGATATTGGATGCATATTGATGGCTTTTTCCAACTCTCAGATTTTAAAATTAATCCTGTTCAGTCTAACTAAAACCATTGCCTTCACAGCAAGCTTTTTTCCCTCTGTTCTTTCCCCTTTTCTTTTTCTCCTCTGTTTCCTCTCTTACTCTTCACTGTGTCCTCTCAGCTTTTTTTTCCTCTCTTCCTCTCCCACCCTCAACTGTTTTTGTTCCCACGAATTCAGTAATTCAACAAGCATACGTTTCCATTCATCCTGTATAAGGCACCGTCTTTGGTCTTGGTGAATGCAGACATAGAAAACATGGCTCCTGCGGGGGAGCTTACTCTCTTTGAGGAGGTTAGATGTGTGTACTTGTTTATAGGACAAAAGCTGTAAGAACCCTCTGTAGGGAATAAACAAGGGTGGTAGGAGTTCAAGTGCAAGGAGCCCTGGTAGTTCAGTGGTTAGGTGCTCAGCTGTGAACTAAAAGGTCACTGGTTTGGCCTAGCAGCCACTCCGTGGGAGAAAGATGTAGCTGCCTGCTTCTGTAAAAATTACAACCTTGGAAACCCTATGGGGCTGTTCTACTCTGTCATATAGGGTCACTGTAAGTCAGAATCAACTTGATGGCAGTGGGTTTGGTTTTGATAGGAATTCAGACAGAGTGATCTTTACCTGAGGGGGTAGAAAACAAATGAAGTAATCTTCCTTTTCCCTTACTGGTCATGTCTTCCCCTCTAGGCTATACACGCTGTACTGTTTGACTGTATGTGACATACATGGGCAGAGCCCAGCACAGATTTGTCAATTTATATCACTGTCTTTTAAAAATCAAATTAGCTCGCAAACTATTCTTTATGCTTTTCAATCTCTCTTAAAATTAAATATGTATGGATCCTCTCTTGATTGGAATAGTTGAGGATGGCACTATTCTCTAGGCTGTAATAGTGACTAAAGCACTGTCATCCTCCCATCGTTGACTTTCCTTGCTGACATTTGATTTTCATGCTTTACTTCTCAGTCAGTTTTATTAACTCAGATCCTTTAAAACCACAAGTATAAGATCACATTAACAGGAAAATGATAATACCTGTTGCCACTGAGTCAATTTTGACTCATAGTGACCCTATAGGAGAGAGTAGAATTGCCCCATAGAATTTCCAAGGAGCATCTGATGGATTCCAACTGCTGAACTTTTGGTTAGCAGCTGAGCTCTTAACCACTGCACCACCAGGGCTCCAAAATGATATAAAAAAAGAAACCAAACCCATTGCTGTCGAGTCAATTTCGACTCATAGCGACCCTATAGGACAGAGTAGAACCGCCTCATAGAGTTTCCAAGGAGCGCCTGGTGGATTTGAACTGCCAACATTTTGGTTAGCGGCCATAGTACTCAACCACTGTACCACCAGGGTTTCCCCAGAATGATATAGAAAACAGAAAATTCTGTTGAACCTCAAACAGTCCATTAGGTACATATTGAAATTGTGAAGAATCAAATTTAGGTTACTATTTATGAAAAATTAATTATATGAACATCTGTTCTTGTATCCAGAGCCCTGGTGGCACAGTGGTTAAGAGCTTGGCTGCTAACCAAAAGGTTGGCGGTTTGAGTCCACCATCCGCTCCTTGGAAACCCTATAGGGCAGTTCTCCTCTGTCCTATAGGATTGCTATGAGTGAGAATCAACTCGATGGCAGTGGTTTTTTTGGTTTTAGATTTCTTGTATCTTTCTGTGTGTCATAATCCATTAGGTTATTTACAGTAATGAATAGAAGTATGAATAATCCAAAGTGGCAAATAACTGAAAATGCGTGTGTATTGTTCTAGAAATTCATCTGAAACAAAGTCAGTAATCTATGTCTTGAAGCAGAGGGCTACTTTGTAGTTTTTAATTGAGGTATAGTTAACATTCAGATCCGCAGATCTTAAGTGTCATGTTCAGGGTGTTCTGGTTTATACACTGTATGTTGTATTGTTGTTGTTGTATGCTGTGGAGTCAATTCTGATCATAGCGACACTATATGACACTGTATGCCCATAGGGTTTTCTCGCATATGCGTGTGAAAGCTGGAAAATGAATAAGGAAGACCGAAGAGGAATTGACGCCTTTGAATTATGGTGTTGGTGAAGAATACTGCATATACCATAGACTGCGAGAACAAACAGATCTGTCTTGGAAGAAATACAGCTAGAATGCTTCTTAAAAGCTAGGATTGCGAGACTTCATCTCACGTACTTTGGACATGTAATCAGGAGGGACCAGTCCCTGCAGAAGGTCATCATGTTTGGTTAAGTAGACAGTGAAAAAGAGGAAGACCCTCAGCAAGATGGATTGACACAGTGGCTGCAACGATGGACTCAAACACAGCAACAATTTTGAGGATGGCACAGGACCTGGCAGATTACCAGGTCTTTTTCCCCATGGAGCAGCTTAGTGGATTCAAACCTCTGACCTTTCGGTTAGCAGCTGAACACTTAACCACTATACCATCAGCTCTCCTTATACGCTGTATAACCACCACCAAAATAAGATGGAAAATATTTTTATCACCTTAGTAAGTTCCCTCATGCCCCTTTCTAGCCATTTCCCTCATTCACCCTCCTCCAAAGACAACCACTTTCTAACTTCTGTCCCCATAAATTTTTGGTTAGTCTTGTTTTTGTTTTTTTTTTTTTTTTCTTGTACATCACATAAATGGAATTCTGCAATATGTGGTTTTTTGTGCCTGGCTTATTTTGCTTAATGTAATGTTTTTGAGATTCATCTGTGCTTTGGGGTATATCAGTTGTTTGTTCTTTTTTTATTACTAAATAGTATTCCATTGTATGAACATACCCCAATTTATGTTTTCATGTTGATGGACATTTGGGCTATTTCCAGGTTTGGGATATTATTAATAAGGTTGCTGTGAACATTCTTGTACAAGTCTCTTGTAGCCATGTGTTTTCTCTTGAGTGGAATTACTTAGCCATAGGGTAGATGTATGTGTAATTTTATAATAAACTGACAAACAATTCTCCAAAGTCAGGTATATGTGTGAATTCTAGTTGGTACATGTTTTTAGTGTTGCCAGCTGTGTTGTCTTGTCAGTCTTTTTTATTTTTGCCATTCTAAAGGATGTAAAATGGTATCTCATTGTGGTTTTAATTTGTGTTTTCCTGAGGATTAGGAATGGAGTACTCTTTTGTATGCTATTTGGCTATTACTATATCTTCTTTTGCAAGGTATCTGTTCAAGTCTTTTGCCTATTTTTTTCACTGGGATGTTCATTTTTGTTGTTGTTTGTAGGAGTTCTTTGTGTATTCTGAGTACAAGTCCTGTGTCAGATCCATATGTTTTACTCAGTCTGTGGCATGTCTGTTTATTTTTTAAAAGATGTTTTGATGAGCAGAAATTTTTATGAAGTCTATTCCATCATTTTTTGTGTGTCCTGACCAAGAAATCTTTGCCTTCTTCGAGGGTTGTGAAGATATTCTTTGTTTTCTCCTAGAAACTTTAATTGTGCTAAGTTTTACATTTAAGTCTGTGATCCATCTCAAATTAATTTTTGTGTTTTGAAGTGAGGTAGGGATTGAGGTTCGTATTTCCCCTATATGGGTATCTAGTTGTTCCAGCAACACAGATTAAAAACTTTGCTTTCTGCATTGAATTGACTTGACACTGTATTTTAGTTGTGCTTGTTTTGTACGTTTCTTAAGAGCAAGCCTTGGATCTTAAAAAACTTTTCTGCACCTCTTCCAGGCTAGGGCTAGATTGATTGATCCAGGGTTGGTTGCCATATATTTCCTGATGAAGAAATGCTAACTATGAATTTGAATTGTAAATGCATTTTCTGTAGGTCGAGTTAATGGAGGCAACCTCATTTCAGGAGAATATGTGCCCTGCCCATGAGCTAGGCAAATGTTGGGGAGAAGGAAGGAAATTCAAGCCTGGAGAGATCACCAACCCCCATAATAGAGCAAGCCTACAGAAGCTTAATATGTCTACTGACTTGGTTAAAATAAATGTAAATATGTATTACCTGTGTGTTTTTCACGTTTCTGCCCCACTACTTCATTTTAATCCTTGATGGCACACAGTTCCTGAATTTGCCTTGGAACAATTTCTAAGGAGACAGGTCGGTTATTTTTCTTCCAGATTTTATTTACTGATAAGACAATAAGATGACAACATTATTTTTAAAAGAATGTCACCACAATCTTGTTGCTGTAATGCAGCTGTTTCCTTTTCTCATTTCCTTCCAGGTCTTGTTTATTCACATACATATTTTTATATGGTTGTAATCATAGCATACATGTTATTTTGTGTTCAGAGATTTAGTTGTAACTAGTGAATGCTTTTGCCCATGCGTGGGTCACCCTTGTGAGTGAAAACAAACAAGGCTGGAGAAGAAGAGAAGACAAGGGGACTTATCAGTGGGGATCCGTGAATCCCAAAGCTTAATTAAAATAGGAGGAGAAAAGGGCTAAGGTTTTAAAAGACAGGGTTACCCTTCATTGAAAATGCAGGATGACTTTGGTTCCCTTATACACTTTTAGATATAGATATAAAATAGCTTTATGAGATATAATTCATATACCATAAAATTCACCCTTTTAAAGTATACAATTCAATGGTTTTTAGTATATCCACAGAGTTATGCAACTATCACTATAATTTTAGAACATTTTTATCACCTCCCCCCCCAATAAAAACAAACAAAAAAACTTATCTGTTAGCAGCCACCACCCTCTTCCTCCAACTCTCCCAGCCCTAGGCAACTACTAATCTACTTTTTGTCTCTGGATTTGCCTATTCTGGACATTTCATGTAAATAGAATCATTCAGTGTATGATCATTTGTGATTGACTTCGTTCACCCTTATACGCTTTTAACAGTTCATTTTGAGAATTACTGAGGTACAGTCAAGGCTACTTCACAGATGCACACACTTTTTGACCTGTAAAGATATACACGCCCTCAGGTACATATGCTCAAACTCACTAAGGAAGGAACACAAACATACCAAGATAAACTTACTGAGGTTGCAAATAAACAGCTTCATATCTGGACATATATAAGCACCAGCATCACTACAGGTAAATACTAGTGAACACAATTCCTGAAGTGTGTGTAAGAAAACAGATGAAAATATGGTAAGTTGGCAGAAAGTGAGGGCTGAGTGGAATAGAGTGAGAGTGAATCAGAGTGTGGATGGCAAGGGTATTCTCCTGATTTTTAAAACACTTCTAGAGCTTTTAGTTAAGTTTTTTAACCAGTAGCAATTGTTTGATATGTCTATATGGTTTCATATATATAGAAACTTATAGGTAAAATTGTTGTAGTTTCTTAACCTATGACATAGCAGTCTCTTTGAGCAGGATATTATTATTATTAATCATCAAGTAGGGAATTTCCTTATAGAAAATTGTAACCAACAAAATATTTTTATTTCCTGGGTGTGGTATTATAACTTCAATGAGGTGTTGTTAAGGAATATTCCTTTGATATGCATGTCCAGTGAAAAGAAAGGAGGCCCCTCAAATGTATATACTGTAAGTGGCATATATTCTCGCTGTCCTTATTCTGGGGCAAGCATGGTGAGATTTATTTTCCTTCATGGTGAACTATTATTAACCCAAGTTATTATTCCTAAGGAACTGTTTTCTTTCTTTTGTTTCCTCTTTAATATGCCCACTAGGGTGCTAAACCCGAGAAGAGGGAAAAGCTCTAATTTGATTGGGAAATGTTAATACCAAAACCTGTTGCTGTCAAGTTGATTCCAACTCATAGTGACCCTATAGGACACAGTAGCACTTCCCTACAGGGTTTCCAAGGAGCTGTTGGTGGATTCGAACTGCCGACCTTTTGGTTAGCAGCCAAGCTCTTAACCACTGCACCATCAGGGCTCTGAAATATCAATACATATGTGATTATTTCAAAGTTGACCCCTCTTCCTGCCCTCCCACTGTGTTTTTCTGGTTTTGTTCCTAGGATCTACAGTTTATTGGAGAAAACGGCAGAACCATACAGAAATGGACAGATTTGTACGGTTTCCCCTGTGTGAGGCCTTCAGTACAGCTCAGCCCTCTGTCAGTCATCAGCACACCCTCTACGCCTGCCCTTTCTTTGCTGCTTTTCTCCAGCCCCATCATCACCCCTTCTGGTCAGGCCAACTCGCTTCCCACTCTCCTAAGACGTGAGATGATATAACAAGTAAACTCCTGGGTGTGGTTTGCTGTCCACCAGAGGATAGCCCTTGTCACTACATTCAGGCTCTTAGCCTTCCCTGCCTCAAAGGAAACCATATCCTCTTTTCTTCCTTTCTTTTCCCACTGCCCAAACCCTAGTTCTGGCCTGTGTCTTCTTTTGAGTAGAACACCAGGGAAGCCTCTTGAAAGAAATGTTATTTGAGCTGGGCCCTGAAATATGTGAAAGGACTTGAACATGAGATCAGGAGGAAAAGGTTATTTCAGGTATAATGAACAGGGTAAGCCAGGGACTGGAGGCACAGAAGCCGTATTACATGGCTGTAAACAGGTTGTGTGAAGATCGGTTTCCCTTCACTTTTCTCCCCCTCCTTTCCCTGGGACCCCTCCTGTTCCCCCATTTTTTAGCCTGAGTTTTGATCTCTTTTTTTGCTATGCACTTCTCTCTAGCTAGCTAAATGTATCCTTCCCTGACCACCCATAGTGATCTCTGAACTTCTCTAGCACTAATTGTCAGTTAATTATATGTTGGCCTTGATTTAAAAAAAAAAGCTTTATGTGCATGTCTCATTTTCCCCAAATAGTGTCTCAGTCAAGCTTTTAGGTCCCAGGGAACACAAACCCACTTGAGCTCTTTTTTTTTTTTATGGAGGCAGGCCCTGGGGTTGTAGCAGGTTGTTATTCTAAGGCTGATCTCCCTGAAATGAGCTGCAGCTGAAATCCAGAGCAGGCACTTGGAAAGCCCCCTGACCTCTCCTTTCTGTCTCTGTGGTTTGCGTGGGCTCTCTTTTGCTCCTTTCTACCCCTTTGCTCCATTCCAGGACATTTATTTTGACTTTTGAAATTATCAGGCATGATAATATTAATTATCTTAATTACTGAGTGTTTTGGTGTCCTCTTAAAACTCACACCCTAGGCGCGTGCCTCTCTCTCCAGACTGGCTCTGACTCTGCTTCTGTTCTCTCTGCTACAGATTGGCTTTCTCTGCTTTCACATGGCTTTTTTCTTCTCCCTAGCTTCAGCTTAAGTGTAACTTTGGCTTGCTGTGACGCTGCCTCCAGACTTCATAATATATGATCTCGCAACATAGGTTTTGTCTCTCAGCTTTCCAAATTTCTGGAGAAGAATTGGATTTGACTTGTCCTGCTTGGGTTGGGAGGTGACCTCTGTACCAAACAGCTGTGACAGAGGGGGCATTGTTAGGTGGTCACCTAAGCTGGATATTTCACAGGTACTGGGAAACGTAAGGGTGATCCCAGACAAGGGGGCTTGTGGTTAGACTGTCATCCCAGTACATGCTTTCTTTGCTACTGGAAGTCAGAGGGACAGGACCATGCCTTACCTTTTTTGTATCTGCACTGCATCCAACAGATTGCATCCAGATGTGTTTCTTATTTAGTGTGTTTATTGCTATGGCTTTTTGACCATTTGACCATCAGAATTAGCTTTTAGGCATAGCAGGCAATACAGAGCAATACTTCAATGTTTAAAATAAATTACTGAAATTTGTTTTATCATCATTTGAAAAATTTTAAAATTGCTTTTTGAAATTTGTTTACCAGTTCAGAAAGAATAGGGGAGTAGAATATTGATAGTCAGTTAAACAAAGATTAGTAATTAAGCTTGTACTGACTCTGCCTCCAGCCCAGTTAGGATATGGCAAAATCAGGTACTTCCATCACTGAGCTCAAAGGTTACTGAGCAGCCCTAATTATTTTACTGTACATTTATTTAGTGTCTACTATGTTGCAGTCACTACATTAAAAAAATAAACCAAACCCCTTGCCGTCAAGTTGATTCCGACTCAGTGACCATATAGGACAGAATAGAACTGGCCCATAGAATTTCCAAGGAGTGCCTAGTGGATTTGAACTGCCGACCTTTTGGTTAGCAGCTGTAGCTCTTAACCACTGCACCACCAGGGTTTCTGGCACTACATTAGGTGCGGCTAATATAAAAATAAATCTCTGCCCTCAAAGTACTCACAGTTGTTTATTTACACAACTGAGTATAATACAGTGAGGTAAATATTGATAGAAGTACAGGCAAAGTGTTGGCTTCTTGTTTTCTTTGTGTACATCCACTCTCATGTTTATATGTATTTATACTCTACCTCTCTCACCAATCTCTGCCATTAATTGTGTGTTATTATTATATGGAGCAAAAACCAAAAAAAAAAAAACAAAAAAACCCAAACCCATTGCTGTTCAGTGGATTCCAACTCATAGTGACCCTGTAGACCTGCCCCATAGAGTTTCCAAGGAGTGCTTGATGGATTCGAACTGCCCACCTTTTGGTTAGCAGCACTTAACCACTACACCACCAGGGTCTCCTTGTATGGAGCAGAGTATAGTAATATCTCATTTGCCCAACTCGAGCTGATACGGTATTCGTTAAAAATGAACTTTGGCGATGATAATGACACCATTAGCTAACACTATTGAATACTTGGTCTGTGTCAAACACTGTTCTAAGTGTTTTATATGTATTAAATCATTTAATCCTTGCATCAGCCCCTTAGGATAGATACTGTTCTACTTGTTAGAGAAGAAAGCAGAGGGACAGAAGAATAATTGTCTTGCCCGAAGTTACAAAGCTAGTGAGAAATTGAAACTTTTCTTGACAAGCTATTTTAAATGTCATTCTTTGTGAAGTACATTATATATGCAGTTTATTCTGGTCGTCTTAAATGGAGTCCTCCAAAGCACTGGGGTTTGGTTTTTAAACTTAATTTAACCAAAGTGATTTGGGGATCATGGAATTTAGAATTCATTGTGTGCCTCAGTGTAGACTATTGGTAACTGCATTAACTAGTCCTTTGCTTTTATGTGTGTGTGTGTTTTCTCATTAAACTTTGTTTTAATGGGTTGCTTTTGTATTTTAGTTACTTTAGTAATAGTTTTCCTTCTCTTTTGCCTCCAGCTGTGGCTTCTTGCTGTCAGTTATTGTCACTTAATTTGCTTCTGTAATGTGTGGTAACATAATACTAAGAACATGGTATAGAGTATTTTAGAGACACATGGATTTTAGGGTTAGGTTCAAACTTCACATCTGTTATTGAGACCTTGGTCAGGTGCTTTATCCTCTCTGAGCCTCACTCAGTTTATTCATCTGTGAAATGGGGATGTAATATTTTGCAGTTATTATAAAGAGATGTATGTGGTAAAACGCCTGGCATATAATAGGTATGCCAGTAAAAACTGATTTTTTTTCTCATCATTACATGAAAGTATGGTACATGATCCCTTTGTTAATCTGAGAAACTCAGATAAATGGAAGAAAAGTGTTCCTAAGGTGTACTTAAGATATGGTAGTTTTATCACTTGAAAATTATATTTAAAGTTGGTGTCATAGGTGTTAATTTTAGAATTACATCCTGAACTCCTGTTTTTGGCTCTTATACTAATCTCTCAACAACCTCCTCTCTTTTCCGTCTGTTAAATTGTCTTTTACTTCTGTGTTGCTCTCTTGCTTTCTCTTATTTGCTATCAAAGGAAAAATGTCCTTTAGCCCGTTTTTAAAGAGGATATACCAAAGCAGACATTACGACCTTGGGGGCAGTAAACCTAGCTTCTTGGCCAAGAGCAATGATTTCTAAGACTTCTCTTCTTTCAACTATCCTCAGTCTTAAATATTCATTTGTCTTTCTTTCTACCCTCACTGCCTCCCATTTCTCCTTTCCTAGACTATCCCCACTAGCTGTATGATTCTATTATTAGTAGTTTTGTATGGTTTGGTTTTTATTGTGTGTGTGTGTGTGTGTGTATGTATTTAATAGACTTTATTTTTTAGAGCATTTTTAGGTTTATAGAAAAATTACACAGAAAGTACAGAGAATTCCCATATATCCCCCCCATACTATTTCTTCTGTTGGTAGCATATTGTACTGGTATATTTGTTACAGTTGATGAACCAATATTGATACAGTATTATTAACCAAAATCCATAGTTTACGTTAGGGTTCACTTTTTGTGTTGTACAGTAATGCCGGTTTTGACAAATGTCTAATATCATGTATAATTACAGTATTATGTAGAATAGTTTCTCTGCCCTAATAATGTCCTATGCTCCCACCTATTCATCCCTCCCCCTGAACCTCTGGCAACCACTGATCTTTTTACTGCTTGTGTAGTTTTGCCTTTTCCAGAATGTCATGTAATTGGAATCACACAGTATGTAGCCTTTTTAGCCTGGCTTCTTTTAGTTAATGGTAAGCATTTAAGTTTCCTTCATGTTTTTTTCATGGCTTGATAGCTCATTTCTTTTTACTGCTTAATAATACTTCATCATATGAATGTACCACAATGTATATGTATTTCTCAAAGGTCATATTTTAGTATTTTCTGTAATCATTGATAGTGAACTCTCCTGTCTTAATATCTTGAGAAATTTCAGTTTTCATACCAGAGGTTTTGTGCCTTCTGTCTTCCAATAAAAACCTGTGAGTACTACCTCCTTCTGGACTGTTGGGTGCTTCTCCGCATGCAAATACTCCAGCTCAAGGCACCAAATATCTTTTTTTAAAAACAGTTTTTTCAAGGTACGTACCATAAAATCCATCCATTTTAGATGTACAATTCAATGATTCCAAATTACTTTTCCTTAGCAAAACTCTTCAGTGCTGTCTTTGGTCTATAAGAGAATAATCATCTTGCTCTATTCCCTTTTGTTTCAAGATCGCTTATGGTGGGTGGGTGAATATTGCCCCTGGCCGCCATTTGGTTACTTACAAGCACCTGATCTGTTGGTTTTGCTTCAGTTATTCCTTCAGGATATCACATTAGGAATGAGATTCTCTGCAGGTGGTATACAGGGCCGAGGTAGTGGGGCTGCGCCATTTTCTTGAAGAATGCCTCCCTTTTGCCCTACTATTGACTGAGAGGGTTCACTTACTCTCTTGTTTTAGGTAGTCATTTCATGCTTTATCCCCTTGATAAGAATTTTGCCTTAACTCCAGGGGCTACCACATCTCTTTGATTGGGTCTAAATTTCACATCTCCTCTGTAAGGCATCAAGATACATTATGCAGCTTGTCATCTTGTGCCTCCTCAAATACCTATCATAACTGCTTCTTCCTGTTAGTCTGAAAATTAATTTAATTGCTATAGCAAAGCTTGTTTCATACCCCCCACCTTGAAACCGAAAACCAAGCCTGTTTCCATCAAGTCTATTTGGACTCGTAACAACACTATCGGACAGAGTAGAACTGCTCTGTAGGGTTTCCAAGGAACACCTTGTGGATTTGAACTGCCAGGCTTTTGATTAGCAGCTGTAGCTTTTAACCACTATGCCACCGGGGTTTCCATTTCATCCCCAGGCCTCTGAAATTGATTAGAGTAATACCAGTGGTATCCCTAAAAGTCATTAGTGTACTGTGTCTTCAAAGGTGTGTATGAAATGCCTACACCATGTAGGGGTAAAACATTCAAAAACAAAAAAAAACTCATTGCCGTTGAGTTAGTTCCAACTGATAGAGACTTAATAGGGCAGGGTTGAACTGCCCCATAGGGTTTCCAAGGAGCAGCTGGTAGATTTGAACTGCTGACCTTTTGATTAGCAGCCACTGTACCACTAGGGCCCAAAGGCATTTGAAGGTGTATATGAAATGCCTACACCATGTAGGGGTAAGGCATGGTTCATCAAGGAGCATGCATATGTGTCAGCTGGGACACCAGGCAGACACGTGAAACACTGACAGATATCGGGGCTAAATGATGTGATGCACCCTGAGCACTGATGGCCTTCAGAAGGGAAAAAAGTCTAAGGGTTGGAGGGGGATCCGTAGGTGGTGCAGACAGTTTGCACTCACCTGCTAACCTACCCACCCAGTGGCACCACAGAAGAAAGGCCTGGCAATCTGCTTCCATAAAGACTACAGCCAAGAAAACCATTTGGAGTTCCACTGTGTAATATATAGGGTTGCCATGAGTCTGAGTTGACTCGATGGAAATGAGTTTGGAGTTTTTTAGGGTTGGAGGAGCTAGGAAAGGTTTTAGAGAGGAGGGACTTGAGCTAGTCTTTGAAGAGGATAGGATGGAGAAATGTGAAAATTGAGGATGGGTCAAGGAGGGTTGTTGAAGAGAATTGTACATACCATTGTGGAAAACAAATGAGACAAATTAATAAAATGTGTATTTAACTTCTTAATTAAGACTTTGCATTTATTCCTATGATTTAATGATATATTGGAAATTTATATTTCCTAAAAATATTTGTAATATGAAAATCAATGAGAAAATAGGAAATGATCTGTAGAAATTTCTTTATTTGGTGAGTTTTTGGGAAAGCATTTTTTAATATTGTCATACCACTTTAATTTTTTTTTTTTCATGGTACTTATCAACTTTGGCCCAAGTTTAACTTCATTATTTTTCCATTGTTTATCTGTTCTGGTTTTGCAAGTCACCTTCCTGAACTGTTTCACTTTGTTTTGTTTTTGTGCTTGTCTAGTATGATTCAGCTTTTATGTTTTTTCTTTCTACATATACATTGTTCATCTTGGCAGTGTTGAGGGTAAGTTAGTTTTTTTCCCCAGGATTGGGTTAAATAGTGTTTCTTTAAGATCACAGATAATTAGAGCTAGAAAAGACTCAAGCCCATCTGGCCCAGGGATACAATGAATGAGTTTCACCCCTTTCGGCAATTCTCATCTGTTGGTAGTGACTGCTTGGGGATTGAGGGGAATTTGCCCTCAGGGGTAAAGGCTGTGTTTGATTTGCAGTTTGTCATAGATATGGCGGGCCTATTGTAGAACAGGTGCCATATTTTGGCTAGCCTTCATCTAGCCCAGAAACTGAGAAGTAAAGTGACTTGCTCAAAGTCACCAAGCCCTTAGGTACTGTAGATCTACTGACCCCTTGTTCAGTGTGGGGAGCTAAGTGCTTGGCTTTTTCTCCCAAAGAATTTTGGTGTTCCCTATAGGTTTTGTTGGTTTTATTGTTTTTCCTCCTTGGTCTCTGTGGTGATTGGATTAGTGAAGGCCTCTATAATCTCCATGGTATTCCTCAGGCAGTCTAAAGATAGAGCCCTGTCTATTCTAGCAAAGAAAAGGAGTTCAAGTCCCATAGTCTAAAAGAAAGAAAAGCTTTCTTTTCATTTCTTTTTAACTGAAGGTTTTCCTCATTAAAATTTAAAAACTTACTACGATCTTATCCCCATTACAATCCATCCAGACCCACTGTCCCCTATAAAACAACAACAACAACAAAAAGTAGAATTTTATTAGGAAGAAGAGAGTTTGTTGGTTCAAAAACAAAATCTGGTCTGGAACGATTAAAACACCAGTAAAGTGAGACTGGGTAGGAGGACATCTTAGTATTTAGTATGGTATTTTAGACATTTACTTACTGTACCATTTGATATTTTTGGCCAAGGTAATGCATTATTTTGCAATTAATCAACACAAACAATAGTAGTAAGTGTGTACGTATATCAGTATTTTCTGATCATTAATCTAGGCAATCTTCATATTAAAAATATTCTAACATAGTCCATATCTTCTGGGCTTATTTTGGCAGTTTAAATTAGTTTTGGTAATCCCTTAGAGCACTTTCTTCTATGTTAGAACAAAACCTTACCTTTTTAAAGTCTCCAGAATGCTGGGATTGCTTTCATACAAAATGTTTTTGTACTTCCATAAAACAAAACTAGACTAAAGGGGTACAGCAGCCCAGGGGCAAGAACTAGATGGAGAAGGGGACAGGGAAACTGGTAACAGGGAATCCGGGGTCGAGAGGGGAGAGTGTTGACATGTCATGGGGTTGTTAACCAATGTCATAAAACAATATATATACTAACTATTTGATGAGAAACTAGTTCTGTAAACCTTCATCTAAAGTACAATAAAAAGAAAAAAAGTTTTTGTGCCTTAAAAACCAAACCAAACCCAGCGCCATCGAGTCGATTCGGACACATAGCAACCCGATAGGACAGAGTAGAACTGCCCCATAGAGTTTCCAAGGAGCGCCTGGCGGATTCGAACTGCTGACCCTTTGGTTAGCGGCTGTAGCACTTATCACTACGCCACCCGGGTTTTTGTGCCTTACTGTTTATCAGCGGATCTACTGACTGATGACAGTCGTGAACATCTTCATTTAAGCACACTTTGTTGAGCGTAGTTGATTTCTCCCAGCAGAGTTTCCTCATTGGGGGGTTTGTTTACATAAACACCTTCTCAGTGAACAGTGATGTGCTTCTCAATCTTTATTATGGCTTAATTGTGGATGTATATCATTGCTAGAAGGTAGAGTTTTTGCCCTCAGATGTGAAGTGGGAGTGGAGAAATAGAAAAAGTGAAGAAAAAGTGATGGCTTCCCAATGCATCGGTTGAGTCATGCCCAGTAATGGAATTGGCAGGAGAGGGTCCAGGGGGACAATCAGAGTTACTTCTGCTATTTGACCAACTTTGCTGGTCACCACTTTTATAATTTGAGAGACACCAATGGTGTATCCAAAGAAAATTTAAAAGTACTAGCTTTGTAGCTACACTTAACATTTAATTTACAATCCAACATTACAGTCTCTGTGCCCAGTTCGTGCCCTATCCTTGATCCTTGTCATCTCTTAAATTCTGGTTTGAGAAACATTTCGGAAGGGGGTAGGGGAAGAGAACAAGAATCTGTCCTATACAATTTTTTCAATTTCTCTTCTTCTCCTTCCCATGGTCCCTTTCCTCTGCCTATGCCCTACCCCTCCAGTCCAGCACTACCCACCCAACCCCAGGGCAGTACATTAAATGTGATAGGCACTTAATAAATGTAGGCAAATATATATTGATTTGAAGATGATAAAGTTGAAAAGAATTTCTGAATTCAGAAGATCCATCAGAAAATGAAGCTAAAAATCTGGTCTGAAGTCCCAAGGAATTCAGAAGGGATAAAACTGAGGAAAGATGTTACGGTTTACTTTTTGTTCATTGCATAAAATTCAGCTTGCTGTTAGCATGATTTCTTTAAATCTAGCCTAGTTTATTTTAGGATTTTGTATATAGTTCAGTGCTTACTAACTTGGTGGATAAAGAAATTCATGCAAGAGGAAGGTTGAGTCATGCTTCCCTTTCGGAGAGAGAGAGAAAGAAAACCCATTTCTCTCCATTATGCACTTGGACTGGATTCAGCATTTTGATTGATGGTTGAGCTCTGATAAGCCTTCCCTGCAGGCCACCTCGTATCATATTTGGTTTTGTCGGTAGTATGACTGGTGGAAGACTCGTGGGTTACCAGCATGGATAAAGAGCTCTGTAACCCCATAACCCCAGAGACTTGCTCACATGATGTGGTTTCTATTTTAAGATTTTTTGAGTTTTCAGCAACTTCTAAAAAAGCTTCAGCATTTCCTAGTCTACCCAGTCTATTAAACAAACAGACCAAAAAGATGAAACTGAGTATGCTAAGGGTGCGGCTATTGCAGCATTTATCTTTGGTA
Organism: Elephas maximus indicus; assembly: GCF_024166365.1. Classification (NCBI taxonomy): domain Eukaryota; kingdom Metazoa; phylum Chordata; class Mammalia; order Proboscidea; family Elephantidae; genus Elephas; species Elephas maximus. Next base: position 53,252,725 of record NC_064830.1, read on the forward strand.
TGCACAGAGGTAGGTTCCCCTCTGGCCTTGCCTTGGCTCCCTCAGATGCCACAACTCCATAGGGAAGAACTAAAAAGAGAAGAGGTGGGATAGGACTGGGAGTTGGTTTGGCTGCTTTAAGCCTGAAAAGGAGGTGGGGTGATCTTATGAAAGCCACAGAATCTCTCAGTAGGATCTTGTGAAAGATTGTTCTTAAAGCGATATGAGTAACCTGTTAAGTATTTTCTTGTAATAGTCACAGAAATGATCTGACTGCTTTCTACTTTAAGTTTGACTTCAGTAACCTGCTTCCAGTTAAATCTCTTCTTTATTCTGGCCCGGGAAAGTTTTCCTGGACTGCCTTCAGACTTCAGATTTTATTCTCTTTCCTTGTGCTTTTGAGGAGCCCTGATATGCATTGGTTAAGAGCTATGGCTGCTGATCAAACAGGTTGGCAGTTCGAATCCGCCACGTGCTTCTTGGAAACCCTATGGGACAGTTTTACTCTGTCCTATAGGGTTGCTATGAATTGGAATCGACTCAACGGCAACAGGTTTCGTTGTACTTTTGAGATCCTCTGTTGATCTCATTTAAAAAAAAACTCAAGGTGATGTCAGTAGCAATAGCAGGAAAGGCAGGCTACTTAACTAATCTCATACTTGGGTTGGTTAGTTACCATGGAAATTTTGCACAAAATGATCAACCACCAATTCCCCAGACTTCCATGTGCACAGCAGCCACCTCTCTCAGATGTGCCCCTGCATCTGGTTCAATTATCACGTCCAAAAAAACTACAAAATTATTCTTTAATGTACTGTCTTTTAGATTTCACTGTATACACAAATTAGTGAACCTAGCAGAAGGATAGATTTAACATCTAATTTATATCCTTTATAAATGTCTTATATCTTATAATACTTTGTTGTTGTTGTTGTCATGTGCCATCGAGTTGGTTCCGACTCATAGCAACCCTATGCACAACAGGATGAAACACTGCCCGGTACTGAGCCATCCTTACAGTCATTGTTATGCTTGAGCTCATTGTTGCAGCCACTGTGTCAATCCACCTCGTTGAGGGTCTTCCTCTTTTCCGCTGACCCTGTACTCTGCCAAGCATGATGTCCTTCTCCAGGGACTGATCCCTCCTGACAGCATGTCCAAAGTATGTAAGACACAGTCTCGCCATCCTTGCTTTAAGGAGCACTCTGGCTGCACTTCTTCTAAGACAGATTTGTTTGTTCTTTTGGCAGTCCATGGTATATTCACTATTCTTTGCCAGCATCACAATTCAAAGGTGTCAATTCTTCTTCGGTCTTCCTTATTCATTGTCTGGCTTTCCCATGCATATGATGCGATTGAGAATACCATGGCTTGGGTCAGGTGCACCGTAGTCTTCAAGGTGACATCTTTGCTCTTTAACACTTTGAAAAGGTCCTTTGCAGCAGATTTACCCAATGCAATGCATCTTTTGATTTCTTGACTCCTGCTTCCATGGCTGTTGATTGTGCATCCAAGTAAAATGAAATCCTCCACAACTTCAATCTTTTCTCCATTTATCATGATGTTGCTCATTGGTCCAGTTGTGAGGATTTTTGTTTTCTTTATGTTGAGGTGCAATCCATACTGAAGGCTGTGGTCTCTGATCTTCATTAGTAAGTGCTTCAAGTCCTCTTCCCTTTCAGCAAGGAAGGTTGTGTTATCTGCATAATGCAGGTTGTTAATGAGTCTTCCTCCAATCCTGATTCCCCGTTCTTCTTCATATAGTCCAGCTTCTCGTATTATTTGCTCAGCATACAGATGGAATAGATATGGTGAAAGAATACAACCCTGACGCACACCTTTCCTGACTTTAAACCAATCAGTATTCTCTTGTTCTGTCTGAACAACTGCCTCTTGATTTATGTAAAGGTTCCTCATGAGCACAATTAAGTGTTCTGGAATTCCCATTCTTTGCAATGTTATCTATAATTTGTTATGATCCACACAGTCAAATGCCTTTGCATAGTCAGTAAAGCACAGGTAAGCATCCTTCTGGTATTCTCTGCTTTCAGCCAGGATCCATCTGACATCAGCAATGATATCCCTAGTTCCACATCCTCTTCTGAACCAGCCTGAACTTCTGGCAGTTCCCTGTCAATATACTGCTGCAGCCCTTTTTGAATGATCTTCAGCAAAATTTTGCTTGTGTGTGATATTAGTGATATTCTATAATTTCCACATTCAGTCGGATCACCTTTCTTGGGAATAGGTATAAATATGGATCTCTTCCAGTCAGTTGGCCAGGTAGCTGTCTTCCATATTTCTTGGCGTAGACGAGTGAGCACCTCCCTTGCTGCATCTGTTTGTTGAAACATCTCAAATGGTATTCCGTCAATTCCTGGAGCCTTGTTTTTCACCAGTGCCTTCAGAGCAGCTTGGACTTCTTCCTTCAGTACCATCGGTTTCTGTTCATCTGCCATCTCTTGAAGTGGTTGAATGTAGACTAATTCTTTTTGGTGTAATGACTCTGTGTATTCCTTCCATTGTCTTTTGATGCATCCTGCATCGTTTAATATTTTCCCCATGGAATCCTTCACTATTGCAACTTGAGGCTTGAATTTTTTCTTCAGTTCTTTCAGCTTAAGAAATGCCGAGTGTGTTCTTCTCTTTGCTTTTCCATCTCCAGCTCTCAAAATGAGAAGCAACAGCTGCAAACATCCATTAATAATTGGAACTTGGAATATACGAAGTATGAATCTAGGAAAATTGGAAATCGTCAGTCTACTTCTGAAAAGCATTAGCCAGTGAAAACCTTATGAATAATTGTCTGATATACTGCTGGAATATGAGCCCCCCAGGTTGGAAGGCACTCAAAAGATGACTGGGGAAGAGCTGCCTCCTCACAGTAGAGTCGACCATAATGAGGTGGATGGAGTAAACCTTTCGGGACCTTCATTTGCTGATGTGACACGACTCAAAATGAGAAGAAACAGCTGCAAAAATCCATTAATAATAAAAAATGAAATGGAACACATAAACATCGATATCCTAGGCATTAGTGAGCTGAAATGGACTGGTATTGGCCATTTTGAATCGGACAATCATATAGCCTACTATGCTGGGAATGACAGCTCAAAGAGGAATGGTGTTGTATTCATCATCAAAAAGAAAGTTTCAGTCTACCCTGAAGTACAACGCTGTCAGTGATAGGATAATATCCATACGCCTACAAGGAAGTCCAGTTAATACAACTATTATTCAAATTTACGCACCAACCATTAGGGCCAAAGATGAAGAAATAGATTTTTATCAGCTGCTGCAGTCTGAAATGCAATCAAGGTGCATTGATAATTATGGCGATTGGAATGCGAAAGTTGAAAAATAAGAAGGATCCGTAGTTGGAAAATACGGCCTTGGTGATAGAAACAATGCCGGAGATTGAATGATAGACTTTTGCAAGACCAACGACTTCTTCATTGCAAATACCTTCTTTCACCAAAATAAGCGGCAACTGTACACATGAACCTCGCCAGATGGAACACACAGAAATCAAATTGACTACATCTGTGGAAAGAGATGATGGAAAAGCTCAATATCATCAGTCAGAACAAGGTCAGGGTCCGACTGTGGAACAGACCGTCAATTGCTCATATGCAAGTTCAAGCTGAAACTGAAGAAAATCAGAGCGAGTCCACGAGAGCCAAAATATGACCTTGAGTACATCCCATCTGAATTTAGAGACCATCTGAAGAATAGATTTGATGCATTGAACACTAGTGACTGAAGACCGGATGAGTTGTGGAATGACATCAAGGGCATCATCCATGAAGAAAGCAAGAGGTCATTGAAAACACAGGAAAGAAAGAAAAGACCAAGATGGATGTCAGAGGAGACGCTGAAACTTACTCTCGAATGTTGAGCAGCTAAAGCAAAAGGAAGAATTGATGAAGTAAAAGAACTGAACAGAAGATTTCAAAGGCATCTCGAGAAGACAAAGTAAAGTATTATTATTATGATGATACTTTAAAAGTAATCATACACAACTAAAACAATGGGTTTCATTATTTTTTAACAGAAAAGATTCTTATTTTAAATAGTAATATAAAAAATGGATTTTTAATATCTTTTTTTCTGCTTTAGATGAAAGTTTACAGCTCCTTAGTTTCTAATTCAAAAATTTATACACATTTTTTATGACATTGGTTGCAATCCCCACAATGTGACAGCAGTCTCTTCCTTTCCACCCTGAGCTCTTCATGTCCACTTGTCCAGTTCCCTTGTTCATTCCTGCATTTTTGTCTTGCTTTTGGGCAGGAGTTGCCAGTTTATAGGCCTGTCTAATCTTTGTCTAAGAAGTGGGCTTTGGGGGTGGTTTCAGTTCTGAGTTAGAGTGTGGCAGGGGGGCATATTCTCTCAGGTTCTGCCAGTCTCTGTGATAAGATCCTATCATCTGTAAATAGAGATACTTTTACTTCTTCCTTACCAGTTTGGATGCCCTTTATTTCTTTCTCTAGCCTGATTGCTCTGGCTAGGACCTCCAGCACAATTCTGAATAAGAGTGGTGATAAAGGGCATCCTTGTCTGGTTCCTGTTCTCAAGGAGAATGCTTTCAGACTCTCCATTTAGGATGATGTTGGCTGTTGGCTTTGTATAAATGCCCTTTATTATGTTGAGGAATTTTCCTGGTGTTCATATTTTGCTGAGTGTTTTTCAGTTGTCTTTTCTTCAACTGATAAGATCATGTGGTTCTTGTCTTTTGTGTTATTTATGTGGTGGATTACATTGTTTTTCTAATGTCGAACCACCCCCACATACCTGGTATGAATCCTACTTGGTCATGGTGACTTATTTTTTTGATATGTTGTTGAATTCTATTGGCTAGAATTTTGTTGAGGATTTTTGCATCTATGTTTATGAGGGATTCTGGTCTGTAATTATCTTTTTTTGTGGTGTCTTTACCTGGTTTTGGTATCAGGGCTTCATAGAATGAGTTTGGGAGTATTCCATCCCTTTCTAACTTCTGAAATACATCTGGTACTAGTGGTGTGTACTCTTCTATGAAAGTTTGGAAGAATTCTCCAGTGGAGACTTCAGGGCCAGGGCTTTTTTTTTCTTTTTGGGAGTTTTTTAAATTACCTTTTCAATCTCTTGTTATAGGTTTATTTAGTTGTTGTATCTCTGTGTTAGTTTAGATAGGTCCTGTGTTTATAGAAATTTGTCCTTTTCCTCTAGGTTTTCAAATTTGTTGGAGTACAATTTTTCATAGTATCCTGTTATGATTCTTTTAATTTCATTTGGGTCTGTTGTGATATCGCCCATCTCATTCCTTATTCGGGCTATGCTTCCTCTCCTGTTTTTCTCTTGTCAGTTTGGCCAATAGTTTATTGATTTTGTTGATATTTCAAAGAACCAGCTTTTGGTCTTGTTAACTCTTTCAATTGTTTTTCTGTTCTCTATTTCATTTAATTCTCTGGTTTTTGTTATTTGCTTTCTTTTGGTGCCCAAGGGCTTGTTTTGCTGCTCTTTCTATTTGTTCGAGTTGTAGGGTTAATGTTTTGATTTTGGCCCTTTCTTCTTTTTGGATATGTTCATTTGTTGCTATAAATTGACTTCTGAGCACTGCTTTTGCTGTGTCCGAAATGTTCTGGTAAAATGTGTTTTCATTCTCATTTGAATCTATGAATTTCTTTATTCTATCCTTGATTTCTTGTATAACCCAGTAGTTTTTGGTATTGTTCAGTTTCCATGTATTTTTTTTTTTCCTTGCTTTTTCAGTTATTGATTTCTACTTTTATGGCTTTATAGTCAGAAAAGATGCTTTGGAATATTTTGATTTTTGGATTCTTTTAAGGCTTGCTTTGTGGCCTGATATGTGGCCTTTTCTGGAATATTCCATGTGGGCTGGGAGAGAAATTATACTTGGGTGCTGTTGGGTGGTGTGTTCTGTATATGTCTGTAAGATTAAGTTGGTTGATAGTGTGTATTTTTTCCTTTAAGCACACATTTTCAAAACAATGTTTTTTCCTTGAAAGAGGCTACTCCCCCGTGTATATCTCTGCTAATATTGATTCAGAAAATAATGTTCCTCTAAACAATTTATGGGGCAGTTCACAGTGAAACAAGCATGCCTTAAACATACTGTGCTTAGGGAGAGTACTCCGATAGCAATACATTGAAAATCTCTTGATGGAAAAATTTTACTTTAGCACATATTTTCACTTCTTTTCCTCTAGAACTCAGTTATTAGAAATTCTAAATTCTATCAACTAGCTGTTTTGATGGATTTGAATTTTATTCCTCTCCCTTTTTTCCCCAGTTTCTTTTTGGTCAACAAAAGACAAAAGGTAAAGCCAATGAATGATCCATAAAGGCAGGGTATGATAAATGGACAAAGAATAATATATGACTAATGGAAATTTTATTTTATTTAATCTAATAATGGATCTAAATAGGTGGAGATGACTTAATTTTTTTTTAATTCTTTTCCAATAGTTTTAAGAAAAAGTAGAAATCACTTCCTCCTGTACTGAATATTGCAAAAATCAAGCGGCTTCCTACACTGCTCATTATGGCACTGCCATTCCAGAAGGACTTAGAGAAGTACAAGGACCTTGATGAAGATGAGCTCCTTGGCAGTCTGTCAGAAATAGAACTGAAGCAACTGGAAACTGTTCTCGATGATCTTGACCCAGAGGTAGGTTCTAGGTAACAAAGAGAAATGAAACAACTTTTCATATTCTTTGAGACAAAGTAGCTGCCTTCAGCAGTTAGTTTTTTCAGAACATTCTCCTGGTCCCACCCACTCTCCTCCTCCTCTTTATCTAAATGAACTTGCTTTTTGCTTCCTCCCCAGCTCCTCCATGTCTTCATTAATATGAGCATTCTAAACTCTTCCCCAACATCCTCATTTTGAAACTTCTGTTGAAATTTTCTCTGTTCTAAGAAATCTTTTCTGTCTGTGCAGAGAGGTATGTTTTTGATAAAATGCAGCAAGTGATTAACTCTTTTATATGTGCCAACGTCTGGGCTTCTTCAGAGCTTCTATACCAGATTCGCTCCAGCACAGAGCATCTCTTGAAGGTCCTTCGTGACTTGAAACCTATCATTACCTTTCTGAAAGATACTGACGAAATTGAGTAATTTTCTAGTGATTGGTAGAATAAACCTAAGTAGGCTTTCAGCAGTACTGCAGCCTACCGTGGAGCAGACCTGAATATATGTTTTAATATAGGAAGTGATACTTTTTGTCTTACAAATTACACAAGGCTGAGGTAGAGAACCTTGGCTTACTGTGGATTGTTATTTCCGTGTGTGTACGTGCGTGCGTGCGTGCGTATGTAGAGCCTGATACTAATGGCTGCTTAACCTGAAGGTAATGGTTACTTGCTAGGTTACTTTTCTTTACCACATGTTTCTTTATGCCAAGACATTGTTTTTTTTAATTTTCATTGTGCTTTAACTGGAAGTTTACAAATCAAGTCAGTCTCTCATACAAAAATTTATATACACCTTGCTATATTACTCCTAGTTGCTCTCCTTGTAATGAGACAGCACACTCCTCCTTTCCACTCTGTTTTCATGCCAATTCAGCCAGCTTTTGACCTCCTCTGCCCTCTCCTCTCCCATCCAGACAGAAGCTGCCCACAGAGTCTCATGTGTCTACTTGATCCAAGAAGCTCCCTCCTCACAGTATCATTTTCTATTCCATTGTCCAGTCCAATCGCTGTCTGAAGAGTTGGCTTTGGGAATGGCTCCTGTCTTGGGCTAACAGAAGGTCTGGGGATCATGACCTTCGAGGTTCTTCTAGTCTCAGTCAGACCATAAAGTCTCGTCTTTTTATGAGAACTTGAGGTCTGCATCCCACTGCTCTCCTGCTCCCTTAGGGGTTCTGTTGTGTTCCCTGTCAGGGCAGTCATCGGTTGTAGCTGGGCACCATCTAGTTCTTCTGGTCTCAGGCTGATGTAGTCTCTGATTTATGTGGCCCTTTTGGTCTCTTGGGCTCATAATTACCTTGTGTCTTTGGTGTTCTTCATTCTACTTTGCTCCAGGTGGGTTGAGACTAATTGATGCAACTTAGATGGCTGCTTGCTAGCATTTAAAACCTCAGACACCACTTTCCAAAGTGGGATGCAGAACCAAGACATTGATTTTTAGTATCTTTTACGGATTGAGGTAGTTTCTCTATGTTTTTGTTACTGCCACACATTTATTTCCTGCTGGAACATATTTTGAAAAAAAAAAAATTTTTTTTTTTTTTTTTTCACAATTACACTCCTGTCCTGAGCATTACTTCTTTCTGTCCCTGTACTCAAAAAGCTGAGTACCCACCTGAAGCCCAGGGACACGGCACTGGTTATGAGTATCTCAGCGTGCCCTGTACATGTGTAGCCTGTTGACAGTGATTGCTGCAGCTGTATCCTAGTGTGTATGTATATATACATACACATACCTGCAAAAGTTGAACCTTTCACATTGTTTAAACACAAGTAAGTAAACATTAATCTCTGATATATCATGTATTGTATACATGTTTTACTTATGAGAAAGGTTATTAGAAGAAATAAGATGTATCTAGTCTTTTAACATTCTTTTTTAATAAAATTATTCTCTCTTTACAGTCTGTACTGAGTAGTTATTAAGCGTTAAAAAAACTATTTCTTTATTACCATACCAGAAAATTTAGAAACTAAAGGATGTTTCCTACTAGCAGCATACTTTCTAAAGGAAATGTATACATGCGTATTTTAATAATGATGTAAGTTAATTCTTCCTAATCAAAAAAAATCTTTGATTTATTTTTTTCATTGCTGCCCCCAAATCCGGTGATGACGTGTTTAATGCTTACCCCACATTCTAGTTTCTAATTCTTGCTTATTCTCGTCTATAATTCTTTCTTACACGGGTAATTTATGGAAACACGTTGCATTGGCATCCTTGGTGGTTATAATGACTGATTCATTCTCTTCGGCAGAATGCCCTTCTGCCTGCAGGGTTCCGACAGAAGAACCAGACATCAAAGTCTGCCACGGGACCATTTGATAGAGAACACCTCCTTTCATATCTGGAGAAGGAAGCATTGGAGCATAAGGACAGGGAAGACTATGTGCCCTACACTGGAGAAAAAAAAGGTATGCACAGAATTTTGAAGTCATTATTTGATAGCAGTTGATTTTTTTATTAGGTAGGTATGAAGAAAGTGATATTTTTAGAGGTACATCATTGGTAATCTTAGAGACGTGATACTCTTGACATAAACATTTATTAGATATTTTAGACCTTTCATTTACGTTTTTCCTTAAGTTGGACAGTAAGTTTCTTGTTAATGATTTTTTGTGAGGTTTTATTACACAATGATTTTGTATAAAGTTCTTTAGCTCCCTACTCTAATAAATGTGTGTTTAGGTAAAAATTTTAATTCACTGTTATGGAATACAAATGTTATCAAAGCTCTGTTCTGTTCCAACTCCTATCTTTATAGTGGAATACTGTAAACCAACTCATGCCATATTTTCAAAACTTTTTTAAAAGGCTATCCTACAGCCTTCCTTAGTAATTCATGCTAACAATTGTTAATGCTTCATAACTATTACTTTCAGGAGATTTTTCTAATCCGGGTCCCTCCCATTGCAGTGTTTGATCCTGCGTATCCTCCATGAAGACAGAGTGCACTTGTGTTTTTAAAAATCTTACCTATAGTAGCACTTAACATGAAATAGGTTAACTTTCTTAGCTTTCAAAGCAAATACTAGTTAATTCAGGCTTTTCATGTGGCTCCTACTGTCTGACTTTTTAGGTCTAGTAATAACTCAACTTCCCAGTACTGAAAACTAATAAACTGAATTATTAGGCTGTGGCCAGACTGTAGCCAGCTGTGAATACACGTTTGCCTAAGAAGCCAAATTCTACTTGCACTCTTATTTAGGGCATCGTGTATGGAGTGCTAAGGATGGCAGCAGTAGTAGAGCTGATGATCAACTCTACCGGGCACTATTTTGCACCTGAATCCTTAGCCCAGGCAGGAAGAATAGGTTAGAGCATAAAACTTTCTCCTAGTGAGGCTTTGGCTTTTTATTTGGGAAGAAAGCCCCCCTCAAGAATTTTGGTATGTATCTTAACTGTCTATGTCACATGGCTACCCCTTAGCTGCAGGAGAAGGTAGTAAGTTCTATTAACATTCTTGCATTTATAGTGGAGGTTCCACAAGGTCTGCGTCAGGCTTTTTCGAAATTATCTTTTATCCCCTGCCCTTCCACTCTTTCTTTAGACTCCACCTTTTCTTCATTTTCAGTGAGAATCACTCCTTAAAAAAAAAAAAAAACTGTTAAAGATGAACTTGTCATATCCCTCAGGTGTTTTGGACCAGAAAAATGGTTGAAAGTCAATGCCAAGTTTTGGAGTGTGGAGAATCACAAAGATAGGCAAGAGCATCAGTTCTTTTGCATTTTCCATAGGAAAGATTGCCAGTTATATTTTGGTCTGTATTTATAGCCATACCTGAAACACAGAGTTTATAACTTTAATTCTTTTTATATAGAAAAAACATAATTTTATGAGAACAAATATTAACTGATTACCATTTACTGTCATGTGTGCTTCAGGTAGACTCTGGGGGTATAATTAGGAAGACTGGAAATAGAGAACAAAGAGAAATGTAAGAAAAAAATATGGCATTTGAGGACAAGAGGAAAAGAAAATGAGAGATATGAAAGAGAACTGCATTTGTCCTAAGCTGACCAGGAATCTTCCCAATATGCTCTTGTTTCATAATCTGCAGTTACCTAGGTAAAGATTTTGACGGATTAGAGGAAGTGGAAAAGAAAGTAGCAAAGAATTGTGGAAAATAAGGAAATATGGGAGGGAAGAAATGATAGAGGCAAGGAATAAGGAACAAATGTATCAATAAGAAAAAATGATATATCCTCAACTATAGTGTAACAGTTTTTATTTCCTTTCGTATCTTTTTTTAAATTGTGCTTTAAGTGAAGTTTACAATTCAAGTCAGTTTCTCATACAAAACTTACACACACATTATTAGGTGACCCTAGTTGCTCTGCCTATAATGTGACAGTACACACCTTCTTTCCACCCTGTATTTCCCATGTCCATTCAACCAGCTCCTGTCCCCCTCTGCCTTCTCATCTCACCTCCAGACAGGAACTGCCCACATAGTCTCATGTGTCTACTTGAGCTAAGAAGCACACTTCTCACCAGTATCGCTTTATATCTTAGTCCAGTCTAATCTTTTGTCTGTACTGTCGGTTTGAGGAATGGTTTTAGTTTTGAGCTAACAGAGTGTGGGGGCCGTGACCTCTGGGGTCCGTCCAGTCTCAGTCAGAACCATTAAGTCTGGTCTTTTTACTAGAATTTAAGGTCTGCATCCCACTTTTCTCCTGCTCCATCAGGGATTCTCTGTTGTGTTCCCTGTCAGGGCAGTTATTGGTGGTAGCCCGGCACCATCTAGTTCTTCTGGTCTCAGGCTGATGGAGTCTCTGGCTTATGTGGCTTTCTGTCTTTTGGGTTCATATTTTCCTTGTGTCTTTGGTATTCTTCATTCCGCTTTGGTCCGGGTGGGTTGAGACCAATTGATGCATCTTAGATGGCCGCTTGCTAGTTTTTAAGACCCCAGACGCCACTCGTCAAAGTGGGATGAGGAACATTTTCTTAATACACTTTGTCATGCCAGTTGTCCTAGATGTCCCCTGAAACCATGGTTCCTAGACCCCCGCCCATGCTACTCTGTCCCTTGAAGTGTTTGGTTGTATTCAGGAAACTTCGTAGCTTTTGGTTTAGTCCAGCTGTGCTGACTTCCCCTGTGTTGTGTGTTGTCCTTCCCTTCATCCTTTTCTATCTTTTTAAAACTTTATCTTATTTTTTGCTTTAGATTTTAGATTTATAAGAAAAAAATGAAGGGGAAAAAACAAAAGAGTACCTGCTGAGGCTTCTTATGTACAACCAAACATCTCATGGGATTTGATTCCTTGGTTTGGAGGTTTAGGGTCATGGTTTTATGGGACATCCCAGTTAATTGGCCTAATAATATGTTTAGTGCTTCTGTTCTACCTCCTAGTTTGTTGTGTAGTGTTCGGAGTCTTAAAAGTTTATAGGCGGCCATTCAAGGCACAACAATTGGTCTCTGTTCACCTGAAATAACAGAGGAAGAAGGAGAGTCAGGAATAGGAGGAGGATATAGAATATGTGGCTAATTGCCTCCATGAACAACTTCCTCTTTTGCCATCAGACCAGAAGAACTAGATGGTGCCACGCTACCATTACTGAACATTTTGATCAAAGATTCACAGAAGAATCCTGATCAAAAAGGGGGTGGGGATGTAGAACAGAATTTTAAATTCTAATGGACTCTTGACTTTCTGGAGCCATGGAGGGTGGATGAACCTCTGAAACTATTGCCCTGAGATAATCTTTAAACCTTAAACCAAAAATATCCCCTGAAGTCTCCTTAAAACCAAATGGTAGTTTAGCTTAACTAATAAAGAATATCTGTCTTGAGCATTATGCTCTTTTAAGATCTGTCGGGATCAAATTGACAACAGCAATTCAAGAGATTAGATAGGAACTTCAGGGGACAGTGAGTTTATGTTAATGGGGAGAAACAATTTGGAAAAGGAGAGTGAGAATGATTGCACAACTTGAAAAATGAAATTACTGTCACTGAATTGTACATATGGAAATTGTTGAATTGGTGTGTGTTTTGCTGTGTATATTCTCAGCAACAACGAAAAATGAAATTACGAAAAACAGAAAAAATGGAAGTAATTGATTTAAAAAAGCAAGTAATTTTGCATTCAAGATACAGTAGTTTTCTTTTTATGTTTAGTATTTTTACTGCCTCTTTTAAATATATTTATCCATTAAATACTGCTGGTGGGCAGCTATGATGCAGAGATTAAGACCATGGCATTATTTTAGATAAGGAACTTGATATTGAAGTATAACATGCTTACAGAAACTGCACAAATCATAAGTGTACAGCTCAATGAATTACAAAGTTAAGACACCCATATAATCATCACCTAGGTCAAGACTTTATCAGCACCTCCAGAAGGCCCCTTTGGGCTCCCTCTTGCACACATTTTCTTCCCTGCTTCCCAAAGGTAACCTGCAATGTAGTTTTAAATACAGTAGGTTAGTGTTGCTTGTTTTTGAGCTTTATGTAAGTAGAATCATATAGTCTGGGTTGTAATTTATGTTGTAAGATTCATGCTGCTGCATGTTAGCAGTAGTTTCTTCATTTTCATTGCCATATATTCTCCTACTATATGATTATAACACAATTTATTTATCCATTCTACTGTTGGTGAACATTTAGGCTGTTTCCAGCTTTGGCTGTTATAAGTAATGCTGCTATGAACATTCTTGTACATGTCTTGTGGTGTGTGTATATGTGTTCATTCTCATTTCTGTTAGGAGTGGAGTTGTAGAGTGTGTATTTTGAGTTTTAGTAGATATGCCCCACAGTTTTCCAAATGGTTGTACCACTGTATGCTTTCACCAAGAGAGAATGAAAATTCACGTTGCCCCAGATCCTTGACAAATTTGCTGTTGTTACTCTACATTCTGGTAGGTATGTAATGGTATCTTTTAATTTGCATTTCCCTGATGACTAATGAGGTTGAATAATTTTTTAGATACTCTTTGGATCAGTGAATAGCTTCTTTTATGAATTGCCTGTTCGGACCTGTTGCTCATTTTTCTATTGGGCTGTACATTTTTTTCTTACTGCCTTTTAGGAGTTTTTAATAAACTCTTGATACAGACCCTCTGTCAGGTATATATATATATTGCAAAATCTACTCTGTGGCAAAACATAGATTTTGATGTTAGAGAGGTTCAAAACAGTTCATCCATTTAAAGTGTACAATTCAGTGACTTTTAGTAGATTCACAGAGCTGTGCATTCATTACTACAATCAATTTTAGAACATTTTTATCGCTCCCAGAAGAAATCCTGTACCCCTAGCACCACACATCCCCCACAAGTCTCACAGCCCTGGGCAACTATTAATTTACTTTTTGTTTCTATAGATTTGGCTATTCTGGACATTTCATATAAATGGAATCATACGATACGTGGTCCTCTGTGGCTGACTTCTTTTACTTAGCATAATTTAGAATTTGTCCATGTTGTAGAATGTATCAGTACTGCATGTCTTTTTATTGCTGAACAATATTCCATTGTATAAAAAACATTATTGAATGCCTGCTGAGTGTCATGGAGGAGTGGTCCAGAACCACAGAGATAAGTTTTTGAGTTTCAGCAATCCATCTAACAGAAGCAAATGCCACCACCCAAGATTGGCCAAGGTCAAGCCTTAACAGCATGTCACTATGCCATAGTCCTGAAGGAGGGAGAGTTCCTCTTCAACAACTGTGGGACTTAGATAGAACTCTCCTTTGAAATATAGCTAAAAGCCAAAAAGTCTTTTAGTCTAGAAGCTAAAAGTCTTCTCAGATCCACCCTAGTCCCTCATCCTTAAATCAGCCTTGGGTATCCTTAGTCACATATTAGCTTTCCTTTCTCTGGGTCTTATCTCCAAGATACTGATCACATTCTAGAAGATCCTTGGAATAATTCATCTATATCTTGTTAGCATACCTCCCAATCAAGCTAAACATGAATTCTGTCCTTACTAATAGCTCTGAAAACCCAGAAGTTTGTTGTTTTAAGATGTCTTTCCCATGACTCTTTGCCCTCAACACCTGGGTGGAGTCCCAGTTTTTTTACTTAATGGCTATTTCAGAGGAGAAATAGACTCCCAGACTGATGATACCTTCCCAGACAGTAGAGGTTCTCCTTATTTTTCATTAAAACACTAACAAACCTATCTCTGTTGAAAGGAAAATGTTTTACTTCTTTGGACCACTTGGGCTATTTAGAATCCATAAAATGCATCACTGGCTTCTGAGCTAAATCATTTTTCATACTGAAGCTGACTGGTCTCAGAGTTCACTACCTATGACCATATTAGTTTTCTGTGCCAGCGAGTGGTATAGCAGTGTCACTTAGTTCCTTGAGCTCTTTCCAAGTCATAGGCCAAGGTCACATAGTGATTTCTAACAACAAGTTATTTTTTCATTCTTTTTAATTTTTAACAATATTTTTTTTCAGTGGAGGTTTACACGGCAAATTAGGCTCCCCTTCAACAATTTTCTGCACAAATTGTTCAGTGATATTGATTACATTTTTCAGAGTCTGTCAGCATATTTATTATTTCCGTTCTGGTTGTTCCATTTCTAGTAATCTAGTTTCCTTGCCCCTTTGCCTTCTCATTGCTTTAGAGTAAATGTTGACTGTTTGGTCTCATATAGATGCTTTTTCAAAGGAGCACAGTACTCACAAGTTATATTCTTTATTTTATAAGCCAATCTGTTATTTACCTTAAAAGGTGAGTTCAGGGAATACGTTATTTTTAAAAATCTCTCAGGTGACTACTCAGTTTTATTTAAAAAAAAAAAAAAGGAAACCATTAAAAGAATTAGTTATTCAATCATTAGCATTGACTACTTTATCAAATACACACACTCCTCACTTATCAACATGGTTAGATTCCAAAAATCAAGTTAGTTTGTTATGTGAAAATCAGCATTATACACAAGTGGAGGATTTTTGTGTGTGTGTGTGTGTTTTCAGACCATTCGTCTGATTTTTTTTTTTTCCACTTAGAAAACATGATCATAGAAATAATACCAGCTGAGATTTACTGATGTGCTCATCACTGTGACAAGTCCAGTTTTGGATTATTCCTCTGCAGAGAAGGAGCCTTGGAGGGGACAAAGCTTGGCTTTGTAACTAGAGGGCCAACGGCTTAACCACTTCCCCTTCCTCCTGTGCTGGATCAGAGCTTCCCTCGCAGAGCTGCTTCCAGGGCTCCACTTCCACCTGTGCAAACCCTGTGTTCGTGATCCTGAGTTTGCTCTGCCCTCCAGGCCTGGCAAATCAGTGAGGCTCAGCGCTTCCTTGACGGTGCTGGGAGCCTGGCCGAGCACCCAGCCCCACCAGTGAAGGCTTCAGGACCAATTTGGCTCACTTTGGGATGTTATTAAACTCCCACGCATCTCTTCCAAATGCCAATGCCTCTTTCTTTCCTCCCTTCCTGCCCCTCAGTAATTTTCAGCTGCAGGGCCTCGGGTCGCATAGGAGCTGGAAACCCAGAATAGGCGCCCTCTGGCTTGGTGCTGCCTGTGCATCCACTTGGAGTCCGTGGCCATGGAGGAGGCTGGCCCCATGCAGCAGCTGCATGCGGTGCCCCTGCTGGCAGGAGGGAGCATAGCGTACTGGGCAACATGGCCCAGCTTTCTGGAGGCTGCCTGGAAACCCTCTTCAAAGGAGAGGGCACTCCACAGCCATTGCTGCATTAATGCACAAAATAGTTGAATAGTAGATTTTTTTATTATTGTTGTAAATGTATAATGTCAGATAACAAAATAGTTGATAAGTGAGTAGATGTAGAGTTACTAAATGACAATTAAACCCGCTCCTCACTTACCAACATGTTTAGGTTCCAAAGACCAAGTCATTATGTAAAAACCAGCAACATGCAAAAATGGAGGATGACCACATCAGCTCACAAAGTGGAAGATGACTGTATCATTACATAACTGCCAGATCACATCATTGCATAACTACCAAATTACATCATTATATAACTGCCAAACCACTGAGAATTATGGCCCAGCCAAGATGACACATAACCTTAACCATCAAAGCCAGCAATACTCTCACTTCAGTGTTCTTTACTGCCAGATATACATTGTTAATGTGCAAAATAGATAGTAGATTTTTTACTGTTGTCGTAAATGCAAAATATTGAATAAGATAGTCGATAAGTGAGGAGTAGGTGTAATTATACTTGTTATGCTACTCTTTCCCTCAAAGGCACACTTTGTTTCTGAAGCTAAAATTACACAACCGGCCATGGCAGAGGGGAACCCAATAAAACTGGAAATTGCATGTTTTAGGATTTTCCGTATTGACCAAGTACAACAACTTTATATTCATGCCAAATTCTATCTTTCTAGATCATCTCAAAATGTTTTAAAAAGACAGACTGAGGACACTTGACAGTTAAAATATGTAGGTAAATTAGTAATTACATTTCATGATTTGTGAAGTGATTGTTTATAATTTTACCTTTTACAAAATTGAAAGAGCATGTCAACATCTGAGAAGAAGGTATTAATCCTAATTAAGTGAAGTTCAAGGCGTTATGTCTTAGATGCGTTTTGGGAGCATTTTGTCCTACACTAGTAAATGTTCTACTTTTAATACTGTAATTTTATTAACAGCAAAAAAGAAGGCATTAGGCAGCTAGTAAGGACAGAGCTAACAGAAGGTATATTAAGGACTGTTTTTAAGTGCATTATTTACAGTTACCGTTAGGTGTTGAGTCGGTTCTAACTCATAGTGACCATGTGTACCACAGAATGAAACACTGCTCAGTCCTGTGCCATTCTCATGATCGTTGTTATGCTTAAGCCCGCTGTTGCAGGCACTGCATCAATCCATCTCATTGAGGGTCTTCCTCTTTTCTGCTGACCCTGTACTTTACCAAGCATGGTGTCCTTCTCCAGGGACTGACCCCTCCTGATAACATGTCCAAAGTATGTAAGATGCTTTTAAGGAGCATTCTGGTTGACTTCTGCCAAGACAGATTTGTTTGTTCTTTTGACAGTCCATGTTGTTGTTGTTAAGTGCCGTTGAGTTGGTTCCGACTCATAGGAACCCTATGCACACCAGAACGAAACACTGCCCGGTCCTGCGCCATCCTTACAATCGTTGTGCTTGAGCTCATGGTTGCAGCCACGGTGTCAATCCACCTTGTTGACGGTCTTCCTTTTTTCTGCTGACCCTGTACTTTGCCAAGCATGATGTCCTTCTCCAGGGACTGATCCCTCCTAACAACATATCCAAAGTATGTAAGATGCAGTCTCGCCATCCTTGCATCTAAGGAGCATTCTGGTTGTACTTCTAAGACAGATTTGTTCGTTCTTTTGGCAGTCCAAGGTATATTCAATATTCTTCGCCAACACCACAAATCAAAGGCATCAGTTCTTCTTTGGTCTTCCTTATTCATTGTCCAGCTTTCACATGCATATGATGCAGTTGAATATGTCATGGCTTGGGTCAGCAGCACCTTAGTCTTCAAGATGACATCTTTGCTTTTCAACTCTTGGAAAGAAGTCCTTTGCGGCAGATTTACCCAACGCAATGCGTCTTTTGATTTCTCGACTCCTGCTTCCATGGCTGTTGATTGTGGGTCCAAGTAAAATGAAATCCTTGACAACTTCAGTCTTTTCTCTCTTTATCATGATGTTGCTCATTGGTCCAGTTGTGAGGAT
Source organism: Elephas maximus indicus (assembly GCF_024166365.1). Taxonomy (NCBI): domain Eukaryota; kingdom Metazoa; phylum Chordata; class Mammalia; order Proboscidea; family Elephantidae; genus Elephas; species Elephas maximus. The sequence goes on from NC_064830.1 coordinate 53,271,039, forward strand.
TTTTGTATTCTTTATGTTGAAGTGTAATCCATACTGAAGGCTGTGGTCTTTGGTCTTCATCAGTAAGTGCTTCAAGCCCTCTTCAGGTTCAGCCAGCAAGGTTTTGTCATCTGTATATTGCAGGTTGTTAATGAGTCTTCCTACAATCCTTCCCACAGCCCAGCTTCTCAGATTATTTGCTCAGCATACAGATTGAATAGGTATGGTGAAAGGTTACAGCCCTGACACGTACCTTTCCTGACTTTAAAGCACACAGTATCCCCTTGTTCTGTCTGAACAACTGCCTCTTGATCTGTGTAAAGTTTCCTCATGAACACAATTAAGTGTTCTGGAATTCCTGTTCTTTGCAATGTTTATTTACAGTAGGCTCCACAAATACACCTTTTAAATTAATATAAATTTAATAAGCTCATGGTGTCATGGTATCAGTGGAAATGTTTTTTCTTTGTGTCTGCTGGGTTCAAAGTGTCGAGAAGCTCGTCTAAATGTTTAAGAAAATTAAAACAACATATTTCCAGTATATGTTCCTTTTACTTAAAAAATACAGTGTTAAAGTGTTGGAAATTTGTAGCTTTTTACCTTTTCCTCAGAATTTTGCAAAAATATTTAACTGAGACACAGACCAAGAGTGAGAGTGTTCATCTAGCTCTTGAGAATATGCAAATGCACAGAGGGTTGACACTACAGCTGGTTAATATTTCTCATCATATTTTTACATATCTTGAGTATTCTAGGAGCCCTGGTGGCACAGTGGTTAAGAGTTTTGCTGATAACCAAGTGGTTGGCAGTTTGAATCCACCAGCCACTCCATGGAAACCCTATGGGGCAGTTCTACTCTGTCCTGTAGGGTCGCTATGAGTCAGAATTGACTTGATGGGATCACATTTGGTGTTTTATTATTTTTTTTAAATATTCTAACTTCAAGATAGATAAACCTTGTCATGAATTTGTCACTTAAAGAAATTTGCCCCAGTGTTTATTTAATATTTCTCACTCAATTTCCTTTTGCTTTGATTTCCTGAACAGCTCCTTCCCATTCCTAACATCACACTTCATCATTACCTAGGTTATTCCTGAGTGTCCCTTATTTCATGGAGGGACCAGATCAGCGGCTGGCACTTGTGCACTACATTGAATTAGGCATACCACCTAATTCCATATGAGCTGTTTACTTACCTTGGTTGGGCTCCTCCCTTTCTGGCAAAGCACTCCTATTCTTATTGGCCTTGACCCTTGGGATACAGCCATCTATGTTTTGTCTTGTTTTTCCTTCTCCACCCTGAGAATGGAACGCCCTTAAGTTTCCTTCCCAGGAATCCCACATGCCCCACCCTACTTACTAAAGATGAGGTTAACCAGGTTGCCTTAAACTAGGTACTTCTCATATACTTTCCAAGTTCTTTGGAGCCCTGGTGGCATGGTGGTTAAGAGCTATGGCTGCTAACTAATAGGTCAACAGTTTGAATCTACCAGCTGCTCCTTGGAAGTCCTATGGGGCATTCTCTTCTGTCCTGTAGGGTCACTATGAGTCAGAATTTATTGGATGACAACAGGTTTGCTTTTTGGTTTTTCAAGTTACTGATTCACAATAGCCATAGCTTTCCAGAAAACTTACTGTAGTCACACTTATTCTAAAACAAGTTTCTCTAACCCTGTTATATATATGATTTGAGGAAAGACAGGCCTGATCCTTTAGTAAGCCAGAAAGAGCCTGGTTATAACCTGCCTAAATCCAAGGGATTATGTAACTGCCAGTGAGCAATTGTTTTCCACTAAGTGCAAGATAAAAACTGCCTCTTATTTTTGTAGTCATGTTGTATGAGCTCTGAATGTTGAGAAGTGGTTTTCCTGGGTGCTGCAGTTGATACCTGAAATGCTCGCTTAAACTCACCATGCAGATGGCACATCCTTTTCAGACTGCTCACTTTATATCCTTTGATGATTCGCTTGTTATTCCTTTGGGTGAGGAATTAGCCTGATGGATCTCCACTCATCTTTGTCCTTCCTGCTCTCTTACTTATGTTATTTTCCTTATCTGGTATGTTCTCGCTCACCTCCACTGCCTAGTTCATCTCTTACATTAAGACCCTGTTTTGTGGGAAACTTTCCCTGAATAAATACACGCACTCTAGATATTCCTGTCCCATCGACATTTCTGTATAAAATTTAAATACCATGGAGTACTGCTTTTTATTGTTCTAGAATCATGTACTATGAGACTCTGTTATTAGATTTTATTAGTTTAGGATTGTTATGTCCTTTTAATGAATTGACTCCTTTGCCATTATAAAATGACCTTCTTTATCCCTGGTAATATTCTTCGTTCTAAAATCTACTTTGTCTGATATTAATATAGCCAGTCTTGCTTTCTTTTGATTAGTGTTAACGTGGTGTATATATTCTGTTTGTCCCATTGTTCTTTGTTTCCTTTTCCTCTTTTTTCATTTGTTTAATTGAATTTTTTTTATGATTCCATTCAGTCTCCTTTAGTGGCTTATTAGCTGTAACTCTTTGTTGTTATTTTAGTGGTTGCTTAGGGTTTATAGTGTATGTCCTTATCACAGTCTATCTTCAAGTGACATTATAACACTTTACATATAGTATAAAAAAGAACTTTAAAATAATATACTTTGATTTTTCCCCTCCTGACCTTTGTGCTATTGTCATACTTTCATGTAAGTTATAAACCCCGTAATACATTGTTACTAATCTTCTTTAAATAATTATCCTTTAAAGAGATTTAAATAATAAAACAATTCTTAGATTTATCCATGTAGTTACCATATTCAGTGCTCTTTGTTCCTTTGTATGAATCCATGTTTTCATCTGATTATCATTTTCCTTTTCTCTGAATGACTTTAGCATTTTTTGTTTGTGGGTCTGTTCGCAATGGATTCTTTCAGCTTTTGTATGACCAAGATATCTTTATTTTGTTTTTGAAAAAGTATTTTGCTGAATATAGAATTTGACGTTGATGGCTTCCTTTCAGGAATCCATGAGTGGCTCGAACAGGTCACGCTCAGCTGCTAACCGAAAGTTTGATAGTTCTAACCTACCCAGAGATACCTCGGAAGACAGGCCTGGTGATCTGCTTCCAAAAGGTGACAGCCTTGAAAACCCTATGGAGAGCAGTTCTACTCTGAAACACGTGAGGTCTCCATGAGCCAGAGTCAGCTCCACAGCTACTGGTTTGGTTCAGTTTTTTAGTTTCCTTTCAGTACTTTAAAGATGTTCTTCACTGTCTTCTCACTTGTATTGTTTCCGACAAGAAATAGCTTTCATTTTTATCTTTGCTACTCTGTGCATAATGTGTCTTTTTTTTTCTGACTGCTTTGAACAAGGAAACCCTGGTGGGGTAGTGGTTAAGTGCTGTGGCTGCTAACCAAAAGGTCAGCAGTTTGAATCCACCAGGCGCTCCTTGGGAACTCTGTGGGGCAGTTCTGCTCTGTCTTATAGGGTTGCTATGAGTCGGAATCGACTCGACGGCAATGGGTTTGGTTTTGGTGGGTTTGCTTTGAACAGTTTCCTCTGTATCGCTGGTTTTGAGCAATTTGATTATGGTGTGTTTTGGTGTAGTTTTCTTCATGTTCTTTGTCGTTTGGTGTCATTGAACTTCATAAATAAGTGGGGTTATCAAATTTGGAAATTTTTCATCAAAGTTGGAAATTTTTCAAATTTTTTGTGTCATTCTTTTTCTCTCCTCTCCTTTGGGAACTCCAATTACACGTGCATTAGGCTGCTTGAAGTTATGTCACAGCTCGGTGATGCTCTGTTCACTTTTTTCTTATTCTCTTTTTTTCCCTGTGTTTCATTTTGGGTAATCTTACTGCTATATCATCAAATTTGTTACTTTTTTCTTCTGTGAGGTTTAATCTGTCATTAATCCTGTCCAGTGTATTTTTTTTTTTTAATCTCAAATATTGTAGTCTTCATTTTCATTGTACTTTGATTTGGGTCTTTTTAAAAGTATCTTCCATGTCTCTACTTCTTTTTGGTAAGTGACATTTTTTTAAAATAATATTCTGTTTTCAGTGAAGGTTTAACAGCAGTTTAGGTTCCCATTCAACAATTTCTGCACAAGTTGTTCAGTGACGTTGGTTATATTCTTCACAATGCGTGAACATTCTCATTTCCATTCTGGTTGTTTCATCTCTCTATTTTTTTGAACATATGGAATACAATTATAGTGACTTTAATGTCCTTGCTTATTTTATCTTCGATAGATTTTTTTTTTCCCCCTTCTCCTTATGGATCAAGGTTTCCTGTTCTTTGCTTGCTGGCAATTTTTGATTGGATAAAAGACATTGTGAATTTTACCTTGTTGGATGCTGGATATTTTTGTTTCACTATAAATATTCTTGAGTTCCATTCTGCAACACAATTAGTTATCTGAAAATAATTTGATTCTTTAGGGTCTTTTTAAGATTTGTTAGATGGAACTGGAGCAGTATTCAGTATAGGGTTAACTATTTCCCACTACTGAGGCAAGACCCTTCTGAGTTCCCTACCCAAGATCTCATGAATTGTGAGGTTTTTCTTTTGGCTGATGGGAATATTCAAAGGCGGCTCTCTACAGATCTCCAGATTTCCCTCTCTCTGCAGCTCTATCCTCTCTGGTACTGTGTCCTGCAAATGCTAACCACTTTGGTCTTTCTAGATCTAGACTGCCGGAAGATGAACCTCCCAGGTTGGAAGGCACTCAAAAGACGACTGGGGAAAAGCTGCCTCCTCACAGTAGAGTCAACCTTAATGACAAGGATGGAGTAAAGCTTTCGGGGCCTTCATTTGTGTTGTGGCACGACTCAAAATGAGAAGAGACAGCTGCAGACATCCATTAATAATTGGAACCTAGAATGTACAAAGTATGAATCTAGGAAAATTGGAAATTTTCAAAAATGAAATGGAACGCATAAACATCGATATCCTAGGCATTAGTGAGCTGAAATGGACTGGTATTGGCCATTTTGAATCAGACAGTCATGTAGTCTACTATGCCAGGAATGATAACTTGAAGAGGAATGGTGTTGCATTCATCGTCAAAAAGAACATTTCAAGATCTATCCTGAAGTACAGTGTGGTCAGTGATAGGATAATATCCATATGCCTACAATGAAGACCAGTTAATATGACTATCATTCAAACTTACGTACCAACCACTAAGGCCAAAGATGAAGAAACTGAAGAATTTTATCAGCTTCTGCAGTCTGAAATGGATCGAATGTGCAGTCAAGATGCATTGATAATTACTGGTGATTAGAATGCAAAAGTTGGAAACAAAGGAGGATCAGTAGTTGGAAAATACGGTGTTGGTGATAGAAACAATGCCAGAGATCGAATGATAGATTTTTGCAAGACCAATGACTTTTTCATTGCAAGTACCTTTTTTCACCAATATAAGCGGTAACTATACTCACCAAATGGAATACACAGGAATCAAATGGACAACATCTGTGGAAAGAGACAATGGAAAAGCTCAATATCATCAGTCAGAACAAGGCCAGGGGCCGACTGTGGAACAGACTATCAGTTGCTCATTTGCAAGTTCAAATTGAAGCTGAAGAAAATCAGAGCAAGTTCTTGAGAACCAAAATACGACTTTGAGTATATCCCACCTGAATTTAGAAACCATCTCAAGAATAGATTTGACGCATTGAACACTAATGACTGAAGACCAGATGAGTTGTGGAATAACATCAAGGACATTATCCATGAAGAAAGCAAGTGGTCATTGAAAACACAGAAAAGAAAGAAAAGACCAAGATGGATGTCAGAGGAGACTCTGAAACTTCCTTTCGAACATTGAGCAGCTAAAGCAAAAGGAAGAAATGATGGAGTAAAAGAACTGAACAGAAGATTTCAAAGTGCGGCTTGAGAAGACAAAGTATTATAATGACATGTGCAAAGAGCTGGAGATAGGAAACCAAAAAGGAAGAACATGCTCAGTGTTTATCAGGCTGAAAGAACTGAAGAAAAAATTTCAAGCCTCGAGTTGCAATAGCAGAGGATTCTATGGGGAAAATATTGAATGACGCAGGAAACGTCAAAAGAAGATGGAAGGGATACACAGAGTCATTATACCAAAAAGAATTAGTCAATGTTCAACCATTTCAAGAGGTAGTATATGATCAGGAACCGATGGTACTGAAGGAAGAAGTCAAGCTTCTCTGAAGGCATTGGCAAGAAACAAGGCTCCAGGAGTTGATGGAATATCAATTGAGATGTTTCAACAAATGGATACAGTGCGGGAAGTGCTCACTCATCTATGCCAAGAAATTTGGAAGACAGCTACCTGGCCAACTGACTGGAAGAGATCCATATTTATGCCTATTCCCAAGAAAGGTAATCCAACTGAATGTGGAAATTATAGAATATCATTAATATCACACGCAAGCAAAATTTGGCTGAAGATCATTCAAAAATGGTTGCAGCAGTATATTGACAGGGAACTGCCAGAAATTCAGGCAAGATTCAGAAGAGGACGTGGAACCAGGGATATCATTGCTGATGTCAGATGGATCCTGGCTGAAAGCAGAGACTACCAGAAGGATGTTTACCTGTGTTTTATTGACTATGCAGAGGCGTTGGACTATGCGGATCATAACAAATAATGGATAGCTTTAAGAATGGGAATTTCAGAACACTTAATTTTGTTCATAAGGAACCTGTACATAGATCAAGAAGCAGTTGTTCAGACAGAACAAGAGGATACTGATTGGTTTAAAGTCAGGAAAGGTGTGCGTCAGGGTTGTATTCTTTCACCATACCTATTCAATCTGTATGCCGAGCAAATAATCTGAGAAGCTGGACTACATGAAGAAGAACGGGCAATCAGGATTGGAGGAAAACTCATTAACAGCCTGCGTTATGCAGATGACACAACCTTGCTTGATGAACGTGAAGAGGACTTGAAGCACTTACTGATGAAGATCAAAGACCACAGCCTTCGGTATGGATTACACCTCCACATAAAGAAAACAAAAATCCTCACAGCTGGACCAATGAGCAACATCATGATAAACGGAGAAAAGATTGAAGTTGTCAAGGATTTCATTTTACTTGGATCCGCGGTCAGCACCTATGGAAGCAGTAGTTGGGAAATCAAAAGATGCATTGCATTGGGCAAATCTGCTGCAGAGGACCTCTTTAAAGTGTTGAAAAGCAAAGATGTTACCTTGAAGACTAAGGTGCGCCTGACCCAAGCCGTGGTATTTCCAATTGCATCATGCGCATGGGAAAGCTGGACAGTGAATAAGGAAGACAAAAGAAGAATTGATGCCTTTGAATTGTGGTGTCAGTGAAGAATATTGAATATACCGCGGACTGTCAAAAGGATGAACAAATCTGTCTTGGAAGAAGTACAACCAGAATGCTCCTTAGAAGCAAGGATGGCGAGACTGCGCCTTTCATACTTTGGACATGTTGTCAAGAGGGATCAGTCCCTGGAGAAGGACATGATGCTTAATAAAGTACAGGGTCAGCGGAAAAGAGGAAGACCCTCAACGAAATGGACTGACCCAGTGGCTGGAACAATGGGCTCGAGTATAGCAATGATTATAAGGATGGCACAGGACTGGGCAGTGTTTCGTTCTGTGATACATAGGGTCGCTATGAGTTGGAACTGACTTGACAGCACCTAACAACAATCTGTCTCCTCAACTAAGAGTTCATCATAAGGCTGTGCCTGAGTTCCCTCTCCCTCTGCTATAGACTGGAAACTTTCTCTGGGCAGTAAGCTGGGCAGTCATAGAGCTCACCTCATTTGTTTCCCATCTCTCAGGTATCACTGCCCTTTGTGGCCTGATGATCAGTGTCTGGAAGACTGCTGTTTCATATGTTTTTTTTTTTTTCTGGTTGCTTCAGACTGGTGGGTAAATCTGGTCCTTGTTACTTCATCTTGATTGGAAGTGGAAGTCATCAGAATTATGTATTTATAGATGGCCTGTTTCCTAAACTAGAGTATTAACTCCCCAAAGTTTCCCTCATTTTGTTTCCCTCATGGTATCTTTCAGCTCATTATGTAGTATATAGATATTCACTGAACATTTGTTGAATAAATGAGCATTTGTTGGTGACCATGTTGCAGCATTGAGCAGGTGTCATGTGTGTCATTGGCTCAAAACAAAAATACCTTTCCAGGATCTGACCCATCATCTTTTAGTTTGATTGGTTTGAGGTTTGTGTACTTCCTATCAAAAGGCATAACCTCCTAGGAACTTGTAGTTGCCTAAAAAAACCCAAACCCATTGCTGTTGAGTTGATTCTGACACAGCAACCCTATGGGACAGAGTAAAACTGCCCCATAGTGTTTCCAAGGAGTGGCTGGTGGATTTGAACTGCTGACCTTTTGGTTAGCAGCCGAACTCTTAACCACTGTGCCACCAAGGCTCCTATAGTTGCCTTAAATCTTTTTGGACAAGGCAGCTCAAAAAGAAATGAGTAAATTCGCTGGGGCGTTTCAACTCTGTAAGAATGAAATAACTAAGAGCTGTCTCTGTTTCTTGTTGTTACACTTGTTATATACACAGCAAGAACGGGAATTCTTAATGTTGATTTCAGAGCAAAGGAGATGAGGACTAGTGAAGAAATGTCCTGGCAGTGAATTGTTAACATGGTTCATAGTATCTCTTACTGATTTTGTGACAGCAACAGGGATCTTGGCAGGATATTCCTTTTTTCTTTCTTGGTACAAACATGGTTTAGATAAATGTCATATATTTAAATTGCTGTGGTAGGAATTCTTATCTTGGTTTCTACTATTAGCTGCCATTTTCTAGTTGGAGAAATAATACTGAACTGTCTTAACATTCTTAGCAACCAAGAGTCATAGCCCTGTTTTGTTTGTTTTGTTTTATTTGGGGTGGGGGCGGGAAGCAGGGACGTGTCATTTCATACCTGTCTGAGAGTTTTTGCTCTGATCTAGTCATTGCCTATTTTTTAATTTTTGCTAAGCTAAATGTAAGGATGGTAATTTCAGTTTTTAAAAAAAGTTTTATGCTCTATTACATTAAAGAAACTAAAGCCATTTAGATAGAATGCTGTGTACTGAAGGATAAATGTGTAGAGCTATTTTCTCAGAATGTTATTTCAAATAAATGCAAATATCTGAAATCAGGGCTTTATGACCATATTTTAAGGAGGGGAAAATAAAATTGGATCAGCTCATTATAACTCACTTTAATCTTTCCAAACCTGTAATTTTACCAATGCCAAAAAACAAAACCCAGTGCCTTGATTATGACTCATAGAGACCCTATAGGACAGAGTAGAACTGCTCCACAGGGTTTCCAAGGAGCGGCTGGTGGATTTGAATTGCCGACCTTTTGGTTAGCTGCCAAGCTCTTAACCAGTGTGCCGCCAGGGCTCCATAATTATACAGATTAGTGGTTTATCAACCTGAATTGGGTAAGGATCAGGATTACCAGTGGAGCTTTTTAGAAATATATCTGTCTAGCCAATCCTCATTCCCTGAGTTTAAGAATCACTGATATAGGTTCTTGGGACTATGTAGTTTTCAATCCTCTTGGGTTGTTAGTTTGTTTTATAAAACTGTGTCCCTGTCTTTCTCTCTCTCTCACACACACATAGGAAGTTCTAGAGGGAATAATAAATAATAGTGTCTGCTATGTTTACTATATACATGTTCCTTTATATATGCTAAATTATTTTATCAGAATGAAATAGAGATTTCTGTAAGGAACTATTCCATGACTTAAGGAAAACATCAGAATCAAGATGATCATAAAGTAGAATACTACTAAGTTTGTTAGTAGATGGCTTTGGACAAAAGAAACATCAAACTTGCTGCACATTCCCCGCTCTCTGCAAAAACAAACAAAACCCTACGTAATACTTCTACATCTAATAAAAACCTAGCATTTCATTCACCTTGCGAGACATTCAGGTACAAACTAAACTGACCATTTTTA